>NC_079197.1:25371760-25692594 GCF_029499605.1 Hyla sarda
GAAGGGTTAAGATTTTTAAATAGAAGTCATTTACAAATCTGTTTAACTTTCTGGCATCAATTTGTTTTCCAGCGTACCCCTTTAAGCTCCAGCTGCAGTACACAGACATGCATTGAGTTGTCTGCAATCTTGTGGATGGCAGCTGTCGCTCAATAGTTAAAATTATTCAGTTGCGCTACCAAAAGTCTCATTATAGTCAAATTTCGAAACTTCTGGGTCTATAGAGGGAGCTCTCGGGACTACTTTCTGATCTCAACAATTGCCAAGGATGTACAAATGAGGACTTGTAGGCTGGTGACATCACGTCATGGCACTGACACACAATGTGATCACTTCATCATCTGCTAGCAAAAAGACATATCTAGCCGCTAAGGGGTCCAAAAGTTCCCCTTGTCCCATGACTAGAGTTGCCCAAAGTGAGTAGAGCGAGAGTCTACTCTTGGAGTAGAAGGAAAAAAGATGTAATGTCGGCCCTAACCCAATAGTACGGGAGTTATAAGTAACTGATTGTCACGATGCCGGCTGGCAGGTAGTGGATCCTCTGTGCCAGAGAGGGATTGGCGTGGACCGTGCTAGAGGATCGGTTCTAAGTCACTACTGGTTTTCACCAGAGCCCGCCGCAAAGCGGGATGGTCTTGCTGCGGCGGTAGTGACCAGGTCGTATCCCCTAGCAACGGCTCAACCTCTCTGGCTGCTGAAGATAGGCGCGGTACAAGGGAGTAGACAGAAGCAAGGTCGGACGTAGCAGAAGGTCGGGGCAGGCAGCAAGGATCGTAGTCAGGGGCAACGGCAGGAGGTCTGGAACACAGGCTAGGAACACACAAGGAAACGCTTTCACTGGCACTAAGGCAACAAGATCCGGCGAGGGAGTGAAGGGGAAGTGAGGTGATATAGGGAAGTGCACAGGTGTAAACACTAATTGGAACCACTGCGCCAATCAGCGGCGCAGTGGCCCTTTAAATCGCAAAGACCCGGCGCGCGCGCGCCCTAGGGAGCGGGGCCGCGCGCGCCGGGACAGAACTGACGGAGAGCGAGTCAGGTACGGGAGCCGGGGTGCGCATCGCGAGCGGGCGCTACCCGCATCGCGAATCGCATCCCGGCCAGAGGCGGTATCGCAGCGCCCCGGGTCCGTGGAACCGACCGGAGCGCTGCAGTGAGAGGAGTGTAGCGAGCGCTCCGGGGAGGAGCGGGGACCCGGAGCGCTCGGCGTAACACTGATGCTGACTGTAAAATAATAAAGCAAAATGCTGTTTTTGCCAAATAAGTACATGGACAACGCGTTTCGAGGGGATTGCACCCCTCTTCGTCAGGGTTGTCTGAAGGAGCATTTCCATAACTTCCATAGACTTTAAATATGAGGAATAAATGGCTGCTTGTTGAGCAAGGGTTCCCGAACCCCAATACAAGTGAGGTTTCCAGAGGGACATAAGAATAGGGAGTGCAGAGGTAGCAGTTGTAACCAGGCCCCAAAACACCTCTGCCTCATAAAAAGCCACCAGTCTTATAAAATGCACATGGTAGACGGGGGTCCCATAACAAATGTTGCATTTGGGCCCAGTAGTTATATAGTAGGACTATACCACTACTACTTGTGAGGTCATCGCTTTTTTTTTCTCAATTTTACAAATGCATTGTTTTCTCCCCTGAATAAATACCCATGTATTAAAGGGCCCCTGTAGAGTGTGTCCCATACTTTGTCCAGCTGCCAGGCTGATATGGATACGGCTGGACGTGGCGATTTTAACACGGAGTCCTGAATTTCGGGAACACGCAGCACAGTCCAAGACACTGAATACGGCTTTACTGTCTGCTGGGTGGGTTAACCCCCTAGCTCCCAGCTCTTCAGAACAGGACCATGTGCACACCCACCACGCTCTGCTTTTTATAGTGGCCAGACCTCCCCTTTTAAGGAAGGACAGAATGGAGGGCACATAGTGATGTGAAGTATACATTTTTTATTAGCTTCCTGCATTAGAGACACTACATTGGGTCTATTTTGATTGTCTAGACCGTCTGCTGATTGCATCAATCTATATCATATCTACCTACTGTTCTATTTACTTTGCATACTCGGACTAATTTGCATATGCAAATAAAAAAATACATTTAAAAAAAACTTCCGCCTTCCCATATTTAGCAAATCAATCTCCGGTAAGTCAATTAATTCATCATTACTAAGTAAAAGAAAAAATGCCATTATTAGGTGACCGTGTTTGCAAAGTGATACCTATAGAATAGTGGTCTTCGAACTGCGGAAAACATTGCTCTATAGCAGTGGTCTCCAAACGGAGAACCTCCAGCTGTTGCAAAACTACAACTTCCTGCATGCCCGGACAGCCGTTGGCTGTCCGGGCATGCTGGAAGTTGTAGTTTTGCAACAGCTGGAGGTTCTCCGTATGGAGACCACTGCTATAGAGCAATGTTTTCCAAAGTGCCTACACTATGTACGCACAGTCAAGGACCCCCTGGAGCCAACCCAGGTTACAGTAGAGTGTTCACTTGTGCTTGACCATTGGTGATCCCATGTACCAGCTTCTTGAGGAATCTAAGACTGTCTAAGAATAGACAAAAGTCAAGGATAGGTCACTCTAAAATTACACGTACCCAGAATGAAGATATTACAGAAAAAGTTTAGAGGAAAGTACGGAGATATGGGTAGGGGTACATGGGTAAGGAGACATGGGTACGGAATGAGTTATTGAATTGTTGACATAGAAGATAGAGAAGACATGTCATATCCAAACTGACAACTTTGGTTAAAACCAGGCAGAATACAAAAATATGCAAAACATGGGCAGGAACGGTATTATCCTACTCAAATGCTATGACTTCACACACCCACCTCCTCCATTCTTGTAGCACAGATAGGGGAATCTCCACACGTTTCCAAGTCCAACAGCAAATCCCACACAAGACATAATGAAATCCATCTGTCGGGTCCAGGTGTCCCTCTCGGGAACGGTAACCCTGGTCTTTGGGGGGTAGATGATGCCCCCGTTGATAGATCCATTATGACACAGGTCAGTGTGTCCGTTCCCGCTCGGTATGAGTTGTCCATTTTTCTCCTCCACGTTCACTTTGTAGCAGCCGTTTTCCAAGGACAATCTCCTCTTTTCCATCCTTCGAGCTAAAAACCTCACCTGAAAAAAAAGGACCAGGGGGTACCCAACCAGTTCTTTGATCCTCGCGTCTTTTTTACCTACCACCTGCTTGTGGCTCTAACAACCCCCCCCCCTTAGAAATAAATAATAAATAATACTATAAATGAACAAAAATATATATATATATATATAATAAAATAAAAATTACAGTACAACCGATAGAATAAAAAAAATTAAAATAAAGAAATCAAAAAAGTCGATCGATTTGGCAATTGAAATTTATGGGGATTATAAAAAAGATCTCAAAAATGAGGAGAAGAAAAGGGGGGGTAGGGGTCTAGGGGGGGAAAGTCAGAAACCGTCCACAAAGCACTTAAAGGTGAGCCGGAAGAATCTCATGGGTTACAGCGTTGGATGTCAAAGAAGGAGGAAATTTGGGGGGATTAGTGGAAAACCAAAGCCCCCCAGAATACGGCCTAAATTGCAGTGTAATTCAGTCCGTTATCAGCTATATCGCCGTCGAGCTACAGAGATTTCTGAATTCTACTCTCCTGCACCCTCAGGCTTAAAAGCCCAGGCTAGATAGTTCCTCCCTTCAAACCCTCCTCTCTAGTCTTGCCCTCCCTCTTCTCGCCTTGCACATAGTCCTTCGTCGTCTGATGTTGGGCTTCTCTACAGCCTTGTCAAGCCAATCCCTCTCTCGGTGTCTACGGTTCCTTGTGTCCTCCCCATCTCCTCCTCCTTTACTCTGGATTTTCCCCTCCTTCCTGAATCTCATCTGCTGAATCCATTCAGAGTAAATCCCTTCCTTCTGCTGGTGTACAGCACTGTCAGAGAGCTCTGAACAAGTCCTCACGTGGTTTCTATTTCGGGAAGTTCATGTAAGGAGTGGGATAGGAAAAGGAGAGATGTGTTTGTTTGAAGGCATCGACAAGCCTACTGGGGACCCTCTCAGCACCATCAAAGCCCTGCGAGCAGTGCATCTGCATAGGATGACCATGGCCTGCACTTTGAACCCTGTAGTCACTATTGACATAACCATTGGATTGCTGTCGGTTCTTAGGAAATGTCTCACAGATTATCGCTATCATAATGAAGATAGTCGAAATCAACCGATTACGTCTACTGAGTGTTGACTTTGTTAAAGTTGCATTAGGTTTAATGTTTGTAAAGATAAAGCTACTTACATATATATATATATATATATATATATATATATATATATACATATATATACAGTGTGTATATATGAGACACCTAATACCTATCTGTTAAATTAGTGTTTCCCAACCACGGTGCCTCTGGCTGTAGCAAAACTTTGCAACAGCTGGAGGCACCTTTGTTGGGAAACACTGAGTTAAAGAGACAGTCACTTCAGAACTCTCCAGCGCTTTGTTGCCATCCATTTCGGGGTTCTTTTTTACGTATGTTTAGGGTCATTGTCCTGCTGGAAGACCCAAGATCTCAGACGCAAACCCAGCTTTCTGACAATGGGCTTTACAGTGCGACCCAAAATCCGTTGGTAATCCTCAGATTTCATGATGCCTTGTACACATTGAAGGCACCCAGTGCCAGAGGCAGCAAAACAACCCAAAACATCATTGACCCTTCACCATATTTCACTGTAGGTACTGTGTTCTTTGCTTTGTAGGCCTCCTTCTGTTTTCAGTAAACAGCAGAATGATGTGCTTTACCAAAAAGCTCTATCTTGGTCTCATCTGTCCACAAGACGTTTTCCCAGAAGGATTTTGGTTACTTAAGTTCATTTTGGCAAAATGTAGTCTTGTTTTTTTATGTCTCTGTGTCAGCAGTGGGGTCCTCCTGGGTCTCCTGCCATAGTGTTTCATTTCATTTAAATGTTGACGGATAGTTCGCGCTGACACTGATGCTCCCTGAGCCTGCAGGACAGCTTGAATATCTTTGGAAATTGTTTGGGGCTGCTTATCCACCATCCGGACTATCCTGCATTTTCACCTTTCATAAATTTTTCTCTTCCGTCCACGCCCAAGGAGATTAGCTACAGTGCCATGGGTTGCAAACCTCTTGATAATGTTGCGCACTGTGGACAAAGGCAAATCTAGATCTCTGGAAATGGACTTGTAACCTTGAGATTGTTAATATTTTTCCACAATTTTGGTTCTCAAGTCCTCAGACAGTTCTCTTTTCCTATTTCTGTTGTCCATGCTTAGTGTGGCACACACAGACACACAATGCAAAGACTAAGTGAACTTCTCTCCTTTTTATCTGCTTTCAGGTGTGATTTTTTATTTAGCCCACACCTAAAGGAGCATCACATGCTTGAAATCTTATTTTTCCACAATTTTGAAAGGGTGCCAATAATTTTGTCCAGGCCATTTTTGGAGTTTGTTGTGACATTGTGTCCAATTAGCTTTTTTTTCCTCCCTTTTTTTGGTTTTGTTCCAATACATACAAAGGGAATAAACATGTGTATAGCAAAATATGTGTTACTGCAATCCTCTTCTGTGAGAAATGCTTTTTCTAGAAAAATTTCAGGGATGCCAACATTTATGGCCATGACTGTATACATAGACACACACTGTATATACCTATGCACACACTGTATATACATACACACACTGTATATACCTATGCACACACTGTATATACATACACACACTGTATATACCTATGCACACACTGTATATACATACACACACTGTATATACCTATGCACACTGACGCTTTTTCTCCTCCTCCTTCTCACTCTCCTCAGGCTTCCTACGATCCAGATTAAACTTTTCCAACGGAAGCAAGGAAAAGATCTCCAGATATTCCTCCTTCCAGATCTTTTCCCTAACTTCCGGCTTCAAATAAGCCCCAGCGGCCCCTCAAAGCACACATAAACCTCGCCCTTAGAGGCGTCCACCAAGCGCACATCATCCCTGACCTTCTCCTTAGGAGCAGCTGCAGGCACCACCACAACAGGCCCCGCCTCCTGACTGCAGCTGCCAGCAACTACCCCTATCCCCATTGCCACAACTGGACCTGGTACTGCGGGCCCGACACTCTGCCCCTTCATGGCCTCCCACACTGGCAAAGGAGAGCTCCCCGCTGTCCCCCTACCAGCATCCTGCGACAAAACCCCCAACAACTGAACAAGCAAAGCGCGGAAAGCCCTGGCAGCCGCAGGTCCTGGTGTCCGCTCCCGAGAACCGCCACCCTCAGACCTCTGCGCAGAAGAAGAAGGGCCTGACACCGGCTGCGTCACACCATCTGCAAAGGACCCCAAACCACCGGACACCAACCAGGCCGCAGGGGAAGGCAGCTCCTCCAGCAGAACAGGGGGAGGGGACCCAGATGCAAGCCCCTTCCCCGCGCCGGAACTCGGCCGCTGGGTGGAATTCCTCCGGGACGCCTGCGGCATCAGGGGAGAAGGAACAACACCCGCGGGCTCCAGAGGGTCCCTGTTGGTGCTTCCGAGTCGCTGGCAAGACCTGGGGGGTGGAGCCACGAGCGCCGCCGCGGGCCAGAAGACACAGACTCCGCAGGCTGCCCTGCGTCCAGCACTGCCTGCACCTGTTCCTGCAGCCAGGCCCCACCACTATCCTCCGCAGCAGCACGGAGCTGCCTCAGAACGTGTCCTCACCGCGGTGGTCCCGATCAGCACGGCTGGGCTGCCAGGATGTATTTTTTTACATTTCAGACGTGGCAATCAACTTTGACCACGACTAAAGGGTTAATACTGGTCATCACCACGATCAGTGATGTCTGGTATTAACCACGGGTCTTGGCTACCATTAGCTCCTGGGACCGACCCGATATGATGCGGGGTCACAGTGTGACCCTGCGGTGTATTGAGGGAGCGGGCGCAGGGCGTACAGGTAAGCTCTGCGTCCCCAAGAGGTTAAACGTGCATAATCTCCGCACATGTTTTCCAGGCAGACATTCCGCACATTGTACTGATGTGTAAACATACCCTTAGAGGGGTTAAAAAAATAGTTCACAGTCTCCCTGCAATATTCACTATGGGGAAGATTTATCAAAACTTGTGCAAAGGAAAAGTTGCCCATAGCAACCAATCAGATTGCTTCTTTTATTTTGCAGAGGCCCTGTTTAAAATGAAAGAAGCGATCTGATTGGTTGCTATGGGCAACTGGGCAACATTTCCTTTGCACAGGTTTTGATAAATCTCCCTCTATATTTTACAAGCTGCAGTTTGTCTGGCTGCAGAATTTCAGCAGAGTGGACTAAGACATAGAAAAATTAGGAGGGTTTATCACAGCGTTTCCCAACCAGTGTGCCTCCAGCTGTTGCAAAACGACAACTTCTAGCATGCCAGGAGAGCCTAACGCTGTGCCGGCATGCTGGGAGTTGTAGTTTTGCAACAGCTGGAGGCACACTGATTGGGAAACACAGGTCTATTGTATGTTAATTATATGTAAACAAGAATTGCCTGTGGTATTTTGGTAATGTGTTTGAGCCACGGCTGAGCTACTAGATTAAAATTGTGACAAGGATAAATTAAAGAGCGCTAAAAAAAAATAAAAAAATAAAAAAAAAGAGAGAGAGAGAGAATTTCTTCCAAAAACAGCACCACACCTGTCCTCAGGTTGTGTGTGGTATTACAACTTGCCACCTTTCACTTCAATGTAACTGAGCTGCAATATCACTACACAATGTTAGAGGCCATATTGACGCATTCATTGTTAGAGGGGTTATCCAGGAAAAAACTTTATATATATATATATATATATATATATATATATATATATATATATCTCAACTGGCTCCAGAAAGTTAAACAGATTTGCAAATGACTTCTATTAAAAAATCTTAATCCTTTCAGTACCTATGAGCTGCTGAAGTTGAGTTGTTCTTTTCTGTCTAAGTGCTCTCTGATGACACGTGTCTCGGGAACCGCCCAGTTTAGAAGCAAATCCCCATAGCAAACCTCTTCTACTCTATGCAGTTCCCGAGACAAGCAGAGATGTCAGCAGAGAGCACTGTTGCCAGACAGAAAACAACAACTCAAATTCAGCAGCTGATAATTATTGGAAGGATTAAGATTTTTTTTAATAGAAGTAATTTACAAATCTGTTTAACTTTCTGGAGCCAGTTGATATAAGAAAAAAAGTTTTTCCTGGATAACCCCTTTAAGCAGGTGACGTTTAGTTGTGGCCTTAAAACAGTGTTTCCTAACCAGTGTGCCTCCAGCTGTTGCAAAACTACAACTCCCAGCATGCCCAGACAGCCGAAGGCTGTCCAGGCTTACTGAGAGTTGTAGTTTTGCAACAGCTGGAAGCGCACTTTTTGGAAAACACAGCCTTCCAGCCATGGTCCCGGATTCCAAAAACATAGCTGCTCATACTTCCGATACAAAATGACTACGACTCCCATAGGTATTGGTTAGTTTCTCTGTTTTGAAACAAAATGTGTAATATAAATATATTTTAATAAAAAAATAAAATAAAAAAGACGGAATAATGCAAAATAATTCCTAGTTTACCTGCTTTTAGTTCTGATTTATCGGGGAGATCATATATATATATATGTATATATAGAGAAACAGCAATGCTTCAGCTCACCCCAGGTGCGCACGGACAGAGCGCGGACCTCGCCCAATTGAACAGCAGAAGAAAGAGGAGTCCAGCGTCCAGAAACTCGGAGGATAATATTTATTCACCAGATGGTCATAACAGGAACACAGGGTACAGTGACGCGTTTCGGCTTTACAACAAAGCCTTAGTCATGACTACATGACTACAACAAAGCCTTAGTCATGACTAAGGCTTTGTTGTAAAGCCGAAACGCGTCACTGTACCCTGTGTTCCTGTTATGACCATCTGGTGAATAAATATTATCCTCCGAGTTTCTGGACGCTGGACTCCTCTTTCTTCTGCTATATATATATAGTGGTGCAGTTGCCCATAGCAACCGATCAGATTGCTTGTTTCAGTTTGCAGAGGCCTTTTTTTAAAATGAAAGAAGCAATCTGATTGGTTGCTTGGGGCAACTGCTTCCCTTTTCCTCTAGACAGGTTTTGATAAATCTCCCCCTATGTCTGTATAGTTCATTTTTATTATAAAACTAGCTGAGTACCCGGCTTTGCCCGGTTTTTCCTTCCTAATCCTTGTTGGGGAGGAAAATAAACAAAGGAGGAAGCTTTTGACTTCATATCCCATCCTCATATATTATTGTCATATCCCAACCTCCTATCCTGACCTCCTATCCCATCCTCCTATCCCATCCATCTATCCCGACCTCCTATCCCGACCTCCTCTCCCGTCCTCCTATCCTGTCCTCCTATCCCGACCTCCTATCAGGTCCATCTATCCCGACCTCCTATCCCGTCCATCTATCCCGACCTCCTATCTCGACCTCCTATCCCGTCCATCTATCCCGACCTCCTATCCCGACCTCCTATCCCAACCTCATATCCCGACCGGTAATATGTGTACCAGGTATTGAAATATCTCCAGCCGTACAGAAGTTATGTGGGAACATACATTTCCCATTGATTTGCATGGGACTTTAAACAAACACCCCGACCCACACAAATGGGGGGGGGGGGGGTAGTTAAGGGTTAAATGAACTATCCTTTATTTTAAGTGGACATATAAGTAACATGTGACCAAGTAATATCAAAATATCTCCAGCCGTATGGAAGTTATGCAGTAACATATATTTCCAATAGACTTGTAAGGGCCTTTAAACAAAAACCCCGCCCCTGGCAAATGGGGGTGAGTAAGGGTTAAATCCCCTATCCTATGTTTGTTGTTGACATATAAGTAACATGTGGCCAAGTTTCATGTTAATATCTTTAGCCGTTTGGACACATTTACTATTCTAAACCCGACCTGTTTTGTCGTTTTTTTTTTGGCGCATCTTTGTCTGCGACATGTTGCAGACATTGTGCGCCAGTCTGCGACACGATGCAACATTTTTTGCCGACGGACCCGATTTGGATTCTCCCAACCCCGAAAAAGGGGCGTAACCCGACATTTCTGAGCTTTCCCACGTTATTATAAAGGTTTCCAACCCGAATTTGTTGAATTGTTGTGGATTTTTTCCCGACAACTCAGAGGAGTTGGAAACCAAAACCAACAAAACCCACGTGCGACAAACAGGATGCGACATAATAATAAATACCAGGGGAAAAAAGCAGTCGGGTAAGAAAGCAACATAGACTTACAACCCGATTTTCTAAGTAAATGAGGACCATTGAGTTTTATATATATAGATGGAATAGTGAGACCCAATACATTCTTCTATCCTTCATAAAATTGTATACCTGCCGTATACTTATATATTTTTTTAACATTATTGTCAATGGACAAAAGTAAATGTTTTACTTTCAACCTTGTGCAGTAACAGAATTTGAATTGAGTTCTACAACTTTATTTACACGGAAACGATTTTACATAAAAAAAAACAGCTTTAATGCACGTTACGAGTTAAGCAAAATGTATACGTAAAAAACTTAAGGAAAAATGATGCAACTTTATGTACATGTCTCTGTGTTTTTAAGCCTTTGTTTCACGTCTATAATACAGTAAATGCGCATTTCAGATGTTATGTGAGAAGCCCCTTATGTACGGCTGTGAGAGTGTGCAGTGATCTCTTGACAGCTCTGGCAGGCCCTCATGTGGACTAAAAGGGCACTGCACTGAAGGATGAGCATTCTGACCACACAAGTGGGAATTATATACTGTAAATCATTCATTTATAATTTAGTTATGGTTGGTCCCCATCGGTCGTTCCTTTGGATAGGGAATAAGTGTCTGATCACAGGGGGTCTGACCATTGGGACCCCGCGATCTACTGTACAGGGCCTCTGAGCTTGTGCTGCAGAAAAGTGAGGGCCTGCTCAGCCAATCACCGGCCAAGATGGACCCTGTCTCGGCCGGTGATGGGCTAAGTGGGCCGTTACTTTTAAACAGCAAGCGCTCATCTCTGAGGGTGGGGGCAGGAAGCGATGGAGTCTGCACGAAGAGGTCAGAGATGAAGCCCTGTAAAGGAGATCGCAGGGGTCCCAGCAGTTGGACCCCTTGTGATCAGACACGTTATTAAAGGGGTTATCCAGGGGAAAAAAAAATTTGGCTGTCCGGGCATGCTGGGAGTTGTAGTTTTGCAACAGCTGGAGGCACACTGGTTAAGAAACACTGCTTTAAGGCCACAACTAAACTTCACCTAAGGGGTATTCCAGGAAAAAACTTTTTTTCTTATATCAACTGGCTCCAGAAAGTTAAACAGATTTGTAAATTACTTCTATTAAAAAATCTTAATCCTTTCAGTACTTTTGAGCTTCTGAAGTTAAGGTTGTTCTTTTCTGTCTAAGTCCTCTCTGATGACACGTGTCTCAGGAACCGCCCAGTTTAGAAGAGGTTTGCTATGGGAATCTGCTTCTAAACTGGGCGGTTCCCGAGACACGTGTCATCAGAGAGCACTTAGACAGAAAAGAACAACCTTAACTTCAGAAGCTCATAAGTACAGAAAGGATTAAGATTTTTTAATAGAAGTAATTTACAAATCTGTTTAACTTTCTGGAGCCAGTTGAGATATATATATATATATATATATATATATATATATATATATATATATATATATATATATATATCAACTGGCTCCAGAAAGTTAAACAGATTTGTAATTTACTTCTATTAAAAAATCTTAATCCTTTCTGTACTTATGAGCTTCTGAAGTTAAGGTTGTTCTTATATATATAAAGTTTTTTCCTGGATAACCCCTTTAAGTGCAGTATCCATTTTTAATTATCGTGCTAAAATAAATAAAAGTAGAATATTTGTACAAAGTGCACAGTAATATTGCAATATTGTGGCTTCTATGAGAAAGATACAATATAATTTGTCCCAGATGACATTATCAAATCATTTCTAAATAATATGTAGTACTGCCATAGAGGGGGAGATTTATCAAAACCTGTGCAGAGGAAAACTTGCTCAGTTGCCCATAGCAACCAATCAGCTTGCTGCTTTCATTTTTATGAAGGCCTGTGAAAAATGAAAGAAGCAATCTGATTGGTTGCTATGGGCAACTGGGCAAGTTTTCCTCTGCACAGGATTTGATAAATCTCCCCCATAGTGTCTACATATAGTGCCAAACAATAGTGTGATGTACTATATACAGCAGTGGTCTTCAACCTGCGGACCTCCAGATGTTGCAAAACTACAACTCCCAGCATGCCCGGACAGCCATCGGCTGTCCGGGCATGCTGGGAATTGTAGTTTTGAAACATCTAGAGGCCCGCAGGTTGAAAACCACTGATATACAGTATAGTAATAATATACTGCCTAAGTAGTAAAAAGTTAATATATACTACCTAAATAATACCACAGCTGGGGCAAAGACGCAGGGTCAGACAATGATGAGGGGTGGCGGATTGTCCCATTTGATCACTACATGTATCGTCTATAGTGTTGAAGTGAGTAGAAACAAGCTGTAATGCCACACACAACCTGAGGATGATGAATCAGGGAAAAAAAACGGATACCTGGCGCGATCCACTGAAATAATGAAGAGAGTAGTTTCCATAGAAGACTTTATTGGCCAATCATAACGTGTTTCGGGCATAGGAGCCCCTTCGTCAGATGAACTAGTGTGATCCAGTTTATCTGATGAAGGGGCTCCTATGCCCCGAAACGCGTGGATACTGTCCTCATTATTTTGGTGGATCGCGCCAGGTATCCGTTTTCTTTTCCTGATTCGTCATCCTCTGCATGCTGTTCGGCCGGAGTGCACTTCGAGCAGACATTGGACACCACCTCTTACTATTTCATGCGCATTATGTAGTTGTGTCTGTTACACCACCGGGCCAGGTGAGCGGATTACCGTTACAACTGTAGTTTATATACCTGCATTTTTTTCTTAAAAAGACTCTGCCTATTTATTTTAGATTTCTTATGCATTGACACACAACCTAAGGACAGGTGGAGCGCTGTTTTTGGAGGTAAGTACCTATGTTTTTATAAGGCTTCTTTCACATTGCTGTTATGACACGGCAGTGTGAAGGCCGTCGGGGGAGCCGGGCAGAATAGCGGGAGATAAAATACTTTTCCCCCCGCTATTCCCATCATAAAACATCAGTGCCCGACAGCCCCCATAATAGTAATTTGGAGCCGTCGGGACCCGTTGTTGACTGTTGCTCCCCATCACGAGAATGGCCTTTAAAGTCAAATTAAAAAAGAGACTTTAACGGCCATTCTTGTCAGGGAGCAACCACAGTGTGAAAGGGGCCTTATTCTGGATAAACCATTTGAGTGGAGGGGCAAGCTGTGCATAACTAGCTTGCCCCCTGACTGGTGAGCAGTAAGAGGTTAAGAAATATACAGGCAAGGTTTTAGCCCCCTCCCCCGCCTGTAAAACTTGCAAATGGCTACAGTGGTATGTCCCATGGGTGGGGGGAAGGAGTGCACCAATCAGGGGTTTAATAGTTTCCCGGGCTTTCAGAGGCCCACCCCTGGGTATTTATAGCTGTGGTGCCTCCCTTCCCCCCTCAATCTGCCCAGGACCCGGAGTTTTGGCTGCTGGTGGGTATGTTGCTGCCCCTTATTTATGGCCTGGATGGAGCAGGAGGGTGAGGGATGGCATGCTCCCTTGTGGCTGAGCTGGCCTCCCCTCCTGTTGCGTCCATGGCGGGCTCGGGAGGCTGGCGGACCTCTTATTAGTCCTGCCCTCCCTTCCCACTGTAATCCCTGTGAGCCCTGTCCAGTCCTCTTGCCCTCTCCCCTGCCTGTGCTTTGATCCCTCCTCCGTGCGTGCTCCTGGACCAGGCTCTGATTTCTCCTTGCCCCGTCCGTCTCTTTTTCCCCCCTGTATGCGCCCACTCACCCCCCCTCCCCTGTTGCGGTCTCCTTCACCACCCCCCCCCCCCCTTGTCCCCTCCACTCTGGAGGTGGCGGCCCCTCGGTGGCTGCTGCGTTAACCCCCCTTTTGCGCAAATGGACGTTTAGTAACGTCCATTTGCGCGTCCCCAGCTATAATGCGCTCTCACAATGTGAGCGCGCATTGTAGCCGGCGGATCCCGGTTGCTGTTAGCAACCAGGACCCCTGCTAATGCCGGACATCGCCGATCTGGCAGATGTCCGGCATTACCTCTTTAGACGCGGCGTTCTGATTTGATCGCCGCGTCTGAAAATGTAACTGTACGCATCCCGGCTGCTCAGCGGGCTGATCGGGACCATCGCGATAAAATCGCGATGTCCCGATCAGCTGGAACGCAGCAGGAGGGTCACTCACCTGCCTCCTGCGCGTCCGCTCGTGGTTTGATTGCTCCAAGCCTGAAATTCAGGCTTGAGCAATCAATCACTGACAACCCAGATCATTGCCATGTTAATACATGGCAAGTGATCTGTGTGTGCAGTGTTATGGCTCCCTATGGAGCTATAGCATTGCACACAAAAAAAAAAAAAAAAAAAAAAAAAATGTAACCCTTGCCATGATAAATGTTTAGATCACTCCTCCCCCCCCCCCTTTTTTTCCCCCATACATAAAAACGTGAATTAAAATATAAATACATAACTGATATTAATTAAATAAATAAATAAAATGAAAACTGTATTACATCAAGCATGTATATGGTATCGCTGCGTGCGTACATGTCCGTACTATCTTAATATGTCTTCGATTGCAGCATTCCTTCAATGGCGTATGCAAAAAAAAAAAAAAAAAAAAAATTAATAAAAATTTACTTAATTAATTAATTTACAAAATAAATAATTAATTGATAAAAGTATAAAAATAAAAAAATAAAAAAAAAATATTAATGAGAATTTACTTAATTAATTAATTTAAAAAATAAATAATTAATTGATAAAAGTAAAAAAAAAAAAAAAAAAAAAAATACAAAAAAAATTAAAAAAAAAAAAAAAAAAAAAAAAAAAAAAAATAAAAATATATAAAAGAAAAATTACAATAAAACAAAAAAATTAAAAAAAAAAAAAAAAGTACAAACTGTGTAGATTTCAATACACAGGCACATGTGGTATTGCCACGTGCGTCAATGTCCGCGCTATCAAGTTATATATCCTCATTTGATCCGCGTGTAAGCGCGAATTGAAAATTAAATATATAAATTTTACTAGTCCCATATAGCGTGTTTTGGTCGCTTTTCATACCTATAAAAAAAAAAAAAAAAAGGAAAAATAATAAATAAAATATATATATATATATATATTTATATCGCAACTCTGTTTGACGCGATAATTGTATCGCTGTAAACTTCGGATCACGGCGCATGGTTCAGGCAGCCACTGCACCCCAAACCCTCTCCGCTGCTGTCCCTCTTCCTGAGTTCTCTGCTGCTGGTTTCTCGGCGCCATTCCGGGCGGCGGCAGAGTACCCGCAACCAGGTGGTCTCCAGCGTGCCTTGTTCAACGCCTGCGGTGGTAAAGTGGTTCGTCCTGCTTTTGTGCCTTCTCCATCTTCTGGACTTAGTGAGTGTGCTGTTGCGGGGGGGCAGGGGGGGGCTCTATTTTCGTGCCTGCCCTTGGGGTTTTGGCGGGCCAGTTGTCTTCAACTGGCTAGCTGGGTTGGTTCCCTCTCCTTCCCCGGTTAGTGTGCTTATGGCTGTTCTGGTAGTTTCCACCTTTTGTTCCTGTGGGTTTGGGTCTCGGATATTGGTGTATGTCTATGTTGGTCTCTGGTTGTGAGTTGGGTACGTCTTTTCTTGACGGGGTGCTTTGGTGTGGTATCAATTCTGCGGTGCACGCTTAGGTGAGTGGTCTTTTGGCCTTACGCTCTGGATGACCGGGTTTTGTGGATTTAGCTCCTGAGGCTTGTTCTTTATTTTGAATCGGTGGCACCCAGTTACGGTTTTGTTTCTTTTGGTTTTCTCCCCCTTTGTTTGGTGTTTCTCTCCGTCACTAGTTGTAGTCCCTCTCCGCTGCTCTGTTTGTCCTAGTGTATTGTCTGATGTTTTCTCCTGTTTTGTTCCTGATCTTTGGTAGGCATGGGACTCCTGTATGTCGTGCTGGGTGCTTTGGCTGATGTGGCGGTGGGTAGGTTTCGCTTTGAGTCTCAGTTTGTCTTTCCTCGTGGTTTCTTTTGTTTGTGGTGGTTTTCCGGAGGGGGTTACTCCTGTGCTCTACGCTTGTTGGGGTGTGGTTTGTTGCGGTCTTCCGCATGCCGCGTTGGCGTTGGTCTGCAGTTTTCCTGGGGACGGGGAGTGGTTGCGTTTTCTCTGCTTTGGTTTCCTCGGGGCTCGCTAGGTGCCCCTGTTCCGGTCCTTGCTGGTTTACTGTAAGTTCCGCATGGAATATGGTTCTGGGCGGAGTTTTTTCCTGCAGGTTGTCTTTGGCCGCCGAGGGTGTCTGGTATTTGGGCCCCCCGCATATGTGCCCTTGGTACGCTTTGGGCTGACATTTCGGTTGGTTGGGGTTTTTCAAGGGTCATGCGGTGGCCTGGCCTGCTTTCAGTTCCCTGCACGGGGAGCTCGCTTTGTTCTCGGATGTGGCTGGTGTGGTCGGTTGTTGGTGTGGTGTTTGGTTTTCCAGTGGTGCTGTGGGGTGGTTTACCCCTGGGTCTTGGTAGTCAGTGGTGCTTGCTTCGGCAGCTCATGTTCTAGGCTTGTAACGTTACTGTGTGGGTTGCAAGTCCCCTGCGCTTGGTTGCGCGCTAATTTTGTGATGCTTTTCTTCTTTTCTAGTGTGTGATTTGAGTGATCACGGGGCGTGTTTTTCTTCCTGTGCTCTGTCTGTTGCATCTAGTGCTTCGCTGTTTGGGGTTACAATTTCTTTCAGGGCTATGCTCCCTGGGTCGGTATTGGGTGTTGACGCTTTGTCCTGTTTTCTCTGGCTGTAGTTCCGGAGGGTTGCTTGTGTGGCCGGCCCGTGGGTCATCGGGGAGAGTGGTGTAATTTGTGGTCCGCTTTGGTGGCTCCTGCGACTTGGTCGCACTCACGGGCTGGGGCTGTGGGATCCAGTCTTTTACGGTACTTGCGGGTGGTTGGTGTTGGTGTGGAGGCCGGGATGTCTATCTACAGTCGTGGGGGGTCCCGGAGGTTCTAAAGGGTCTGTGGACAGGGGATGAAAACATAAAAAAAAAAAAAAAAAAAAAAAAGTATTAAATAAATATTGGTTTCGGTACCTGGAATGCCCTTTGCAGTGACCATACGAGGCTAATGTTTGATTTCCTGTTTCGTTTTGATAGGATGTGATAACGGAAGTTATCTGCTGTGTCACCTCTCCAAGGAGGTTCGAGATTTGGGCAGTGTTCTCAGTGTATCCTAATAACATTCTGAGTATGTGATGTGGGATCTTCACCTGTTCATGTGAATCAGCTAAAAATAAAAATAAAATAAAAATAATAAATAATCTAAAAAAAATAAATAAATAAAAGGTTGGGTGGCTTTCCCGCTGTGCTGCACGGCACATGGCAGGGGGTGATTTTCTTTCTGCTTTGCGGGTGGTGTATACATAGGGGCTGGGCCCGCGAGTGGGTGGCCTTGCTGTCGGCGACCGGTTTTTCCTATCTGTTTTTGGGTCGCTTAGTGGCGGCTGCAGGTTTTTTGGTTGTCGCTTTTGCGTTGTTTTTCTGATCCGAGTTTTTGCGCTAGCTTTTTTCAGGGCTATGTGGATGGGGCACTTTTTCTTTCTCCTCGTCTCCTTCCATGGGACTTGGGTGTCTGTGTTTTTGGGTGCCTATTTTGTGCGTTTCATGGTAAAAGTTTATAAAAATAAAATGTAAAATAAAACTGATAAAGGCCCGTCGGTCCGAGCCTGTTTAGGCGATCCGTGACACGCAGCTCGTGCTCCGTTGAGGGTCCGCGAATTACTGTTTTGTGAGTTCTGGATTTGCTCTCTTTTGTATCGGGGCCGGCGGAGGTGGCTGGGTTTCCGGAGAGGGTAGCGCTGCACGACGGCCGCGGGCGATCTGCATGTTGTGTTGCTATATTCGCCCAGTTTGATGTTTCCCAGGTGTGTTTTTGTTTTGAGAGCGGCTTTCGAGGTGGTGCGAGTGCTGCAGCACCCTTTGGTGTATGGGCGAGTCTGAGTGATGAGTTCACACGGGTTATACAAAAAAAAAAACAAAAAAAAAAAAAAAAAATAACTGGAAAAAAAATAAATAAATAAATAAATAAAAAAAACAAAAATTAAATAAAAAAAAAATTAATAAATAAATAAATGAATAAATAAATTTAAAAAATTGGTCCTGGTGGCAGGTACCCGGATTTCCTGGAGAGGAAAAGTGTTGAACGGATTTCCTGGAGAGGAAAAGTGTTGAGCGGATTTCCTGGAGAGGAAAAGTGTTGAGCGGATTTCCTGGAGAGGAAAAGTGTTGAGCGGATTTCCTGGAGAGGAACAGCGCTGAGCGGATTTCCTGGAGAGGAAATGTGTTGGGTGTGCTGGGGGGCTGGAGGTGGCCCCAGGTGTTGGCTATCCACTATCTCTTGGGTGGGGGTCGGAGCCCAGTGTAGGGCTAACTGGTCTCCTCCGTGGCGGTAAGAAGACGGTGAAAGCGGGGTCAACCCGGGGTAGACCTCCACACAGGACGGTGTGGCAGCACCTCTCGGGTTGGTAAGAAGCCAATCGGTGTTTTTTGTTACAGTTAAATTGTTATTTATATAAGTAATTTTATAAATAAAGCTGTGGCCGATCCCCACCCACGGAAAAGTTAAATTGTTGTTGTGTCAGTTATTATTTAAGTATTTATTGTAGTAAGGGGGAGGGGTAGTTATAGCCTGCTAGGAGCTAATTGTGTCTCAGCAGTCCTAGGTTTCCACTTGTTTTTTTTTCAGGTGTTTTGTTTTTATACCTGAAAAAAAAACACCCCAAAAATGGCAAAAAAACATTCAATTGCTCCTCGACATTTTTTTTTTTACCCTATGTTTTTTTTTTTTTTTTTACTGCCTTCAGGCCTTCAGGCCTACCGAGTGTATAGCGTTAAAGATGCAGAAAGTATGGCGTTACATAGATCTCAATTGACTTTCAGCTAACATCTGGCCTAAAAAAAAACAAAAAAACTGGTGGAAGCTTAGTTCTAAATAAATTTATATTGTTCACCTTGGACAATGCCGACCTCTTAAAAGGGGTCCCCTAATGACAAGCGGATCACATGATGTACCGTGGTTGGGACCCCCAGTGATCAGCTGTAATCTGTGGTAGAACATTGCAAAAAGTGTTCAGTTTACCTGCAGCACCACCACAGGTGAAATGAGGCATTACACCATTTTTGTTAAAACCTTTAGGCAGGGCTGGTGCAAGGATTTTTGCCACCCTGGGTGAAAGCTGATTTTGCCACCCCTTGACTCTGCCCATTATCTCCACCCTTTGACACACCCCACCTTACTATTTGACAAGCTGTAACACACCTCCTCCTCATGTAATCTCCTTACTACTGGGGTGACACACTGTAACAAACCCCCTCCTCATGTAATCTCCTTACTACTGGGGTGACAAACTGTAACAAACCTCCTCCTCATGTAATCTCCTTACTACTGGGGTGACACACTGTAACAAACCTCCTCCTCATGTAATCTCCTTACTACTGGGGTGACACACTGTAACAAACCTCCTCCTCATGTAATCTCCTTACTACTGGGGTGGAACACTGTAATAAACCTCCTACTCGTGTAATCTTCTTACTACTGAGGTGACAAACTGTAACAAACCTCCTCCTCATGTAATCTCCTTACTATTGGGGTGACACACTGTAACAAACCCCCTACTCGTGTAATCTCCTTACTACTGGGGTGACAAACTGTAACAAACCTCCTACTCGTGTAATCTCCTTACTACTGCGGTGACACACTGTAACAAACCTCCTCCTCATGTAATCTGCTTACTACTGGGGTGACACACTGTAACAAACCTCCTCCTTATGTAATTTCCTTACTACTTGGGTGACACACTGTAACAAACCCCCTCCTCATTTAATCTCCTTACTACTGGGATGACACTGTAACAAACCCCCTCCACATGTAATCTCCTTACTACTTGGGTGACACACTGTAACAAACCTCCTCCTCATGTAATCTCCTTACTACTTGGGTGACACACTGTAATAAACCTCCTCATGTAATCTCATTACTACTGGGGTGACACACTGTAACAAACCTTCTCCTCGTGTAATCTCCTTACTACTGGGGTGATGCACTGTAACAAACCCCCTCCTTATGTAATCTCCTTACTACTTGGGTGACACACTGTAACAATCCCCCTCCTCATGCAATCTCCTTACTACTTGGGTGACACACTGTAACAAACCCCCTCCTCGTGTAATCTCCTTACTACTGGGATGACACACTGTAACAAACCTCCTCCTCATGTAATCTCCTTACTACGGGGGGGGGGGGGGGGGGGGGGGGACGACGCACTGTAACAAACCCCTCCTCATGCAATCTCCGTACTGCTTGGGTGACACACTGTAACAAACCCCCTCCTCGTGTAATCTCCTTACTACTGGGATGACACACTGTAACAAACCTCCTCCTCATGTTATCTCCTTACTACTGGGGTGACACAGTGTAACAAACCTCCTCCTCATGTTATCTCCTTACTACTGGGATGACACACTGTAACAAACCTCCTCCGCATGTTATCTCCTTACTACTGGGGTGACACACTGTAACAAACCTCCTCCTCATGTTATCTCCTTACTACTGGGATGACACACTGTAACAGGGGAAGTGGTGCTGGCTGGCTACGTTTCTTGCGGAGGGCAGAGCAGCACCCCCCTCAAGAGGGCGCTCTAGGCAGCTGCCTATTTTGCCTATAGGCAGATCCGTCCCTGCCTTTAGGCTATATATGTATTGCTGGGTATTGTTCTTTGTAGCTGCCCTCTGCCCTGGCTTATAGTTGGGAGTTCTGAATATATTGTATATTTCTGTTACAGCTAGTATACAGATTCTATACAGACAGAACTGATGGTGGAACAGCAGCCTTTCTTCTGTACGGCAGGGAAGGGGTTACATGAGCTGCAGATGGGTATTACATGCTGCATTGCTTCTTTATGAAATTTAATCTTTACTGGTGGGAAGCAGGATGGTATAAAACAGTGTTTTCCAACTGGTGTGCCTCCAGCTGTTGCAAAACTACAACTCCCAGCATGATTACGGCTGTCCGGGCACGCTGGGAGTTGTAGTTTTGCAACAGCTGGAGGCACCCTGGTTGGGAAACACTGTTATAAATGCATGCCTTTAACTACAGATCTACAGAAACCCCAAAGCTACTGAGCTCACGATGACTGCAGTCCTACTCTATATACTGTACGTGTCTGTACGCCGACACTGCAGCAAAATCAGGTGAGGGAGCCGCTGATGCGTTGGCATCTCTATGGTGCCCGGCTGACGTTGGAATGACGTAACTGGCAAGCCATAGCAGAGTCTGTTAAGGGTTACGGTGTGCAGTAATGGGAGCGGGCACCTTCTGTAAGGACTGTGCCAGACGATGTGCCAGGAAAGAGGAAGAACATGGAAAAAAAGCACAAAATGAGAACAGTCATTGTATGTTGGTGTTTCCCAGCAAGCAAGCCTCCAGCTGTTGCAAAACTACAACTCCCAGCATGCCCGGACAGCCAAAGGCTGTCCGGGCATGCTGAGAGTTGTAGTTTTGCAACAGCTGGAGGCACCCTGGTGGTGAAACACTGACATACGTAATAAATCGCCTGCAGTCTGGAATCTGGAACAATGACTGAGCAGAGATGACGTACAGTATATTAGCTGGGCTATCGTTACATTTTTTAAGATAAGATAAAATACATTTTGATGTATTTTTGTTTTTAGAAAATGGTGCTTTCTAATAGCTCCAGTTCTATCATAAGAGGTGTAGAACGTCGCTCTTAAAATTTAAAGGGGTTATCCAGGAAAAAACTTTATATATATATATATATATATATATATATATATATATATATCTCAACTGGCTCCAGAAAGTTACAACAGATTTGTAAATGACTTCTATTAAAAAATCTTAATCCTTTCAGTACTTATGAGCTTCTGAAGTTAAGGTTGTTCTTTTCTGTCTAAGTGCTCTCTGATGACACGTGTCTCGGGAACCGCTCAGTTTAGAAGAGGTTTGCTATGGGGATTTGCTTCTAAACTGGGCGGTTTCCGAGACACGTGTCATCAGAGAGCACTTAGACAGAAAAGAACAACCTTAACTTCAGAAGCTCATAAGTACTGAAAGGATTAAGATTTTTTAATAGAAGTAATTTACAAATCTGTTAACTTTTCTGGAGCCAGTTGATATATATATATAAAAGTTTTTTTCCTGGATAACCCCTTTAAAGACGGGACTGAACTGCAATACCAGACACAGCCTATTGAAAAGAATAGCGCTGTTTCTGGTAAATAGGCAGGCCTTTTTATTTTATTTTATTTTTTCGAACCCTTGGTTGGATTAAACAAATCATTGTAATGGTGTGGAAGTGTCTAGCCCAGAGCTGGATTATTGGGAGAGTACATGGGCCTCCACCATCTGGAGGACCCAAGAGGACCTGCCTGTTCAGGCCGTTTCACCCAATCCGCCTGCACAGGCCGTTTCATCCAATCCCCCTTCAAGTTAAAGGAGTTATTGAGGATTAGAAAGACAGCTGATTTCAGAGACAGCACCACACCTGCCCTCAGGTTGTGTGTGGTATTGCAGCTCTGTTCCGTTGACGTGAATGGAGCCAAGTTGTAATACCACACACAACCTGAGGACAGGTGTGGGGCTGTTTTAGAAGAAATAAGCTCTGTTTTTCTATTCTAGGCTAACTCCTTTAAGCTGTATATACGCCTCCAATAATATCATGGTTGAACCCGCTACCAACTAGAGCATTTGATACTGAACATGTAAGATAACAGACCTTTCTAATTTCTTTTGAACCCAGGTTACTCGTAGACCCAGAGGTACTAAGAAGTTCTCATGGGGATATGTGAAAAAAAATCCACAATGGCAGCCCCAGCCACTGGTCACTGCGACTAAAATGGAATTACAGTGGCAGAAGGCACCACGGACACTTTAAGAGAAGCAGTGGCTGCTAGTACTAGCTGACCTCGCTGCTCTGAGGAGGGGACCAGTAGGACGGTCGAGGAGAAGCCCTGGCACCGGGCCGCTGTGGACAGTAACTACTGGAGCTTTGGTGCTCCACTACTCAGAGATTAGCTCTGCAATATAGGCTTAGACCTAGACCTAATACTTCTCACAGCTGATAGTTTGCTTCAATGTTAAACAACATAAAACCCTGCTGTGGTTGACATGAATAAAAACAATCTTACCTCCTCCGTTTTTGTAGCACAAATATGGAAACCTCCACACGTTTCCCAAGCCAACAGCAAACCCTACACAGGACATCATGAAGTCAAGCTGACTGGCCCACGTCTCTCTCACTGGGGTGGTTTGAAGATTGGTAGAAGTCTCAGTCTCTTTATGAAGATTGGGACAAGACTCAGTCTCTGTGTTAAAGGCAATTTCTCCCCCAACATTGGTATAACATGAGTCCTCCATCTTTACTTTATAACTGATGGTCTCCACTTGTGGCTTATGTTTCGGCATCTTAACCTTTGTGGAAACTTGATCTCTTGTCGTGGGATAGTATGTCAGCGCTCAACTTAGCATCTAACCTCCAGATGAATGGAGGCCTCCTGCTTGGTTCTTCACCTTGTGTCCCACTTGACAGGGATATATTTATATGGAATATAGAGAAACCTAAATGTTCCAGTTCAAGAAGGGAAATGGATTGGAGACAAGTCCGTTGCGTTCCCTTCTGGCCCAATGTGTTCAGGTCCAGGATGTTTTGTGACTGCTGCTACAAATATCTCTGGTGACTTGTAAGGTAAGGATCATCCGAGAGTGGACAGCTGAGTGGGATCTGAGACCAACCTGTCATTTAAGTAGTGCCTGTGGGAGGTCTCCTGGTTTCCCATCCCATAGTATTCTTCTTGTCACAGTTTGATAAACACTAGCACCTAGAATAGCTCATCAGGGGACTATCTGGTTATATTAGATTAGTGGGATTCAATCACCATATACACAATAGGGTTTACACTAACAGTCTAGTTAGAATGAGTAGGACCATAGGCCATGAGTAGGCCCAGTCTGCAATGGTTGGTCTTCAGGGTGGACTGTGTAATGAGTGTAGGTATACAAAATTGTATTTGACATAAATATATGGGCCAGATTTGGTCTCAAGCAGGGCTAGTACTGAATACCAATCTTCTAGATCGGTACTTCTTTAAAGTACCTAACAATACAAGACTTGACTAGTGGGGAGTGTCACAGGAACGATTACTGGATTGTTTGTATGGATCTTTGCTGCCATTGTTCCTTGGTCGCCCAACGCCTATTATATGATCAGCTGATGAGGGATTGCTCATTTGTCAATCACTGGACCTGTTACACAGTGGTGATATTGGCCTGTATTAGGGCATCAGGGTATCTGGGGGTTCATGGGAAAACAATTCGGGGGGGGGGGGGGGGGCTGGGAGGCTTCCTTCCATTTCTCTAAAACTTTTTTCCTATTTGACTCCCATAACTACTCCATATAAATGAAGTGGCTATATATTTATTTGGCCTCCAGTGAAGACACAGGAGTAGATATAGGTGGTGCAGGGTAATATTTTCATCTGGTTTTTGGTGCCTGAGGGCGCTTCTCTGCCACTGTAGAAGACACCAGTATTATAAATGGCACTTGGTAGACATAGAGTCTTGTTACAGATTTTGCATTAGTGCCCAGGAGGTACAGGTTATGCCTCTGTATGTAGACTATAGGTAGTAGACATAGCCAGGCCAGTGACTAACTTTAAGGTGCGTATGCACCTTTAATAGCTGTTGGCTGAACATTAGTTATTGGCCAAATATTTATTGGCTGACATCTGTTCCTCCTAACCCATATATACACTTGGTTCAGCAAGTATTTTCAAGGGGGAGATGCCAAATAAGTAGCTGCCTATCTCCAGGAAAACAAAAAGATTGAGTATTAAAATTCAACATGCCCGATCCTTCCTGCCACAGTCAGCAGGCCCCCATGTACATAAGATAGTCAGCCAGTCCTGCCAGTTCTGTCGGTTCTCAACTTTTCTCTAATGTTTATGACGGTGGGTGTATGGGGTGGGGGGGTTATTTAAAAATCCAAAGACATAGCCACATGTATGCATCTCCACCTCTCTTTGGCTGCATAGACCCCATTCTTCTGAGTAGGGGGGCTAGGGGTGACCAGTATATACACTACAATTAGAAGTAACTACTGGGTGTAACTAGAAGGTGCTGACACCATAGTAAACCAAAAGCCCCCATATTATAGATCATAAGGACCTCTTTATAGAGGCACTGAACTACTATCTCTCCCCAGTTTGATCATTAACCAGATCCGTTCTTTGATTATACATATTCTCCCAATTCATTAACAATTCAGCAAATATTTGCCCATTTAATGGCTTCCTGTGTCACTCGGGAGACCAAAAATGCAAAAAAAATTAAGCAAACAGCAGCTACAGTGCCTGACAGGTTATGAAGATGACCACCCATAATGGTAATTATAATGCAATAAACAGAATGCAGGCAGCTCATAGGGAAACCAATTTAGGTAATGAAATGCAGATTATTATGGAGATCATCTCAGCCTCCCGTCTGGCTGGAAATGAATCTGTCTGGACCGGTTGTGTGCTTCATTCGCACTATATAAGTGTTTCCTCGCATATAATAGGACTTATTTTCACAATGTGATTATGGATAACAAACTCAGCTGCTACCTAAACAAACTGATCTGCCTGTAGACATAACATATCTATAGACAGGCTATTCTCTGTGGGTAATGATATGGGGACAAATAGAATAATTACCTATTAACCTCCCCCTACGGCCTCAAATGTAATCATGTCTCTCTTTGTTTATAGAAGTCATATGATTAATATTGGAGAAAAATGTTGACCCATTGGAAGCATTTAAAAGGGGTTGTCTGGTTTAGAACCCTCTATTTTCAGAATTCCCTAAAATTCAAATTAAATAGTGGGCCAGGGGTCCTTAATCTGAACCGTTCTCTATTAGCCAGAGTGAAGAGAGCCTACAGAGAGTGTCTTGCTCTGGAGGATCCAACATGTCCACATGGACAGCCAATTGGTTTTAATGGACTCCGTTCAATGCTTAATAAACAGTCTGATTCGACACTGGGTCTTGTAAAGAGTGGGCATAAAAGTGCTCCCCCCCTCCTGCCATATCAAAAAGCTGTCAGAGGCTATTTCGGGGCAGTGTACCTCTTGGTGACTGCTAGGCATGCCTCTATAATACACTCAAAGACATTGGAGGAGATTTATCAAAACCAGTGCAAAGGAAAAGTTGCCCATAGTAACCAATCAGATCGCTTCTTTCATTTTGCAGAGGACTTGTTAAAAATGAAAGAAGCGACCTGATTGGTTGCTATGGGAAACTGGGCAACTTTTCCTCTGGACAGGTTTTGATAAATCTCCCCCATTTTGCTCAGTTGACAGACTTTGAGAGGTGCATAACTACTGGACTAAGAGAAGCAGAATGGTAATTTTGATGAATTCCCCACCATCTATGCCATTGTGACCAAGCTATTAGAAGATTTTTGGGAGCAGGGGTTATGTGGGGGCACGCACACATAGTGAACAGGATCAGGGCGGCTAATACAGACCATCAGTAGAGAGGATTGTTTGCTCTTCCATGTTCACCATCCAGACACACGTGGCATCTTCATTACACATCATTGTCTTTGCCTAGAGTAGACCATGCTCAGACACTTAGAGGAAAGACATTTGGTGTGACGGTCCCTATTACATGTTTTGCCTTTGATGGCTACTGTTCCCTTCGTTTGTAGTGGTATGAATAAGAAACATAGACAGCTAGGAACTAGAACCGTCCCATCTTTAGCAATTAATCCAGGTTCTGTTTAGGATGTGATGACAGTCGGGTTAGAGTATGGAGGCCTCGTGGTGAACACTTTAATCCTGTTTTTTCTGTCGACCAATACACTGTCCCAACTGCTGGTGTGATAGTCTTGGGAGCCATCGTGTTCGACAATTGGTCACCTCTAGCCAAGGCAAATGTGCTGCAGAATGGGATACAGAACCTGTATGCCTTCAAGTCCAACCAATCTCCAGGTTGGAGACACCAAACAAGGTACTAGAGCCTCCATTCACTTGGAACCAAAACTGTCTGGTCTTGAATATAACCACCAATCACAGCTATGAAATCTGAGCTGTGATTGGTTGTCATGGGCAAAAACAAACAGTTTTGGTTTCCTTTTAGGAACCTTACATGGACCTGTTGTTGACTCAAATTACATCTCAACCCCACAGGTCGTCTGCATATTCTCATCTTAAAACTCATCTTAATAATCACAAGACTCCAATCTTATCTTTTGCCCCTTCCTGTCTCACAAGGAATGTAGGTCAGGAGACCGAGGGTCTCCTTAAAGACAATGGCATGGCCCTTACCTGTGGACTTATCTAGCACATGCCTGTGTTCCTAAGGTAGTCACAATTTAATCTTATCCTTCTGTATTTTCTTGTAGATTGGATTGGAGCCTCTATCTTTCATGTGTGAACATGAAACGTTGACTGTGCATCATGCAGTAGTCAGGAATTTATGATGTGTGACTTTTCAGATTGGCGTATTTTTGGGCGCAACTGTGTTAACTAAGGCACAAATCTACACCAGTCCTGACAAAATCTACACCAGTCCTGACAAAATCTACACCAGTCCTGACATAATCTACACCAGCCCTGACTTGGCTTACTATAGTGGCTGTGGACAGCATTATTAAAAAGTCACCCATTTTGTCGCACAGGTTAAAAGGGTACTCCGCTGCTCAGCGTTTGGAACAAACTGTTCCGAACACTGGAGCCGGGAGCTTGTGATGTAATAGCCCTGCCCCTCATTATGTCACGCCCCGCCCCCTCAATGCAACTCTATGGGAGGGGGCGTGACAGACGTCACGCCCCCTCCCATAGACTTGCATTGAGGGGGCGGGGCGTGACATCATGAGGGGTGGGGCTATAACGTCACAAGCTCCCGGCTCCAGCGTTCGGAACAGTTTGTTCCAAACGTTGAGCAGCGGAGTACCCCTTTAACCTGTGCGAAAAAACCTGGCTATGACGTCAAAAGCTCCCGGCGTCGGCTCCAGCATTCGGAAAAGTTTGTTCCAAATGCTGATCAGCAGAGTACCTCTTTAATGGGGTAAAAAGCCCCTCACCTGCACAACTCTTGATGAATTCCCCCCAATTATAAGCCAGACATCCAAAACCTATAACTTGACAAATTTTCTGTCCCTTGCCTCCGTAGTCCACGAAAGTTTGTATTTGTATTGTCGGCATAGAAGGCTACAACTTTTTTGAAATTTTTGTAAATTTCTGTTAGCCCCTCTGAAATAAGTTCAGCTGCCTTACCTTTCAGTGCTTACAATATCAAGAGGCTTTGTTTCCATAGAAGTGCTTTCCTTTTGTTCCTTGAAGTTGCGAACCACAATAAGCAGCAACTTCACATGCCAATAATTTGAAGCATCTACCGAAAGTCAACATCAACATTCTCAAGATCATGTTTGAGCTCAACTACTGAGCAAGGAGCAAGGGGTGGACTTTTTCTTTTAGACTGAGGTGGCCAGAGGAACTTCACTCCCACCATCCATGACTTTGTGCTATGGGACCCTTTCGGCTCTCAGGCACTTCTCCCCACAACTTCGACTTTGAATGGGCACTGTCATTAAAAAGAATTTTTGCTATTGCACTCCTCTTTCTAATGTACTTTGTTTAAAAAAATAAATAAAAATGAAGTTTTCTATGTTTTGTTTGTGTTTAAAAAAGCTGCCACTAGGTGTCTCCCTACTTGTCCAGAGCACATTTCCCCTATCTCTTGCACAGACATTGGACTTCTGTTGGCCTGGCAGAAGTCCAAAATCAGGAAATGCAGTCTGGAGTGGTGAGGGGTGTGTGTGCAGCCTTAGCCAATCATAGCTCATCTCATACTGAACTGCTCTGGGCTGTGTGTAGCAGAGTGAGGGAGGAGGTTCTCCCCTGTATGGCTTCAGATGATGTCACGCCTGCTGGGGAACACCCCTTCCCTTGTGAATCTGACTGAGACTGAGCAGAAAATACAGAGCAATATCAAGGTAGAAAACTAACAAATAATAAAAATAAAGGCAGGGGGTGGTTTATCATGATGGAGTAGTAAACTGGGAGGATTATAAAACTTAACAAGATCATGAAAGGTACTCTTTAACTGACTTAACCTGGACACCGGTTGCTTGCGATTTAGTGAGGTTGCTCGACACCTGACTTCTCCTCAGACACCATTTACCTCTGTGACTTAGACGCTGCACTGCCTCTCCTCTCTCCTCCTTGCCCAGGATCAGACTTAGCTCCTTCTCCTTTTGGACTCCAACTAGAACTACTCTCCTTCCCACCAATTAGACTGACTCTTCCCTGTCTAGACAGACCAGGGACTTAGGGCCTACGACTCTAATTGACAATAATGATCACATGACACCTCTGCAATGTTTCCCTTAAAGGCACAGTACACTTTAAACAACATGAATAACATACATTGGCATAAAATGTAGAACAATAAATACAAAATTAAGTAAAAAAGTTCCTTGGAGCTGTAGTCCTAAATAGACACCTGAGGCAACATCTACCTGACAGGACAGTGAGAGTAGTATGTTCTGTACTGGGTAACCACACATTTGTGACACTTCCATCACACTTTGTCAGTGCACAACTCAATTTAGGATTGAAGAACTTGAAGAATTACTTGATCCTAAAGTGAAACATTGATCTAAAACTAGGGTTATTATCTATAGTGAGGTACGAGAAACTCCTTTTTGTAAAGCAAGGTCATATTAACTCTGTGAGGGTTCTGTTTTCGGAAGAAATGATATAACAGAAGTTGAACCTGCACGGGCAGTTGGAGCGGCTCGGTATTTGCTTATGGCTTTATGTTCTTTGATTGATGTCCTAACTACACTTGAAATGGTAAACACCGAATGGCTTATCGTGCACAATACAGAGGATTCCTTCCGGCACTTTCCAGGAAAGAAAAATTATTTTTGGAGAAGATCATTGAAACTTGCCGCACATTGCCACGACACTTCTGCAATTGTTACGCTGTGAATTGGTATAGAATCTGTAGAAAGACAGACGTGCCTTAAACAGGGGCAGAAGATTGGATGCCAAGGCAAGTACTGGAGATGTGGGGAAAAAAAACATTTAATTGCTAACCACTACACTCTAATAGGAAAAAATAAGTCCAGTATCCAAAAAATCCCACTATTGTTTTAGCAAATTTTCATGAATTGTTTGTATTTGCTTTTATTGTTTTGTTGCAAATTTGACCGAGGACTTGCCGGCGAGGAGGACTGCAGAGCAGGAGAAGGCCATGTTATTGATCATTGATACTGCTGGATCAGTTGGAGACGGTTTGGATCTATCGTCGTTTCTATTTGACCGATCCACGCCTTTACTTGTAGGAGGAAATCTTAAAAAACCTGCTCAGAGTTATATTTTGTGGAGGCCACAGACATCGGATCTTATGTCAACATACTCCGCATGTGATTGCAGGGAACAGGAAAGATTTATTCACTGTCAGATATAAACCTCTCATATAAATTCCCCTTTCCCTCATCCCTCACATGTCAAGGCTCCATGTTTCAGCCTTGGTGCACCGCCGCTTATTGGTGATGCCTGGAAAAGGAGAGGGGAGCGACCCCCTTGTTTCCCAGGCAACAGCCAATAAACCGTGGCTTAAGGCTGAAAACACAACTTAAAGGAATGCTGTGGCGCAGGAACACTTATCTCCTATTCGAAGGGGACCTGATCGCTGGGCAACCCTGCAATCTCCTGCACGGAACCCCGACTCTCCCCACGAACGGAGTGCGTTGACCCCGACACGCTTCCTCCATGTTCCTCTTTGGGAGAACATGAGATACCTGAACGCTGTATCTCCAGCTCTTTCTCAGAGATACATAGTGGGGGCATGTTGGCCACAGCTTTGTGCTGGAGTCGACATGCTCCGTTTGTGGGGATCGCAGGAAGTCTCAGCAATCAAGACCCCTGACATCAAACACTTTGGATGGGGGATAAGTGCTCCTGCACCACAGTACTCCTTTATGGTAGGGTCATAAGTGACAGATCAACAGTGTATTTTACGCTGCTGATCCGCCAGTGACCAGACCCATTTTGTGCCTCCAGATGTTACAATCCCCCCCTTCCGCCGCCTTGTCCCACCCTTGGCCTGCATTCCAAATGCCTTACCCTATTGTTCTCAATGATGAGCCCCAACTAGAAGTGTCTGGCAGCAGTGGCATTGCTAGCGTTGGTGTCACCCGGGGCGGTAGAAAATGGTGTCACCCCATACACCCCAACTAAAATATTTTTTATAGCCTGTTGTGACGAACGCCAGTGGGGTTAGTGTCTTGCACAGTACCATTTCCACTATAATAATTAAATATACCAGTTGAAAAGTATAAAGAAAGCGCTAAAGAAGTTTTTACCATTTAAAACTAAAGCTCCCAGTATGACCTAAGCAGTGGTAAGAATATGCTGGGAGTTGTTGTTTTATCCATCATAACTGCAGAACTTACAAATGGCTACAGCTCTGATGGGACATAGGGGGCGATTTATCAAAACCTGTCCAGAGGAAAAGATCGCTTCTTTCATTTTTAACAAAGCAAATGCAAAAAAAAAATAAAAGAAGTGATCTGATTGGTTGCTATGGGCAACTGGGCAACATTTCCTTTGGACAGGTTTAGAATACACAATGATATCAGTGACTACAGGTGACATCTTCTCTATAGTCTTTCCTTTTCTAATTCCCCTGGTACATACCGCCGGGCGTCCTTCAAGATAAATTTTCACTCTTCAGAACTTAACACCCAGATGGCTCCTCACTTCATCAGTAGATTCTGATCCTCTATAAAAATAATTATTATTATTATTATAACACTACCACACACTGTATCCTCTAAATATAATACTACCCCACACTGTGATCTCTGAATATAATACTGCCACACACTGTGATCTCTGAATATAATACTGCCACACACTGTGATCTCTGAATATAATACTGCCACACACTGTGATCTCTGAATATAATACTGCCACACACTGTGATCTCTGAATATAATACTACACACACTGTGATCTCTGAATATAATACTGCCACACACTGTGATCTCTGAATATAATAATACCACACACTGTGATCTCTGAATATAATACTACACACACTGTGATCTCTGAATATAATACTACACACACTGTAATCTCTGAATATAATACTGCCACACACTGTGATCTCTGAATATAATAATACCACACACTGTGATCTCTGAATATAATACTACACACACTGTGATCTCTGAATATAATACTACACACACTGTGATCTCTGAATATAATACTACACACACTGTGATATCTGAATATAATATTGCCACACACTGTGATCTCTGAATATAATACTGCCACACACTGTGATCTCTGAATATAATACTACACACACTGTGATCTCTGAATATAATACAACAACACACACTGTGATCTCTGAATATAATACTACACACACTGTGATGTCTGAATATAAAACTGCCACACACTGTGATCTCTGAATATACTACCACACACTGTAATCTCTGAATATAATACTACCACATTGTGATCTTTGAATATAATACTACCACACACTGTGATCTCTGAATATAATACTGCCACACACTGTGATCTCTGAATATAATACTACACACACTGTGATGTCTGAATATAATACTGCCACACACTGTGATCTCTGAATATAATAGTGCCACACACTGTGATCTCTGAATATACTACCACACACTGTGATCTCTGAATATAATACTGCCACACACTGTGATCTTTGAATATAATACTACCACCCACTGTGATCTCTGAATATAATACAATATACACTTCTCAAGAGTACTGAAAAAGCAGCGGCACTAGCAACTTGTATCTATATCCACTAATATGGACCAAGGACAGCTCTGGGAGTCTCAGTTCAAAAGCCCGCGGCGGTGCTAGGACAGAGAGTTGACTTCAGTAAACATAGTACAATCAAAAGAGAAAACGTAGCCTGCACTCACCGCACAGTACGGGTATCACGGCCTCGGATTCTGGACCTCCTCGGTGACGTGGGAGTAACAGCCACTGCTGACAGCGCTCAGAAAATAGGCATTTTACCACACACTGTAATCACACTGCCACACACTCTGATCTCTGAATATAATACTACCACACACCGTGCTCTCTGAATATATCCTTGCCACACACTGTGATCTCTGAATATAATACTACCACACACCATGCTCCCTGAATATATCCTTGCCACACAGTGCTCCCTCTAAATACAATACCGCAACATATTGTAGCCCATAGAAACCGTACCACCCCAGAAATGGCAATGTAACATACACCATACCTCTGAAATGTAAAAGTAAAACACACTGTGCCCCATAAATAAATTACACACTACATACACTCCATATTATATACAGTGCCTCCATATTATATCTCCATAGTATATAATGTGCCTCACTGCCTCAGGCTTGATTTTATATACTGTACCTCACCGCCTTAGGTTCATGCCCCCCCCCCATTTTATATAAAGTCTCTTGACCGCCTGCCCCCTCCCATTTTACATACTGTGCCTCAGGTCAGCATTCTCCCCATTACTGTGCCTCATGTCAGCATTATAACCCCCAACACCCACATTACTGTGCCCCACGTCTCCCAAGTCCCCATATTATTGTGCCCCACGTCTCCCAAGCCCCCACATTACTGTGCCTCATGTCCCCCCACTCAAGCCCCCAAATTTCTCTAACTACCCCACCCCGCACATACAGCTCTCTATATGCACAGCTCTGCTACATGCACTGCACACACAGCTCTCTACATGCACTGCACACACAGCTCTCTACATGCACTGCACACACAGCTCTCTACATTCACTGCACACACAGCTCTTAACATATACTGCACACACAGCTCTGCTACATGCACTGCAGACACAGCTCTCTACATGCACTGCACACACAGCTCTCTACATGCACTGCACACACAGCTCTCTACATTCACTGCACACACAGCTCTTAACATATACTGCACACACAGCTCTGCTACATGCACTGCACACACACAGCTCTACTACATGCACTGCACACACACAGCTCTCTACATGCACTGCACACACAGCTCTCTACATGCACTGCACACACAGCTCTCTACATGCACTGCACACACAGCTCTCTACATGCACTGCACACACAGCTCTCTACATGCACTGCACACACAGCTCTTAACATATACTGCACACACAGCTCTGCTACATGCACTGCACACACACAGCTCTACTACATGCACTGCACACACAGCTCTCTTCATATACTGCACACACACACACACAGCTCTGCTACATGCACTACACACACAGCTCTCTACGTGCACTGCACACACAGCTCTCTACATGCACTACACACACACACAGCTCTCTACATGCACTGCACACACAGCTCTCTACATGCACTGCACACACAGCTCTCTACATGCACTACACACAGCTCTCTACATGCACTGCACACACAGCTCTCTACATGCACTGCACACACAGCTCTTAACATACTGCACACACACAGCTCTACTACATGCACTGCACACACAGCTCTCTACATGCACTGCACACACAGCTCTCTACATGCACTGCACACACAGCTTAACATATACTGCACACACAGCTCTGCTACATGCACTGCACACACACAGCTCTACTACATACACTGCACACACACAGCTCTCTACATGCACTGCACACACAGCTCTCTACATGCACTGCACACACAGCTCTCTTCATATACTGCACACACACACACACAGCTCTGCTACATGCACTACACACACAGCTCTCTACGTGAACTGCACACACAGCTCTCTACATGCACTACACACACACACAGCTCTCTACATGCACTGCACACACAGCTCTCTACATGCACTGCACACACAGCTCTCTACATGCACTACACACACACAGCTCTCTACATGCACTGCACACACAGCTCTTAACATACTGCACACACACAGCTCTACTACATGCACTGCACACACAGCTCTCTACATGCACTGCACACACAGGTCTCTACATGCACTGCACACACAGCTCTTAACATATACTGCACACACAGCTCTGCTACATGCACTGCACACACACAGCTCTACTACATACACTGCACACACACAGCTCTCTACATGCACTGCACACATAGCTCTCTACATGCACTGCACACACAGCTCTCTACATGCACTGCACACACAGCTCTCTACATGCACTGCACACACAGCTCTCTACATGCACTGCAGACACAGCTCATAACATACTGCACACACACAGCTCTACTACATGCACTGCACACACAGCTCTCTACGTGCACTGCACACACAGCTCTTAACATACTGCACACACAGCTCTCTACATGCACTGCACACACAGCTCTTAACATACTGCACACACACAGCTCTACTACATGCACTGCACATACAGCACTCTTCATATACTGCACACACACACACACACACACAGACACAGCTGTTACATGCACTCCAAACACAGCTCTCTACATGCATTGCACACACAGTTCTGCGACATGCACTGCACACACACAGCTCTCTACATTCACCGCACACACACAGCTCTCTACATTCACCGCACACACACAGCTCTCTACATGCACTGCACACACACAGCTCTGCTATATGCACTGCATACACAGCTCTCTACATGCACTGCATATACAGCTCTGCTACATGCACTGCACACACAGCTCTCTACATATACTGCACACACACACACACACAGCTTTCTACATGCACTGCACACACACAGCTCTGCTATATGCACTGCATACACAGCTCTCTACATGCACTGCATATACAGCTCTGCTACATGCACTGCACACACAGCTCTCTACATATACTGCACACACACACAGCTTTCTACATGCACTGCACACACAGCTCTGATACATGCACCGCACACACAGCTCTGATACATGCACTGCACACACACAGCTTTCTACATGTACTGTACACTCTATAGCCACAGTATCCAATACCTGCGCCTCCCTAGGAGTTCAGTACCACAGAATACTGGGCCTGACTCCTCCCCCACATGTGACTGATCACATGGTCTTAGGTCACGGAAGGTCCTTTAGCCTTGCATCCTCTGCGGAGCTGTTCTCCTGCTGTCAGGTAGTGGAGCTCCGAGGTCAGCAGGGGCAGGAGGGGATGATTATTAATTACTGTATGGATGGATGTGCTGGGTGGGATAGCACCTGAATGAGTCAGGGTGTGACCCCACCAGGGATTGTCATCCAGTGCGGTCCGCCCCCCCCCCCCCCCCCATAATAATGCTACTGTCTGGCAGTGGCGTACCACTCCTTTTACCACTCTGAAGATATGAACATTCAGTTGCATATGGAGTGATCTGGAGAGAGAACTTATGGAGGTGTATGGCCACCTTTGGTTTACATAAGACTGCCTAGACTGGATACATTTTGTTTATTAAAATGTATCAGTTTAGGTAAGAGCAGCTCCTACTTAGTTCAGTCCATTGTCTAGACCAGTGTTTCCCAACCAGTGTGTCTCCAGCTGTTGCAAAACTACAACTCCTAGCATGCCCGGACAGCCGAAGGCTGTCCGGGCATGCTGGGAGTTGTAGTTTTGCAACAGCTGGAGGCACGTTGGTTGGGAAACACTGGTCTAAAACTAATGCATTGTAACAAATTCTCAATTGTGAAAACAGGACTAGGTCAGGTTTAGCTTTTTTTCTAACTTCTAAAATGTAAACATGAAAGTTTTAATTCAATGACAGTAATCAGAGGTCTTAAAGGGGTATTCCAGGCAAAAACTTTTTTTATATATATCAACTGGCTCCGGAAAGTTAAACAGATTTGTATATTACTTCTATTAAAAATCTTAATCCTTCCAATAGTTATTAGCTTCTGAAGTTGAGTTGCTGTTTTCTATCTAACTGCTCTCTGATGACTCACGTCCCGGGAGCTGTCCAGCTCCTATGGGGATATTCTCCCATCATGCACAGCTACCGGGACGTGACATCATCATTGAGCAGTTAGACAGAAAACTTCAGAAGCTAATAACTATTGGAAGGATTAAGATTTTTTAATAGAAGTAATTTACAAATCTGTTTAACTTTCTGGAGCCAGTTGATATATATATATATATATATATATATATATATATATATATATATATAAATATATATATATATAAAAAAGTTTTTGCCTGGAATACCCCTTTAAGCGTGGTGAACAACAGAAACGGAAAGAACATTGTAACGTTGCAGAACATTATACACAGATTAAGCTTTTATGGACTTTAAAGGGAAGAACGTCTAAAATAAGATTAGATCAACAGCGACTGCAATATAAACAGGGCAAAGGTCTCCGAAAAAACATAACATGACTGTAAGTAATGGCCGGAGCATAGTGCAGTGAACCAACGAAGAACATGCACAAAATAGAGTAAATGCCAACCCTGAATTATATACAATGATATTCAGATCACTGATCCAACATGTGATCAAAATGTCTTATACCCATAGTCATAAGACCAGAGGATCCTCCATTGGGTCCACGTGGTAACAGTAGGAGACTTTTTGGAATACTACAATACATCTACAGTATATGTCACTTGCTGAACATTAAAGGGTTACTCCGGTGGAAAACTTTCTTTTTTTTTAATCAACTGGTGCCAGAGAGTTAAACAGATTTGTAAATTACTTCTATTAAAAAATCTTAATCCTTCCAGTACTTATTAGCTTTTGAATACTACAGAGGGAATATTTTTTTGTTTTTGGAACACAGAGCTCTTTGCTGACATCTCTGTTCATTTTAGGAATTGTCCAGAGCAGCATATGTTTGCTATGGGGATTTTCTCCTATTCTGGACAGTTCCTAAAATGGACAGAGATGTCAGCAGAGAGCACTGTGCTTGTGTTGTCAGCAGAGAGCTCTGTGTTCCAAAAAGAAAAGAATTTCCTCTGTAGTATGCAGCAGCTAATAAGTACTGGAAGGATTAAGATTTTTTAATAGAAGTCATATACAAATCTGTTTTTTTTTTTTTTAAATCAACTGGTGCCAGAAAGTTAAACAGATTTGTAAATTACTTCTATATAAAAATCTTAATCCTTCCAGTACTTATCAGCGGCTGTATACTACAGAGGAAGTTCTTTTCTTTTTGAATTTATTTTCTGTCTGACCACAGTGCTGTCTGCTGACACCTTTGTCCATGTCAGGAACTGTCCAGAGCAGGAGAGGTTTGCTATGGGGATTTGCTCCTACTCTGAAATGGACAGAGGTGTCAGCAGAGAGCACTGTGGTCAGACAGAAAAAAAGTTAAAAAAGAAAAGAACTTCCTCTGTATTATACAGCAGCTGATAAATACTGGAAGGATTAAGATTTTTAAATAGAAGTAATTTGCAAATCTTTTCAACTTTCTGGCACCAGTTGATTTAAAAAAAAAAAATCACCGGTGTACCCCTTTAAAGGGGTTCTCCGGTGCTTAAACATCATATCTCCTATCCAAAGGATAGGGGATAAGATGCCTGATCGCGGGAGTCCCGCCACTGGGGACCCCCTGGATCATGCACGCGTCACCCCGTTTGTAATCAGCCCCGGAGCGTGTTCGCTCCGGGACTGATTATCGGCGACTACAGGGCGGGCGGCGTGTGACGTCACGCCTGCGCCGGCGTGTGCCGTCATGCTCCGCCCCTCAATGCAAGCCTACGGGAGGGGGCGTGACAGCTATCACGCCCCCTCCCGTAGGCTTGCATTGCGGGGCGGAGCGTGATGTCACGCCAGCGCAGGCGTGACATCACACGTCGCCCGCCCTGTAGTCGCCGGTAATCAGTCCCGGAGCGAACACGCTCCGGGGACTGATTACAAACTGGGTGCCGCGTGCATGATCCCGGGGGTCCCCAGCGGCGGGACTCCCGCGATCAGGCATCTTATCCCCTATCCTTTGGATAGGGGATAAGATGTTTAAGCACCGGAGAACCCCTTTAAGGCTATCTTCACACGGGCATGAAAAGTGTATAGACTGTCCGCTGGAAAATACTGGACATTTGAAAAATCCGACGGGCGCTCGGAAATGCACCATCTCAAAGACGGCAATGCATCTTCTTGCGGACTCGGCAGAAAAAATAGACTTGCCTATTCTTTCTGTGGATGCCGAAATCGTCATGGAAACTTTGCCGTGTGAACAGTTCAGCAGAATCCCATTGAAATCAATAGGACTCTGCTGCAGCAAAATGTCCATGTGCGGAATATTCAGTGTGGACATTATGCACAAATTCCGCCTAAGGCTATGTTCACATGGGAATGTCCACGTGGAAAATCTCTGTGCGGACATTCCCCTGACAGTGGAACGTCAACAGAACATGTCGGTTCTAGGACCGCTCAGAAATGCGCCGTCTCATAGACGGAAATGCACATGTCTATTCTTTCTGCTTACAGGGATTTTGAATTTCCGCGCCAGATGTTACCGGCACGGAAATTCTGCTATGTGAACACCGCTGAAGAACCTCATTAAAATAAATAGGACTCTGCTGCTGTGTAATCTCTGTGTGGAATTCTGCTTTGGAATTCCATTGCGTGAACCCAGCCTTAGGGTGACCCCTAAAAGTCATGTGCTCAGGTTGGCCCAAGGGTCCAGGGCTGCCAGGGTCCATTTATCAGTCCATTTAATCATCAAAGAAGTTTTTTCGTTTATAATCGACGCATGAAATGATGCACATGCGCCCAAGCAATTTTTGTTTTTTGCAACTTTACAGAGTAATCAAAAGGGCAAAATGCTAAAATCGATCTTACAAAAGACAATTTCAGTTTTTAATTTGCAGCGGTCACGGATTTATCAAGTGCGAACGTCGCACAAAAAGCAAACCCCAACCCCAGACCTGGCCTACAAACTGCCTTTGGAGAACACGTTTAAAAAGCTGCATATTTTTTGCGCAACTGCAACTTTATGTGCAGAAAAGTCACAGAGGAGAGATGGAAACCCACCAAGAGGGGTTCTGAAGTAATTTATTTTTAATTTTTTTAGTTTTTGCATCAAATTTATCAAACCCCCCCCCCCCCACCCGTGCTAGTATGATACAGATATCACACATAAGCAAAACCAAATGTAAAAATACATTTATTTAAAACACACTTACTAAAGACAACAGTGATAAATGTCCCTCAATATTTTTGGAGAAGAAAACAAAATGGCATATTGGGAGTGCAAAATGAGTGCAAAGTGCAGTTTTATTCTGGCCAAAAAAATTTATACAAAATAAAAACCACCAAACAAAAGTTGTGTGTAATCCCAGCCTTATAAGGCAGGTGTATGGCAGAGGAATCAACTTGTGGTTGCATGCAAGACTGACACCTACAGGACCTTGGTGGAATTGCAATAAACAACAAAAAATTGATTAAAAAAAAATAATACAAATCTGAGGGGTCAGCTTTTAAACATTACAAAGAGCTTAAAGGGGTACTCCGCTGCTCAGCGTTTGGAACAAACTGTTCCGAACGCTGGAGCCGGCACTGGGAGCTCGTTACGTCATAGCCCCGCCACCTCATGACATCACAGCCTCCCCCTGGCTGTCACGCCCCCTCCCATAGACTTGCATTGAGGGGGCAGGGCGTGACGTCATGAGGGGGCGGGGCTATGATGTAACGAGCTCCCGACGCCGGCTCCATCGTTCGAAACAGTTTGTTCCAAACGCTGAGCAGCGGAGTACCTCTTTAATAAAATCTGAATTTTTTTTTAATAAAAACAGCAAAGGTTCAAAAAGAGAGACAGGTGGCCAAAGAAAGCAAAACAAATCCTAAATATTTTTTTATAAATGCAAAAAAAAAAACAATCACAGAGCATGTAGGACCCCTTATTAATGATAATGGGGAGGTAGTCACTGGCGATCAAGAGAAGGTGGAGCTACTGAATGGGTTCTTTAGTTCTGTATATACAAAGGAAGAGGGAAGAGCTGACGCAGGCCGGGCCAGTGGTGGTAACACATCATGTAATGTACTGAACTGGCTTAATGTAGAGATGGTACAAGGTAAGTTAAGTAAAGTAAATGTAAGCAAATCTTCAGGACTGGATGGACTACACCCAAGAGTTCTTAGAAATCTAAGTTCAGTCATTTCTGTACCCTTGTTCATGATATTTAGAGATTCACTGGTGTCTGGTATTGTGCCGAGGGACTGGTGCAAGGAAAATGTGGTCCCAATCTTCAAAAAGGGCTCTGGGTCTTCCCCAGGTAATTATAGACCGGTAAGCTTAACATGGATTGTGGGGAAATTTTTGAGGGACTTATAAGGGACTACATAAAGGAATACATAAAGGATAATAGTATTATAAGTGACAGTCAGCAGGGGTTTAGAAGTTGTCAAACCAATCTAATTTGCTTTTATGAAGATGTGAGTAGAAGCCTTGACAGAGGGATGGCTGTGGATACAGGACGGCATTTATCATTGTAGGTGTAAGTGAAGCATTTATCATTGTAGGTGTAAGTGAAGCATTTATCATTGTAGGTGTAAGTGAAGCATTTATCATTGTAGGTGTAAGTGAAGCATTTATCATTGTAGGTGTAAGTGAAGCATTTATCATTGTAGGTGTAAGTGAAGCATTTATCATTGTAGGTGTAAGAGAAGCATTTTTTACACCTTTTTTGTGTGTGCTGTAATGTGTAGGAGCAACAATTTTATTAAATGGTCGCAGAGCATTTGATAAATTTTGTGCAGGTCACATTTTCTGAAATTTCTCTCTTCACATACACCAAAAAGCTAAGCTAAGTCTGGGCTGGTGTAGTTTTAGAGACTTTTCAGTGGCTTTGCGCCTCTTTTGCACCTTTTCACAAAAAGGCGCAGTTCATAAAACCCTTCCATATCATGTGTATTGTCAAAATCAGTGGATTACAACTCAAAATCAGCAGAAATGTGTAAACCAAAAGGCGCAAAAAAAGCACAAAAAAACCCTGCTTACGCCTTTTTTGCACCTTTTGTGGACACAAAAAACTGTCTAAAGACAATGATAAATGTCGGCCAAAGTGTTTTTGGATTTTGATAAAGCATTTGATATTGTCCCTCATAGACGTCTGATAGGTAAGTTAAAGGGGTACTCCATCGCTAAGACATCTTATCCCCTATCCAAAGGTCCCGCCGCCTGGGACCCCCGTGATCTTTCACGCAGCACCCTTTTACCATCATCCCTCGGAGCATGTTCGCTGTCACGCCTCCTCCCACAGGCTTGCTTTGAGGGGGCGGAGCATAACGTGACACTGGGGGCGGAGCTGTGACATCACAATGCACTGGCCCCCGTGATTGCCAGTCATCAGACCCGGAGCGAACATGATCCGAGGGCTGATGGTAACGGGGTGCTGCGTGAAAGATCACGGGGGTCCCCAGCGGTGGGACCCCTGCGATCAGGCATCTTATTCCCTATCCTTTGGATAGGGGATAAGATATCTTAGCGCCAGAGTACCCCTTTAAGGTCTTTGGGTTTGGAAACTTTAGTTTGTAACTGGAGTAAAAACTGGCTTAAGGATCGTACCCAGAGAGTGGTGGTAAATGATTCGTACTCTGATTGGTCCCCGGTTATTAGTGGTGTACCCTAAGGTTCAGTACTGGGCCCGCTGTTGTTTAATTTATTTATCAATGATATAGAGGGATGGGATTAACAGCTCTGTTTTTATCTTTGCAGATGACACCAAGCTTTACAGTACGGTACAGTCTATAGAAGATGTGCAGAAGTTACAAGATAACTTGGATAGGTGGTGCCGGGGTGTTGCAACGGTGTGGCAGGGTCCTGTGGTATTAACCCTGTGGGGTAAGGTGTTATTAACCCCTGATTTGTCGTGACGCCAGGATGGGGTTGTTTTCTGTATATGGCCCTGCCAACAACCAACCCAGAAACGGCAGGCAATAAAGGAATGTCCACAGCAGGAATTGTGCAAATAACTGGAACTTTTACTTAAACTTCTTATGGAACAGTCTTTACAGTTATGCAGTTTCTCTAGAGGCAACAGGGATGTAGGATACCTCGCAGGCTTGCTGGGACTTGTAGTATTGAGATTTATGCAGGCCACTGTGCTACTAATTATATGGTTGAGTTGAATAGTAGTCACTAGTAATTGTAGATAGAGCTTGGTAACTCACATTTTTAGTGGCTGCAGGTTCCTTAGGCTTTGGCCTAGATGAGAGGAATTTAGTATATGCTGAGATTGTGCTTGCTTTGGTGTCCAGGTCTCAAGAGAGAGAATTTAGAGACTACAGCCCCTTATATATTAAGGGGGCTGGACTAATCCCATTGGTTGCCAAGCCTGGAGGTCCTGTACCCAGGGAACTCTGGGTACATCACATGACAGTATCACATGACTCAGGAAGGTCCTATACATTTTATACATTTGTACATCCTTTATATACACTGAACAATATACAGACATATTATGTGCATATTGATATGAAATAGTAACTGATGAGCAAGGGGTGAAGCCCTGCAGGAGAGCCCTATGGACTGCAGGGACTCTGAACAGGACAAGGTCCTGTACCGGGACACCACAAACCCCCTTACTTAAAAAGAGTTGTCCCCGACGTATGTCCCCTTAGGGAGTGGAGCGGAATGGCCAGAGGGCTTGATACAGTCCTGAATGCCCCATATTAGTTTAGTCATGCGTCTCTGCACCTGCTCCAGCTCCACAACGTCCTTTTCATAAACCAGTGTCCAAAACTGAACAGCATTCTGACATTGCATGCTATTCTGTAGTCTATGATCTCCAAGTACACCCAGATCCTTCTCTACCAGTGACTCTCCCAGTTTAACCCCCCTAAGACATATGTTGCATGCAGGTTTTTAGTACCCAGATGCATATGTGGTGGCCCAGTACAGGAGTTGTTACCCCGTACTCGTAGACTCGACTGCACTGGACCTCAGCAACAAGAGAGAGAAGAGATTCCTCCCAGGGCTTTAATGGGGGAGACTCTGGTGGGATCCCATTGGTCATCCTTAAAGCGTACCCATTAGAGCAAACAAAATTATTTTTTAATATATCACTCAGTACCTAATCCTGACCATGTACATCTAATTTTTATGTGTCTAGCGCCTTTATTATTTTTTATTACACTTTTAATTTAGCTCACTAGTCTGAATTCCTCTCAAAGGAAGGGGGCGTGGCCTCACTGTGCAGGTCTCTGCCCCCTCCCTCAGTATGCTGTCTGCTCACATCTCCCCTAGCATTAGTAAAACTACAACTCCCAGCTTGTCCTCACTGACAGTAGCGGGACACAGGATGACAGTGGGAGGATTTTTCCTCCAGCCAAGAGCCCTGCGCTCACAGCTGTCAATCAAGGAAGTGTGTCCATGACATAGGTGATGACGCATGGACACAGCAGGACTAGTATGTGTCCAAGCAGGCAGGGGGGCAGTTGTTTGACTGGCTTTTTTCAATATGAAATACTGAAAATTTTCTAATGAAAGCAATTGCAAAACCTATTGGTTATACATGCTTTACAACATATCAAAAGTTTTCGTATCTGACAGTACCCATTTAAGTCACCTGGTCACTGATACCTCCTGGGTAACAATCACATGGTAAGTCACATGACAACTGAAGATCACATGGGAACATTTCTTAAAGTTATAACTCTTCTTTACACACTGCTCAGCATAACAAATAGCAAAACATATGTACATGGGGGGACAAGTGTAATGGGGGCCCAGGGGACTTTGCTGGGAGGCTGCCTGACAGGGCAGCAAGGGTACGGGGTAACAACTCCTGTACTGGGCCACCACATATGCATCTGGGTACTAAAAACCTGCATGCAACGTATGTCTTAGGGGGGTTAAACTGGCAGAGTCACTGGTAGAGAAGGATCTGGGTGTACTTGTAGATCACAGACTACAGAATAGCATGCAATGTCAGGCTGCTGCTTCCAAAGCCGGCAGGATATTGTCATGTATCAAAAGAGGCATGGACTCAAGGGACAGGGACATAATACTCCCCCTTTATAAAGCATTGGTACGGCCTCACCTGGAATATGCTGTTCAGTTTTGGGCATCGGTTTATGAAAGGGACATTGTGGAGCTGGAAAGGGTGCAGAGACACATGACTAAACTAATATGGGGCATGGAACATCTTAGCTATGAGGAAAGATTAAAATAATTATATTTGTTTTGTCTTGAAAAGAGACGATTAAGGGGGGGGGGGGGGGATATGATCAACGTATACAAGTATATAAATGGCCCATACAAAAAATATAGGGGAAAAACTGTTCCAGGTTAACCCCCCCTCTCAAAGGACAAGGGGGCACTCCCTCTGTCTGGAGAACAAAAGGTTTGATCTCAAGGGGCGACACGCCTTCTTTACCATAAGAACTGTGAATTTATGGAACAGTCTACCTCAGGAACTGGTCACAGCAAAAGTAGTTGAAAGTTAATGCTTTTGCAGAAATATAATCACATCCCTTCCCCCTTCATCCCACCATACCCCTTCCCTTCAATTCCTTGGTTGAACTTGATGGACGTATATCTTTTTTTCGACAATACTAACTATGTAACTATGTTTTTGTAGTTTCTATACAGAGCAATTGTATTTTTTCCTACTTCAAGTTCTAACAGTGTTTCCTAGTTTATTTTTGATGGTATATTGAGTATATTGTCAGATATAGAATTGGAGCTGATCTTATTTTGAGAGAATATATATCAGGGAAGTAGCCACCCCATAAAGGGGTACTCCAGCGTAATGTTTTATTCTCCCATTATGCCCAGGCTGCTGCCATTAAAAAATGAACCTCGACGTACCTCATGCTGTTCCCCTGATGCAGCTGGCATCGATATCCCGTCCTCTGATGCTTACTTCTTCATGGTGCCCAGGCCCGATACATCACACTGCTGCTCAGCCTATCACCGGCTGAGGCGGGACACCGTTGCGGATTGCAATTTGCTGAGTTGCAGAGTGACATTTCGGCCCTATATGCACTGGAGGATGGGATACCGATGCCAGCGGCACCGGCAGAGTGATATGAGGTAGGTAAAGGTTTATTTATGTAATTCCAGGGATAATGGGAGAACAGAACATTTTGCTGGAGTACCCCTTTAATGTTATAGTAATTGCTGCCTTTATTAGGGTGGGTTCACACCATGTTTTGTACTTACTGTTCTCGTATACGGCTGGGAGGAGGGGGGCAGGGCTTAATCGCGGCGCCCGTACTCAGCCGTATAGGGGAACCGTATTTAATGCATGTCTATGAGCGGACCGGAGTGAACCGCAGCCTCCGGTCGGCTGCGTTTTTGGCCGTATGCGGTTTCCCGACCGTAGGCAAAAACGCAGTCGATCACGTTTTTGCCTGCGGTCGGGAATCCGCATACGGACGAAAACGCAGCTGACCAGAGGCTGCGGTTCACTCCGCTCGGCTCATAGACATGCATTAAATACGGTTCCCCTATACGGCTGAGTGCGGGCGCCGCGATTAAGCCCTGCCCCCCCTCCTCCCAGCCGTATACGGGAACCGTAAGTACAAAACGTGGTGTGAATCCACCCTTAGCTGATGCGTTATAACAGTATGGCCAGGGGGACTTATAAATGTTTGTTTTTTTAGATAAAGCGCCACTCTTGTCTAAAAGGTTGAGTTTGGTGTTGCAGCTCAGACTATTCAAGTGACCAAAACCAATTAGAATGGTATTTTGAGATACTAGCAGCGGGTTCCCAAAAAAACATTTAGTCTATGGGGCTTCTGCAAAATCAATATGTTAAATACCATATTCTCGCACAAGTCTTGGACTCGGAGGTGCCATGAAAATTTATACACATATCCTGCTGCCAGAGTGAAACTTGACTGGTGCTTTAAGAAACAAATTCTAATAAAAAACTCCAGTTTTCAGTGTAATGCCCCGGTCTGCTGGTGATGTCTTATCTTTATGGACTGCTGCTTAGCCTTTCCTCGCTCTTGGCACAGCTGGGTCCGATCCAAAGGGCAGAAATGAGGAATTCTCTAAGTGATTTATATGTCATAAATCTCTTTGAAATAATATGCTTTACGCAACATCATCTGTTTATTTACTGGCTGGATTGTCAAATTAAGTAGAAAAAGATTTTTTTCTGTACATGAACAGAAGAAGTTCTATTTGGCTAAGGGTCCTTTTAGATGAGCAGGTGTGTGGTGAGGGTGTTGGAAGGGCAGATGGTATTAACCCTTAAGACAGATGCCAATAACCCGTTCGTGTTTGTGACGCCAGGGCGTGCTTTACCTAATTCACCACCCGAGGTAGAGCCAATGATTCCTGGGCCAGGCGCTGGGCAAATAATTACTCCGAACCAAGGTTACGGAATAACGGCTTTTTTTTTACTGAGGCAGAGAAGGTGTTAAAGTCTTTACAGCTCAGTTCAGGCCCAAGGAGGTGCACGGTGAACTTTAGGAAGCCTACAAGCCTTGCTGGGACTTGTAGTGGACTTGGACTGACTTATGCAACCCACGCTGACTTTAGTAAATGACACTTGACTGTCTTGACTAGACTTCTCCCCTGTATTTGTGCTTACTGCCTGGCTTTGACTTTCACTTGCAGGGGTTAACTTGCGGTAGAAACGTGGTTGCAGGACTAGGCCTCAGGCCTCCTTCTGGATCACACAGACAAACTCCTCAGCTCTTCACTTCACTGTACCTCAGCTAAGACTAAACTTGGCTAGCTCCTACCAGCTAGGTCTGGTAGAAATTTAGAGATCCCATTGGCCAGATAAGTCACCTGGTGTACCTTGCATACCTCCCCTTGACAACAGGGTTACTAAGAACATTATTTAAAGTGACAAATGCTTCAAAAGATTAACCAACATGTGACCCGAGAGTTTATAGTCCTCAGGAGGGATGTGGGCTCAGGGGGACACTGGAATAGTAGCCGCTACACAGGATGGGTAGGCGTACAGAATAACAGATTCTGTACTGGGCCACCACAGGGGCATGCCTAATACAAGGAGCCTTATTATTTAAGAAACCTTTTACACAGCTTAATGATGTTGTGGTCAGGGCTGCATGAACAATCCCTAGATCATTTGTACAGCCCTTGGCTTCCATCATTGTGGTGTGCAGATACCCTCTTTATATGGGGAGATGTACGTGTGGTGACACAGGGTGGTGTTGGTGGAAATACCTGATCACTTTGTGACGCCAGGGCACTGTTATCCTATACACGGTCCGAGGTTGCAGACAGCTTCTCTTGGGCCAGACACGGGGAGTAAATGAACACACCGACGTCAGGTTACAGATAACTGTCTTTACTGAGCTGGTGCAGATGGTAATACATAAACAGCTGGCTTTTGGTGAGAGCCCTGTTGCCTTGCTGAGACTTGTGATGCTTATACCAAACAGGTTTATACTGACTTGTGAGACAGAAGATTGAGGCCTGGTTGCTAGGGTCCTGTCAAGATACTGAAGACCGTTACGCAGAGGCATGAATTTTCTCCTTGAGAGTGATCCTTGCAGGATGACCAGTTGAGGGATTAGATTTGAAGTAGGTCTCTCCTCAGAGCACACGACACACAGCACACCTGAGCTAAGCTGTTGCTCAGGAGCCACACTAGGGTGAACTGACTAACACTGCGCTACATGTTATCGAGCAGGAGGAGCAGATGATATAGAGTTTGTTGGAAAAGTTCCAGGATAACTTGTCATCTATTCATGTAAAACTCTGCACATTCTTTGCTAAGAAGTCAAGTGGGAGGTCCTACTCAGTGATTGACAGCTCATTGTATAAGCACACTAACGCAGACAGCTGTCACTAAGCAGAAGCACCCAATTGACGTAAAGGGGTTGTCCTCATATTCCAACCTCATATCTCGTTTTCATATCTTGTCCTCATTTCCCTTCCTTATAACCCTTCCTTATACCCCTACCTCATAGCTGTCATCATATCTTGTTCTCATATCCAGTCATCATAACCCATCTTTATGTCCCACTCCCGACCTTATATTCAGTCCTAATATACCGGCCTAGGCCTAATAGCCATCCACATATCCCGACCCAATATCCCCTCCCTACATTCTGTCCTCATATCCCGTCCTCATATCGCGACCTCATATCGCGTCCTCATATCTCAACCCAATATCCTGACCTCATGGCCGTCCTCATATCCCAACCTTATATCCTAACCTCATAGCCATCCCAGTGGTCAGACCCCCTGCGATCAGACACTTATACCCTATCAGGGATAAATTTAGTTCCCCTTACTACCTATAAGTAAGACCAATGACACAGACAAAAATACCCTAAAACGTAGGGAGAGGGAAACGTCTCATAACATGCCAGGACACCCCTATGTACTCCCAGGGTCTAAATAATAGGACCGTATGATGTCTGCTAATACAGCAAAACTAACAAATACCTAAAGAGAAGAAGACTGTAGCAGACTAGAGTAATGACAAAAATTCCTTTATTACTAAAACACTATTTAAAATACATACATGACACAGAGGAACTTCTGACAAGGACGTCTCCTGGCAAAAGTGCATAGGAGTGCTATAATGGCAAAATGCCAAATACTAAATATATATACAGTATATGTGGTGGGTATATGCATACAAAATCAAAAGGAGAAAAAATTATATACAGTGATCCCTCAACTTACAATGGCCTCAACATACAAAAGTTTCAACATACAATTGTCTTTTCTGGACCATTGTAAGTTGAAACCAGACTCAACATACAATGTACAGACAGTCCAGATCTGTGAAATGTGTCAATGGCTGGAAGAACCGACCAATCAGAATGGGCATTTTACTGGTAAAACACCTGTATTACTGAAGCGTATGCACTGACTGATGTCTGGTAGCGCCCCCTACAGTACAGGGAGGTATTACATGTTCTGTACACTTTACCTGTACCAGGGTTACCTGCTCTTCTGGACACCAGTTAAGGGCGACTCCATATAACTTTTTTAGGACACTACGTGTACTGGACAGGACCCTGAAGAAGCTCCTGTCCTCTACATGGACCAGTGTTTCCCAAGCAGGGTGCCCCCAGCTGTTACAAAACTACAACTCCCAGCATGCCCGGACAGCCTTTGGCTGTCCGGGCATGCTGGGAGTTGTAGTTTTGCAACAGCTGGAGGCTCCCTGCTTGGAAAACACTGACATAGACAGTGATTTACAGCTCCCAGCAGATCTTTCTTACTTTTGTATATAAGGATTTGCTTTATCTATATTAGTGATCTACTTATTTTTCTTTTATTCTCACTTTTTCCTATTTTTGGATGACATTTTGGAGCTTTAGAACCAATTACCAGGTTTCTATAGAGTTCTGGTCTCAACATACAATGGTTTCAACATACACTGGTCGTCCCAGAACCAATTAATATTGTAACTATATTGTAACTATATCTATATATATATAGATATAGCAGCAATATGTAAAGGTGTGATACACATCCAGAAATATACACAAAGTACAAACATACAAAGGTGCACACTGGAGCAGTACCCACATGTAGCAGAGCAAGTAATAGCTTGGCCAGGGTGACGTCCACCCCTACGATCTTTTCGGACTACGTCCTTCTTCCGGGAGTAGCCATATCATAATGAGGGTGAGTATATATAATAGAGTTGGACCAATCGCAATGCGCATATAATATAATTATATATTAAAAGGCAGCTGTGTACCTGGTTGATCCTGCTGCGTCCTGCGCCCCGGCCCTGTCATCTCCCCTGGCCCGGCGGCGTGTGACGTCGGAGGCCACGTGACCACAGCTGTGCCGGAGCTATTACTTGCTCTGCTACATGTGGGTACTGCTCCAGTGTGCACCTTTGTATTTTTGTACTTTTTGTATATTTCTGGACTTGTATCACACCTTTACATATTGCTGCTGTATATACAGTACAGACCAAAACTTTGGACACACCTTCTCATTCAAAGAGTTTTCTTTATTTTCATGGTTGAACTTGATGGACGTATGTCTTTTTTCGACCGTACTAACTATGTAACTATGACTATGAAAATTGTAGATTCACACTGAAGGCATCAAAACTATGAATTAACACATGTGGAATTATAGACATAAAAAAGTGTGAAACAACTTAAAATATGTCATATTCTAGGTGGAAAGTGTCCCCAAGTGCAGTCACAAAAACCATCAAGAGCTACAAAGAAACTGGCTGACATGCGGACCACCCCAGGAAAGGAAGACCAAGAGTCACCTCTGCTGCGGAGGATAAGTTCATCCCAGTCACCAGCCTCAGAAATCGCAGGTTAACAGCAGCTCAGATTAGAGACCAGGTCAAGGCCAGACAGAGTTCTAGAGCAGACACATGTCTAGAACAACAGAGGAGACTGTGTGAGGCCTTCATGGTAGAATATCTGCTAGGAAACCACTGCTAAGGACAGGCAACAAGCAGAAGAGACTTGTTTGGGCTAAAGAACACAAGGAATGGACATTAGACCAGTGGAAATCTGTGTTTTGGTCTGATGAGTCCAAATTTGAGATCTTTGGTTCCAACCACCGAGTCTTTGTGCAACGTAGAAAAGGTGAACGGATGGACTCTACTTGCCTGGTTCCCACTGTGAAGCATGGAGGAGGAGGTGTGATGGTGTGGAGGAGGAGGTGTGATGGTGTGGAGGAGGAGGTGTGATGGTGTGGGGGGGCTTTGCTGGTGACACTGTTGGGGATTTATTCAAAATTGAAGGCATACTGAACCAGCATGGCTACCACAGCATCTTGCAGCGGCATGCTATTCCATCCGGTTTGTGTTTAGTTGGACCATCATTTATTTTTCAAAAGGACAATGACCCCAAACACACCTCCAGCACCTCCAGGTACTGCACCAGATGACCTGGCCTCCATAGTCACCAGACCTGAACCCAATAAAGGCAAAAGTGCCAACAAGTGCTAAGCATCTCTGGGAACTCCTTCAAGACTGTTGGAAGACCATTTCAGGTGACTACCTCTTGAAGCTCAACAAGAGAATGCCAAGAGTGTGCAAAGCAGTAATCAAAGCAAAAGGTGGCTACTCTGAAGAACCTAGAATATGACAGATTTTCAGTTGTTTCACACTTTTTTGTTATGTCTATAATTCCACATGTGTTAATTCATAGTTTTGATGTCTTCAGTGTGAATCTACAATTGTCATAGTCATGAAAATAAAGAAAACTCTTTGAATGAGAAGCTGTGTCCAAACTTTTGGTCTGTACTTTATATAATTTCTTCTCCTTTTGATTTTGTATGCATACACCCACCACATATACTGTATATATATATTTAGCATATGGTATTTTGCCATTTTAGCACTCCTATGCACTTTTACCAGGAGACTAGGGCTGGGCAGTATGACCAAACATGTGTATCGCGGTATTTTTGTAGCATGTCGGTTTCACGGTATATAACGGTATTCCCCCCCCCCCAAAAAAAAAAATTATTAGCCCAGTGCTGCACTGTCCCCATCAGGGTACTACTCACGTCACCCGCAAGCGATGCCCTCCTCGTCCTTCCTACGTCGGCCTTACGCTCTTCCTGGGGACGTGAACGTCGGACAGCCGTCAGCCTATCACCGGTCACAGCGATGTTCCGCCTTGGCCGGTGATAGGCTGAGCCCACTGTCATGTAAGAAGCCGGCTTCTTACATGACAGTGAGCTCAACCTATCACCGGCCGAGGCGGAACATCGCTGCGGCCGGTGATAGGCTGACGGCTGTCCGACGGTCCATTCCCTAGGAAGCAGGTCCGGACCGACGGAGAAGGTGCGTTAAAGTTTATTTTGTTTACCTTTTGCAGCCCGGGCACAGGGATACAGCTATAGAGTGTCAGCGCTGGCGGCCGCAACACACAGGAGGACGGGGAGGGCAGCACTTACCGGTGACATGAGTAGTACCCCGATGGGGACAGTGCAGCTGATAATTAATTGGGGGGGGATTAGAACAGCGCTCATGGGTCACATATGATTAGTTCCCCGATGTTTGGACAGGGCAGCGCTGGGCTGACAATTCATTAATTCCCGAGGGGGAGGGGCCAAACCGGTATTGCGGTATTGGGAAAAATTCATATTGTTCAGGACAAAAATTTCGGTATTCGGTGGGAACCGGTATACCGCCCAGTCCTACAGGAGACGTCCTTGTCAGAAGTCATTCCTCTGTGTCTTCTTCTTCTCTTTAGGTATTTTTTACCCCTATAAGTCTTTTAGATCTGGCTGCAATAGAGGGTCAGGTGGGGGGTCCTTGTCCCAGAGGTGGGATGGTGTGCCCCCCACCCCCCACTGTCACCGATAAATGCAACCAATAAAGTAATATGGTAACTAGGTCATAACGCTCCAGCAAACCCTCTCTTATCTGTCTTAAATCTGGAGCCATCGCTGTGAAGAGGAGGAATGTCAGACGAGAGGGGAAGGTTTCCATAAAGCATCATTTACCACTGGGGAATACAGAGGACAGAGGTGACGTCTAATCCCTGTATACAGTGTACATAGTATATGCCTGGGCCCACATGGATTCATAGATCTGGTCGCAGCATGACTTCAGTCTGCATGTTAATACCTTGCACCATTCCTCCCAGTGGCTAGAAACCTCCTTGGTTTTTTTTTTTTTTTTCCTCTGCAGAAAAACATTGCGTTTTTCATTAGTTTGTCCGACGTGACAAGAATTGTACAGGATTCGAGTGATTCAGAGTCTGACATTCTCCTAGGTTTCTAGTGAGGGAGCAGTGCCCCCTGCTGGTGGTCAGCAAAACATTGCTCTGGATAAGAGGGACTGAGCATTATCTGCGGCACCATGGGGTGATTTCTATCCTAGATTCATAAGCCGTGTCAGATTCTCCAGATTGTCAGCCATTATAATGTATTGGGGACTCAATTGGTCAGGTCTCCATCTCCGCCATGCACGAAACCCTGCTAAAAGGTGGGGTTATGCCATAAATCAGTGATCCCCAATTTGCGGCTTTACAGCTGTTGCAAAACTACAACTCTCATCATGCCCTGACAGCCTTCGGCTGTCAGGGCATGATGAGAGTTGTAGTTTTGCAACAGCTGAAGAGCCGCAGGTTGGGAAACGCTGCTATAGGTCCTATGACAAAGATGTACCATAGGAGATGTTGCATGCAGCTGCTATGGGGGCCTGGAAAGAGAGGGTCCAGTTCAGGGTCCAGGTTGCCCTACCTCCTTACTCTTCTATCTTGTCCTCTTATCCTGACCTCATAACCAAACCTCATATCCCGTCCTACTCTACCAACCTCATATCCCATGGTCATATCTGTCCTCATATCCCATCCTCACATCGCGTCCTGATATCCCAATCTCTTATCTCGTCCTTATATCCCAACCTCTCATCTCGACACTTATATCCCAACCTCTCATCTCAGACTTATATCCCAACCTCTCATCTCGGACTTATATCCCAACCTCTCATCTCGGACTTATATCCCTTCCTCATACAGTAGTCCCTCAAGTTGAATTGGTTCCAGGACGACCATTGTATGTTGAGACCATTGTATGTTGAGACCAGAACTCTATGGAAACCTGGTAATTGGTTCTGAAGCCACCAAAATGTCATCAAAAAATAGGAAAAAGTGAGGATTAAAGAAAAATAAGTAAATAAGTAGATAAGTCCTTACATATAAAAGTAATAAAGATCTGCTGGGAGCTGTAATCATCGTCTATGTAGAGGACAGGAGCTTCTTCAGGGTCCTGTACAGTACACAGTGTCCTAAAAAAGTAACATGGAGCCGCCCCCACCTGGTGTCCAAAGGAGCAGCTAACTCTGGCACAGGTAAAGAGTACAGAACATATAATACCTCCCTGTACTGTAGGGGGAGCTACCAGACAGACAGTCAGTGCATGCACTTCAGTAATACAAGTGTTTTACCAGTGAATGCCCATTCTGATTGGTCGGTTCTTCCGGCCATTGACACGTTTTAAAGATCTGGACTGTCTGTACCATTGTATGTCCAGTCTGGTTTCAAGTTATAATGGTCCAGAAAAGACCATTCTATGTTGAAACTATTGTAAGTTGAGGGATCATTGTATCCTGCACTTATATCCAAACCTCATATCCCGTCTTCATATCGCGTCCTCCTATCCCATCTTCATTTACTGTCCTTATATTCTGTCCCCGGCACTAACTATTCTCTGCACCTGCCTGTCCGACAGTCATCAGGATGTTTAAAAGTCCCGGGCAATCTCTGCAGCCCAAGAGTAACATGATCAGGAGAGTCCCACACAACCATAGACTTGCATGGGACCTCAAACAACCCCCCCCCCCTCCTCGCATAAAGAGGTGGGTTAGGGTTGATTCATATATATATATATATGTATATATATTTTTAGTTGACATATAGGTAGCGTGTTTACCAAGTTTCACCGTGATATCTCCAGCCATTTGGAAGTTATGTTGGAATATATATATATATATATATATATATATTTACACATATACATACTGTACATACACACATATATACCGTACATACACACATTTGGGGAGATTCATCAAAACCTATGCAGAGGAAAAGTGGTACAGTTGCCCATAGCAACCAATCAGATTGCTGCTTTAATTTTTTCAAAGGCTTTTTAAAATAAATAAATTAATTACTTAATTTAAAAAAGATTAACTAATCTATCAGCTAGGTTGCTATGGGCAACTGCACCACTTTTCCTCTACATAGGTTTTATATACAGATGTATTTGCCAGGTCCTGATCCCATTCACAGGCCAAAGGGTATCCTGTGAGTTCCCGGGATGCATGTAAATTGACCTTACATGTAATGTCTCTGCTGTTACATACACGTACATTGCATCCCTTGGCACTGGATCCCCCACACACTGGCGCTGTCAGGTCACCCACATTTCTCTCCGCCTGCTTTATGCTTCTAGAAGCCGGGCTGGTGACGTCAGGGCAGCTCCTGACCTGTTTTACTGTACCAGCCTCTCGCTGTAACATGCCAGCTTCATTCATCTTTCAAGGCACCAATTCATGTTTAATGCGCTCTACAGAAGAAAGATTGGGAGGATGAGAGCCAAGCCTGGCTCCGGTGATAACATCTTTGGCACCGGTAGCCCAATAGCAGAACATAAGTAGAACACGGCATTCATTAGATCTGCCATCTTTGGTCCTAAGAGTTCTTAATAAAAAGGCGTCATTCAAGGTGAGAAGTGAAGTCCTTATCCAGTAAATAATATCTAATGCCATAGTCAGTCCCTATATACCTACTGTAAGCCCATGCAGAGGCATACTGAGCCCATTTTATTTGTAAACTTTTTATTAGGATTTTCCAATTGATGTTTTGGTACTAAGGGGGTTGGGTTCCTTCTTGGCTTGTGGAGACTTGCAATGCCCCACTGGGAAAAAATTATGCTAAGTAGCTCTCCTTCTAAAAGTTTGCTTACTGGTGCCACCTATTGGAGGTATCCCTGCAAGTCAATGGCCAACACGTTTGGGAGCCTTAATACATGACAAGGGATTATAAGATATAGCGGCCAGTCAGACATTTTTCTAGAAGGAAGATAGGTAACTCTTCTTTTTGGACGAGATTCTGTGGGGGCTAAATAACCTCAGTCATGTTTCTTGCCAACTAAATGGGTCAGGCATTGACCTTCAGAGATGCTATCACCAGTAGGTGGCACCAGAGAGCTAGCGCTCTTCCAGTTAGTGTTTTGTACAATTTTGTACATGCCATTTAGAACAACAGCATTGAGGTTCTGAGATTGGTCCAGAATTGGTCGTCTGAACAAAGGTATTGGATAGAATTAGTTTGGCCCATATTTCTCAGTGCACTTAGTTCCGGGCACTTGTCCTGTCTGTGCACCCATCCTGAACCTTGGCACATGGACTTGCTGTTCACGAAGTTTTTAAAGAAAAAGAAAAAAATTGCCCCCTTGCCCCAACTGGTCGGTACTAGGATCTATACGTTACTGGTCTATTCTTATGGGTGACTTGTTTCCTGTTTGGCACAAGGAACCCAAGTCTGGCACTGGCACATGCCTACCATAGCAGTTGTGCATTGCTGTTGGCTGGGCATTACAAAGGTAGGCTTTAAAAATAGGTTTTACTTAGGGTTGAGTGGGTGCCATTACTATATGAGAAAATATTCAGGAGAACTGTATATTCAGGAAAATGTGGATTTAGGAGTCTAGTGGGCGGTCCTTCACCCAGTATAGGCTGCAAATCACTGAGTAGGATCACCCACTGGACTCCTAAGCTTAGAATTAACATGAATACATTTCTAGTTCTACTGAATCTTCCCCCATATATAGCAATCTGCTCATCTCCTCTAACTCTATAACAGGATCAGCGCCGTTTTGACAGAATTGTCAGGATCCTAACCACATGTGGCCACAGTGCACTTACAGGATGATGTCACCTTCCACACTACAAAAGTGATGGATCTGCTTATTCTCAATGTACTAGCAGCATTTTGGATTAGTAGACAGGCCTCAGTGCTTCGAGGGGTGTATTAGATATAATTTTTGTTATTAGCTTTTCATTTAACAGTGGACAGCATGGTGGCTCAGTGGTTCATTCTGTTGCTTTGCTGCGATGGGGTCCTATTCCTAGATTCAAATGTGGTGACCCAGTACAGAATATAGCCTTCTGCCCATCCTGTGTGGTAGATGTTGCCTTCAGTGTCCGTCTTGGACCCACATTACTCAGGACTCAATATAATGTAATGTTATGCTATGGTTTCTGTTATGGCATTTTCTATGTACCTGTTGCTTTTAGCCTGTTAAAACCTTTTGTTAGGGGAGTGTGCATGTGGTAAACCAGGTGACTTGTCAGCCAAATGGGGAGCCTCCAAATTTGCCCCTTATATAGTGTGGTCAGAGTTCAGTTCAGGGTGGAGAGAGCAGCTGAGGCACAGTCTTGGAGGAAGTCTGAAGAGAGAGTGTGAGGTGTTCTGAGGAAGCCTCATGTCTAATCCTGCAACCACGCATCTTCTAAGGTAAGTCCCCTATGCCCTGTGGATGTCAAAGCCTAGCGGTAAGCACTAAAGTCCCAGGGATCCAAGTCAGTCATCTAAATCAGTCATCCAAGTCATTCATACGAGTCAGTCATTCAAGTCAATAAAGTCAGCTTAGGTTGCCATACAGCAAGTCAGTCATATACAGCACAATTCAAGCTACTACAAGTCCCAGCAAAGCCATAAGCTTCCTAGGTTTACCCTGCACCTCCCTTTGTACCAATCTGATCTGTAACGGATTTTACCATCTATCCTGCCTCAGTAAAGCCAGTTATCTGAAACCTTGCGTCGAGTATTTATTGCCCCGTGCCTGGCCCAGGAGAAGGTGGCTCAACCTCGGACAGTGTTTAGGTTAACCGTGCCTTGGCGTCACGAAAAGCTTAAATTTGCACATTACCATCACCCGACACCACACAAATCCCACCAAGGACAATATATTCAATGACTTTGTATGTTCTTTCCGTGTTTGTGTAGGTTTATTCTGGTTTCCTCCCACACTCCAAAACATACTGGTAGGTGAATGTAGATTGTGAATCCCAATGGGGACAGAGGATGATTCTGTAATATGTGTGCGCTATATAAATGAAGAATTATTATTATTTACCACAGCTCATAAAGATATGGAAGCCGAGCTGTGACTGGTTGTTATAGGAAAACCGGACAGTTTTTGATGATAAATCTGGGTCATGGTGTTCTTCATGTATCATGATGACTGGGAGGTGACGACTGTTTTGCTTTTCATTGTTCCGTTTTTTTGACTTACTAAAAAAAATAATTCAGGACAAACCTCATTCAGAGTGAGCCGTATCTGTGATCATGACCCTGAGTACAATCCTTTTACTGACAGCTCTTGTCGCACGCCACCTCGGTGGGACATGGTGACTGTAATCGGACATACTTAATGTATCAGGACGTTCCGGGAAATCATTCCGGGATATGTTAGTATGTTGACATTGTGTTAAAGGAGACCTGCTTCATCTGCAGTGCCTTTATTGTGGCTCACACCCTTCCCACTAACTCCTCTCAAATAGGCAGATGTAGCAGAGCTTAGTCTGTCACTGCAGCAGAGCTAAAGTGGTCATTTGGTTTTCTGCGGGGCCATGAGCTCTAGTTCAGAATATCGTGTTTTATTCTGACATCCAGGTATTGCAGAGCGTCATAGGACGGGTATATGTATCCCATAAGCATTCCTGGGGTTGCTCTCCATAGCCAGGGAGCTGCAGAGACATTTTTCAGCAATGTCCTTATAAGGATGGACCCTTTAAGGGAGATGGATGATAAAGGGGTGGAGAGAAAGGATGATAGGGAGGGAGAGCAGAGAAGAGAGAGAGAGCGCTACAGTTTGCTGGCCTGGACTGTAGGGGATGAGAATGTTTTAAATAGCATGGAATATGTTCACACAGTCACACAGCTCTGCATCACTTGAGAAAGGCAGCGTTCCTCCCGGCAGACAAGGTTAATGCACTACTGATCACAGCCAGGTAAGTTCTTCTTCCCACATTGGCCGGGGAATTTAAAGTGCAGCACGATTGGATAGGAAACCCAATGGATTTTTTTTTCTTTTTACATTGAATGTTTCATCTATAGCCATGCTGTAGGTTCTACACACTTTATACAGCACTCTATATGTTCCACACATACCGCACACACTATAAATTCTGTACACTCTACACGTTCCGCATACTATATATGTTCCGTACTCTATATGTTCCACACATTCCATACACTCTATATGTTCCGCACACACTATACATTCTGCGCACTCTACACGTTCCGCATACTCTATATGTTCCGCACTCTATATGTTCCGCACACTCTACACATTCCACACACACACTATACATTCTGCACACTCTACACATTCCGCACACACACTATAAACTCTGCACACTCTACACGTTCCACGTACTCTATATGTTAGGCACACTCTATATGTTCTATCCATTCTATCTGTTCCAATTATTTTATATATTCTGGATCATCTATTGTTCCGCACGTGCTATATGTTCTGCACACTATACATTTCAGACACTCTATACATTCAACGCACTCTATACGTTTCGCACACTTTATACACTCTGCACACTCTATATGTTCTGCACACTCTATATGTTCCACACACTCTATATGTTCCACACATTCTATACATTCTGGACACTATCAATCCGCATACTCTATACATTCCGCACACTCTATTACATTCCACACACTCTATATGTTCTGCACACTCTATATGTTCTGCACACTCTATATGTTCTGCACACTCTATATGTTCCACACACTCTATATGTTCCACACATTCTATACATTCTGGACACTATCAATCCGCATACTCTATACATTCCGCACACTCTATTACATTCCACACACTCTATATGTTCTGCACACTCTATATGTTCTGCACACTCTATATGTTCTGCACACTCTATGCATTCTACGCTATACATTCTACACACTATACGTTCTGCACACTCTATACATTCTGCACACTATATGTTCTGCACACTCTATATGTTCTGCACACTCTATACATTCTACACTATACATTCTGCACACTATACGTTCTGCACACTCTATACATTCTGCACACTATATGTTCTGCACACTCTATATGTTCTGCACACTCTATACATTCTACGCTATACATTCTGCACACTATACGTTCTGCACACTATATGTTCTGCACACTCTATATGTTCTGCACACTCTATACATTCTACACTATACATTCTGCACACTATACGTTCTGCACACTCTATACTTTCCGTACACTCTATACATTCTGCACACTCTATATGTTCTGCACATTATATATATTCTTCCCACTCTATATGTTCCGCACACCTTATATGTTCCACACACTCTATACGTTCTGCCCATTCTGTACGTTCTGCACACTGTATACATTCCACACACTCAACCATAACAATGCAGGATGATAAGAATGGATTTAACTTGTTGCAGTTTGGTGACAAATGCTTCAGGGAAGTTGCATCGGGGTAAACGCTATATTCTAAGTCTTGGTCTGTGCTAGTACGTGTCTACGGGGACGGTCTGTGAAGTTGGTGCAGCGTTCTAAAGAGTTAACATTCGTCTACAACAGGCACAATGAAGGGTTAATCATGGATGCTAGAGATGACCAGAAATGTCCATTCTACAATAGGAAGCTTTATGTATCTTTGTGGTTTTCAAATTGTGGAGCTGCTGATGTTGCAAAACTACAACTCCCAGCATGCCCAGACAGCCATTGGCTTTCTGGGCATGCTGGGAGTTGTAGTTTTTGAAGTCCGCAGTTTGGAGCTTATGGAAGTATTTCATGCTTTTATAACCAATGCTTACTCAGAGGGGTCCATGATGATGAGATACGGGCAGGTTCCTTATTTTATTCCCAGGGATATTCCTTTCCGATAACTACACATTAGTGCCAGGAGTCTATAATAGGTTTTCCACTGAATCCTCAAGGTAAAAAATCAGTCCTCCCCAATGAACGACCGGACCAGCACATCTCCCGGGATCTGTGGACTAGATTACAGAGAGGGGATAGTTAACCCAGGAATCTACAGGGAATCCCTAAATGTCTTTAGGATTTTTACATTTTAGAAGGAGGTTATGTACGTATGTGTGTGTGTGTATATATATATGTATATGTATATATAGGATAATGAAGTAAACCACACCCTGAGCATAATGTAGCTCTAGTATAAGAAAAAAGTAATCCAAGACATTATTTTATTGTTATTGTATTTTTCTTTTTCTCCCAACTAGCCATCTATCTATCTCATATCTATCTATCTATCTATCTCATATCTATCTATCTATCTATCTATCTATCTATCTATCTCATATCTATCTTTCTATCTCATATCTATCTCATATCTATCTATCTATCTATCTCATATGTATCTATCTATCACATATGTATCTATCTTTCTATCTCATATCTATCTATCTATCTATCTATCTCATATCTCTGTCTATCTCATATCTCTCTATCTATCTCATATCTCTCTATCTATCTCATATCTATCTATCTGTCTCATATGTATCTATCTATCTCATATGTATCTATCTATCTCATATCTATCTATCTATCTCATATCTATCTTTCTCATATCTATCTCATATCTATCTATCTATCTCATATGTATCTATCTATCTCATATGTATCTATCTATCTATCTCATATCTATCTATCTATCTATCTATCTCATATCTATTTATCTATCTCATATCTCTCTATCTCATATCTCTCTATCTATCTCATATCTATCTATCTATCTATCTCATATCTATCTATCTCATATCTATCTATCTATCTCATATCTATTTATCTATCTCATATCTCTCTATCTATCTCATATCTATCTATCTCATATCTATCTATCTGTCTCATATGTATCTATCTATCTCATATGTATCTATCTATCTCATATGTATCTATCTATCTATCTCATATCTATCTATCCATCGCATATCTATTTATCTATCTCATATCTCTCTATCTATCTCATATCTATCTATCTCATATCTATCTATCTATCTCATATCTTTTTATCTATCTCATATCTCTCTATCTATCTCATATCTATCTATCTATCTATCTCATAGATATCTATCTCATATCTATCTATCTATCTATCTCATATCTATCTATCTATGTAATATCTATCTATCTCATATCTATCTTTCTTATATCTATCTATCTCATATCTATCTATCTATCTCATATCTATCCATCTATCTATCTCATATCTATCTCATATCTATCTATCTCATATCTTTCTATCTATCTCATATATATCTATCTATCTTTCTATCTATCTATCTCATATCTATCTATCTATCTATCTCATATCTATATTTCTATATATCTATCTCATATCTATCTATCTCATATCTATCTATCCATCTCATATCTATCTATCTCATATCTATCTGTCTATCTATCTATCTCATATCTATCTATCTATCTATCTATCTATCTCATATCTATCTATCTATCTCATATCTATCTGTCTATCTGTCTATCTATCTATCTATCTCATATCTATCTATCTCATATCTATCTATCTATCTATCTCATATCTATCTGTCTGTCTATCTATCTCATATCTATCTATCTGTCTCCTGTCTAGTTATCATTTCACTGTATATAAATAATACATTATCATCTTATAAATTCTGCTGAAGAATTTATTATGTGGCTTATCTTATTGCTGGAAGCCTAGATATTCGGCAGCAGCTACTGACATCATTGCTGTTTTTTTATCTTTGCTAATATTTGCCATATTTTCTAATATGTGTTTATTATAGTCAGTCTATTCTATCTATGCACAATTGTGCGGGCTGAATGTCCACAATGTGAACGAGCCCTTAGTGTCCAACAATCTCTGCTGGTTCATCTTTGCTGTATCTCTATAGCAGCCAGAGCTTAGTTTCTCTGATATAAAGCTCCAAATCCTCAATGCATCAAACAGTATACAGTAAGCTCATAAGCTCCCCCTAATGGTGGCAGCCGGCAGCAAGAATTTTATCGGAGTTTGAGCTTTGTATCAGAAAACTGCAGCTTCAAACTGCTACTATATATCTCCCATGATTTTCCCATCAGAGAAGATGTAGTCGATCACCCACAGATACATCTGCTGTAGGAACTCTTTCTCTGTTACAGAGCACAATGTCACGCTGTGTTTCGGGAATGGCGCACATTGTCTTACTTAGTCTCTGTTCATGCACAAAACAGAAAACATTGGCGCTGCCAGAAGCAAGCTGTCGGAGCGATGTTTCTGTTTATTTTTTAACCAGAGTGTTAGATACAGGTAGCCTGACAATTACAGTTACCATTTCCACATTGTGCATGCAGCTCTGGAGTCTATTAACACGCCGTGAATACACAGAGACGACACAGATCTGAAGATTTTAGATAAAGGAAGCCAGGAAGGCCAAACCGCTGACTTATTAATATTATATGGTCACTGTAATTTTCAATAAACTTTGTATAAATCAATAGTACAAGGGAATGTAAAATAAGTTTGTAGTATCTCTCCACCTATCAGGCTCCTTTTCGGCTCCCCTCCTTCAAAACTCATTATTCACTCTGGGAAACAGTCAGTTCTAGAGGGCAAGATGGACTAGAAGCTCAATGAGGGCCAAATTACAGTTGATAGATGTTTAGGCGGAAGAGTGAAAAGAGGGTAGAGAGGCTGGAGGTAGAGAGAGAGAGAATGCAGCTTACACTGCACATCACTGCTCTAAAATGTCTCACAAGCTGCAACTGCTCCCTATGGTGTTCTATAGAGATATAATAGAACAAGATCCCCTCTTCTGCGTGGGTGTACAGTCTGTGGGAGATGCCATTGTCGTCTACTATATAAAGGGCAACTGACACTTAAAAATGGATGCTGCAGAGGGGAAAACTGGTGAAAAATACCATATAAGTAATATAATGGCTAGAAATAGTGCTACTCCTCATGAAAAGGTATATATAACAGCTTATAACAAAAAGCATACCTGAAAGGACAGCTTCTTTTTGAGGGGTTATATGAGAGGTTTTCCCCCAAGAAATAGCACCACTCTTGTCCATGTGTGGTATTGCAGCCTAACCATGTTCACTTGAATAGGGCTGACTATAATATCATGGGCAGGCCAGGGTTAGTGCATTGGTATGCTAACTTTTGAGGTTCTCATGATATAGCTGTCACTATCTTTAGATCAACATTTATCAGTCTATAAATTTCTAACAATTTTCCACAAAATCAGGTTGTAAAATGTGCATGCTATCGTTGTGCGGACAGGGCTTAAAGGGGTACTCCGGCGCTAAGACATCTTATCCCCTATCCAAAGGATAGGGGATAAGATGCCTGATCGCGGGGGTCCCGCCGATGGGGACCCCCGTGATCTTCCACGCAGCACCTCATTAGAATCAGCCCCCGGAGCGTGCTCGCTCCGGGTCTGATTACTGGCGATCACGGGGACGGAGCATAGTGATGTCGTGGCTCCGCCCCATGTGACGTCACGCTCCGTCCCCACAATGTAAGCCTATGATGTCTTAGCACCGGAGTACCCCTTTAAATGTATGTAAATTTGGGTTCAAACCAGTACATATATATATATACATACATATATATACATATATATATATATACCCATATTCTGAAGCAGATAACCAGTCCTACGTCACCAAATCAACCTTGATATGTTCAGATTGGCCCAACAAAGCATTAGATGATCTGGTTGGCCAGGTTTAAAAAAAAAAAATGGGCAAAGCCATGGCAGAGCCCATAGGGCCCACCATATGGCGATCCCATCTGAACCTAAACAGGATATAGCTGGTGAACTTGTGGGGCCTGACTCCGTTATGGGGCCTTAAAGGAAGATGTCATGTGTAAAGCGTACCTGTTATATCGCAGAAAAAATAATAATTCTTAAATATGTTCCTCACTAGGTCATGCAGATTCTTTACATGTCTTTTTATGTGTCTAGCTTCTGTATTTGGATCACAAATCCCTCTGTTTTGCTGCTCACTTATTCTGACATCCATTGCTCAGAAAGGGGCGTGTCTGAGACAAGCACTGAGCCCACCCTCACTCACCATGCATTCACTTCCTCCCTGAGTCCGCTGTGCTGGGTCTCGTCGTCCAATCACTGCAGGTTGCTCTGTAACCCCCTCCTCTCTGTTTTCATGCTGCAGTCTGATAGGACAGGAGTGAGCACAGAGGAGAACTAGTCCCGCCCTCACTTCCTGAACTTTGTCCCTGCCTGTACTTCAGCTGAGACAAAGATGATGCTTCAGCCGGACAGGATTATGTTCTGGATGGTATGGGGACCCCTAGTGGTCTTTTTTTTTTTTTTATATAAGCATTGATTTCTATATAAAGCAGACAACATTTATTTAATGAAATATATTAGAAAGGTTAATGTTTTGCCAAGATGTACAACATATGAAAAGTTTTGGATACTGACAGTGCCCATTAAATATGACCAGCGGAGGAGTTGCAATTTAGGAATGGGCACGGGTTTTTTGGTAGAAAAGTAAGTTACCAAAGAGTCATATTTCCATTGTCCAACATCACTTTAGGAAATTCTGAGTAAAAAATAAGGGGGAACACGAATTGGGACCTCTATGCATTAGGCAAAAAGGAGAGTGGACCAAGGAGGTTGTTAGCTTTCCCCATAATGCTCTATTAGTAGAAATGTACTTGGTGCTCGCAGAGGATGTGACCATAGTGTCCCCCTCACCCTCTCAGACTTGTCACTACTTATTATGTAGCATTGTCATAGCGAGCTGTATTACCATTAATTACTCATTATTTTTGCCCACAGCTTACATAAGAAGAGACAAGCTTCCTGAATGATCGTGCGCAAATATCTCACATTAACCAGACTCTACGACAGTGTTTTCCAACCAGGGTGCCTCCAGCTGTTGCAAAACTACAACTCCCAGCATGCCCGGACAGCCGTTGGCTGTCCGGGCATGCTGGGAGTTGTAGTTTTGCCACAGCTGGAGGCACTCTGTTAGGGAAACATTGCTCTGCGTCCTATTTTTATAACATAGCCAAAATTCCATGAACATCTGCATGCATTGTAAAGAGCTTTTATTGTGTTGCACCATATCCATTACAATACAATACCTGCTTTAAAATCAATATCAAATTTACCTGCGACATCTGTCCATGTTGAGCTCTGTAGAACTGGACGGTTGGTTTACACGGGCATTGTCAGTTCTGAAAACATTTTATATGTTGTTACAAAAAAGACCTTTTGTAATATGGTTGTTTCATTTTTTTTAAATAAAGAAAACTGCTCCTGAAAATCCCACCACTAGGGGTCCCCATACCTACTGGGACACTTACCAGTCCTGCAGCAGTTTCAGGCTTGTCGATCAGTCATGGACAAAGCTGCATGAGCAGACACACCAATCACCTCCCACCACAAGGGAGGGACACGCCCCCTCCCACCACATACCAATCACCTCCCACCACAAGGGAGGGACATGCCCCTTCCACCACAAACCAATCACCTTTCACCACCACAAACGAGGGACACAACCCCCTCCTACCACACACCAATCACCTCCCACCACAAGGGAGGGACACACCCCCTCCTACCACACACCAATCACCTCCCACCACCACAAGGGAGGGACATGCCCCTTCCACCACACACCAATCACCTTTCACCACCACAAAGGAGGGACACACCCCCCTCCTACCACACACCAATCACCTCCCACCACCACAAGGGAGGGACACACCCTCTCCCACCACACACCAATCACCTCCCACCACCACAAGGGAGGGATACACCCCCTTCCACCACACAACAATCACCTCCCACTACCCCAAGGGAGGGTAATGCCCCCTTCCCCTGTGAGCCAATGAAAAGAGGTATTTTTATCATAAATATAGGGGATAGAGGCATAAAATTAGATGTACATGGTCAGGATTAGGGACAAAGTAACATAATAATTTCCTTTTTTTTTTTTGTGGGATCAGACAAGTAAGCTTTAAGGCTATGTTCACACTGTGGAAAACATGGGCGGACATTCGGCACATAGTGAACGCCGGCAAAACATGCCGGTGCTAGGAGCGCTCTGAAATGCGGCATCTCCATAGACGGCAATGCATGTCCGAACAGATTCGGCCCAAAGAATTGATATGTCAATTCTTTCGTCAGAGACCGTAATCAGAATTTAGAAACATAGAATGTGTCGGCAGATAAGAAGCATTTGGCCCATCTAGTCTGACCAATATTCTGAATTGAAAAGCCTTACTAAAATCTAGATATGCAATGTCTACTGCCCCTCCGCCATCTATTATTTTAGTCACCCAGTCAAAAAAAATCAATAAGATTTGTTTGACATGATCTCCCTGAAGTTAACCCATGTTGTTTTTCATCTTGCAATCCATGGGATTTTAGATGTTCCACAATCCTATCCTTTAGTAGAGTTTCCATTAATTTCCCCACTATTGATGTCAGACTTACTGGCCTATAGTTGCTTGATTTCTCCCTACTACCTTTCTTGTGAATGGGGACAACATTTGCTAATTTCCAATCTTCCGGGACGACTCCTGTTACCAGTGATTGGTTAAATAAATCTGTTAACGGTTTTTCTAGCTCACCACTAAGCTCTTTTAATAATTTTGGGTGTATCCCATCAGGCCCCTGTGACTTATTTGTCTTCACTTTAGACAGCAAACGTAGAACCTCTTCCTCTGTAAAGACACATGCATCAAACAATTAATTAGTCTTCCTCAGTAATTGAGGTCCTTTTTCTTCTGTAAAAACTGAACAGAAGTATTCATTAAGGCAGTCCGAAAGCCCCTTATTCTCTTCTACATACCTTCCTTCCTTCCTTTGTTTTTCATTTATTTATTCCTTAATTTCCTTTTTTCCTTCATATATCTGTAGGATGTCTTATCCCCTTTTTTCACAGACTGAGCTAGTTTTTCTTCTGCCTGCGCTTTAGAAGCTCTTATAACTTGCTTGGCCTCTTTTTGCCTAGTCTTGTAGATTTCCCTATCTTCATTGCTCTGTGTTGTTTCTGCGTCGGAAACATCTGCCGCAGAAATTCCGCCATTTACACGAAAACAATGGGACTCTGCTGCAACGGAATTTCCGAGTGGAATTCTTCTGCAGGATTGCAACAGGGAATTTTGTCATGTGACCATAGACGCAGGTCCCAACTCTCAGACCGGCACCGATCCTAAAAACAAGGGATGGGGAAAAAAAACAGCAATTCCACCACAGTTTCTGGCTTTTTACATTTTACACCATTTACACCATTTACTGTGTTTTAAGGATAACAGTATTGCCAAATATGTATAGTTTTTTTTAAATGTATTACTAGTTTTGCACAAATGATACATTTTGTAAACATGTTTTTTAAAGGGGTTTTTACCTTCTCGCTCTTAACGTCTTCCTCTGGCTACTGTGGCCTGTCTACAGAGGTGGTCGGGAAAACCGAAAGCAGCCTAAGCAAAGAAGTCACACAATCTGCGTAACTCCCATTGACTTTAATGGGGGTTGCGCAAACAGTGTAGCCCCAGGGGATACTCTGTTAATGTAACTTCGGGGGTTATGTAAATAGTGTGGCTCGTAGAGCTATGACGTTTGTGTAACTCCCATTAAAGTCAATTGGAATTATGCAAATTGATTTTGAGCCCATGATGTCAAGGTATAATGCTGTGTAATTTGCTTCTATTACTTCCATACGCTGCTTTGTCCTGTTTTTATGCAGAGGACCCACACCTAGAAGTGCTATAGTGGAAGTCTTTCTCTCTGACCTTTCCCAGCATTCCATGTGGCCAGAGACAATATGTCATAAGTCACATGGTCTTCAGGGATGTGTGACTTTGCTGTAGTAGGAGGAAGTATAGCAGGGTGGAAGGGTTTCACTGAAGTAATGCTATCCACCCACCCATCCACTGCAGCATAGCCATGACCTCCAAGGAGCAGGAATAGGATTGTAGTAGTGGACGGGTGTGGGATACCAGATGCTCTCGAGGAGTGGCGGGAGCTAAGTCCAGTTTCCCCCCCCCCCCCCCCTTAAATGACAGCATTCTGGGCAAGTTTAAAAAGTACCTGTCACCAAATAAACTTATCTAAACTCAAGCTATGTTCCCTAACTACTCCTAACACCACTCCCACCCTTAAAAATTTCAGAGCTTTAAAAAGCTGTGTATCTTACCTTAATTCTTGCTCACATAGTGCAAGTGGGCGTTTCCCAGCAGGCATGACATCACTTCCACCCTCACATGGTTGCAGTGCTGTGATGAATAGAAGACCTCAAGCTCTGTGCAGCTTTCAGTGAGGCTCTGTGCATCTTTCAATAAGGCTTTATGCATCTTTCAGTGAGGCTCTGTGCATCTTTCAGTGAGGCTTTATGCTTCTTTCAGTGAGGCTCTGTGCATCTTTCAGTGAGGCTTTATGCATCTTTCAGTGAGGCTTTATGCATCTTTCAGTGAGGCTCTGTGCATCTTTCAGTGAGGCTTTATGCATCTTTCAGTGAGGCTTTATGCATCTTTCAGTGAGGCTCTGTGCATCTTTCAGTGAGGCTTTATGCATCTTTCAGTGAGGCTCTGTGCAGCTGACAATCAAGCTGAGTGCAGAGAAGCACTTCCTGAGTATGGTCTCCTGCTAGGCCGAGAGGAGACCAAACTCACTGTATTCATTGTGGCAGGGAACAGAACAGAGCCACCAAGTGGTTGTTTTTTCGATTACATTTTAAACATATTTATATTGATAATTTTAAAAGCAAGTGAATAGGAAAGTGTCTGCTAATTACACAAGGAACACTATATTAAAAGTTTTGTTTGGTGACAGGTACTCTTTAAAAAAACAAACAAACTTTATTTTCTAGAGTACCCCTTTAACAGAGGTCTAGACAGACTTTGCTTTGTTTAGAACATTGTTCTCAATACACCCAACCTATTTTTCTCTCTTTATTTTTTTTAATATATTTTCTTCTCTAGCCTTTTAGTAGTCAGCATCTTCAGGATGCAGGTAGGAAAGTGCTTGGTTTAGAGTTTTTTATTCTTTCAATCCTGATCGGTGCCAGGCTGTAGGGTTCCAGGACTTCTGTACAATTCCCAGTTGCTGGGTGCCTTAAAAGATATGTGACGTGTAAGCCAAGGGTTCTACAATTTCCAGTGGGGTGCAGATCTTGTAGGACACGAAAACCACATGCAATGTGTAAGCTGTCATTTTGCTAGGCCAAGCCAAAAGCTTTTGACCTCATCTAGAGCATTAACGTTCCTTGTACATCTTCCCATCAAATATTATACTTGTCCTACCCCCTCCTGCATTCAGCTTAACCCTGACTAATGTCCAGAACAGCTTCCTCCTGCCGGCTAGGCCCAAACTCGGACCACCTTCCTGAAGGCTTCTTTAGTTTTCCTTTGAATGCATTTTTCACAGCCATACTGAAATTGGTGTATCTGGTTCTGGCAGACGGGATCATTCCTCCTGTGTTAGGCTTATTGCATCCATTATTGCTGTGAGGACGACTGGGCCGATCAGGGGGCTTGAACAAGGAGCCAATTACACCATGCCTTGGTGTCCACGTCCTTGGTGTCCACGCCCTTCTCAGGTGGGCTATATTACCTTACCAGGTCTGTTACTCTTTGTCTTTAGGTACATTCACATGTGCATATTTTCTGCGGCAGATTTGCTTCAGCAGATTTTGCTGCCCATTGAAATCAATGGGCATCAAAATCTGCAGCAGACATGCAGCAAAAATATGCATGTGTGAACATACCCTTAGTTAGAGTTCAATTTCTACCCTAGCTCCTGACTTGTGCTTAGTTTTAACCCCTAGAGGACGCAGGGCCTGGCTGCCCTGACTGTCTGGTACTTGGCACACCAAGACGTACAGGTAAGTCCTGAGTCCCGACCCGGCTATGAAACGAGCAGAGGAGCTTTGCTTGCTTTGTAAACTACAGGTTCCGGCTGCTATCAGCATTTGGGCACCTGCTGGTAATGGTGGACATCAGCGATCACGCTGATACCCTACATTAACCCCTCCAATGCCGTGATTAATACTGATCCTGGCATCTGAAGTATTGGGGGGGCTATCACATCCTAGAGGTTAAGTGGCCGGGATCAGTGTTATCTCCGATCCCGCCTGTGGCAGTAGGTTCCCATCTGGTTGACCTAATTTCAGTAGAGTTGAGCTACAATATCAGGCACAACCCAGGGATTATTTTGGTGTGTGAATGAGGTTGATATGTTTGTCTACTCATGTACAACTTCTTTTATAAAAAGATCAGTCCCTTGGATAATCCGATGGACGTGGAGATCATACAAAATGGAACCATTCTCCAGACATTGAACAGAACGACAAAACAATTAGGAAAATACATTGTTGTTTTTGTTTTGCTTTTTTAAATTTTCATGCGAGCTAAATCTGACAGTGCACATCTGGTAGCAGACGACAATGATAAATGACTGATCTATTTCATACTTTATTGTGGTACCCAAGGGGATGATGGGTGGCATGATGCAGGCTAGCTTGGAGTAGTAGTGCGATAGGAAAACAGATGGCAGTGTCATGTGGCAGGATGATGTAGCTAACCGTAGTCCCCTGTGAGCTCAGTAGTTCTTTTGCCAAATAAGTTTATGTTGCCATTGTGCGAAGTGCAGAAAAAATACCGCCCCGACATCTTGTCCCCTTTCCAAAGTTTAGGGGATAAGATGTCTAATCGAGGGGGACAGGTCCCGCTGCTGGGGACCCCCACGATCTTGGCTGCGGCACCCCAGATATCCAGTGCACGGAGCGAAATTCGCTACATGCCAGATGACTAGCGATGAGGGGCGGAGGCTCAGGACATCACGGCCATGCCCTGCTTGTGATGTCACACCCTCTCTCATAGACTTGTATTGAGGGGGCGTGGCCATGACGTCACGAACGGAGCATGGCTGTGACGTCACGAGCCTCTGGCACTGCACCCAACGCTCTAATCAAAAGCCGGGTGCATCAAGGAGATCGCGGGGGTCCCCAGCGGTGGGACCCCCGTGATCAGACATCTTACTCCCTATCCTTATAGAGATAGGGGATAAGATGTCTAGGGGCAGAGTACTCCTTTAAACACTTTGATTACATGAAAAACTACTCAAACACTTAACTGAATCTTCTGTGCAAAACCAAATACAATACAGTCTCTTTGGTACATAGTGGAATGTTACAGACTTTAGAGCAGGTGAATGAATATTTGGTCACTGTCCCTTTAAGATATGTTTTGCAGCAGATATACTAAATACAAAGTTTCTAGTGTGCTTTCCGCATGTGTAAATTAAATTACTAACATAAATGCAGTTGCAGAAAGGATACAGACAAGATACAGTCCGTTAAGCCTGTACTCTACTGTGGAAGGCATACACAGGTTGGTTTACTGTGGTACATATACTTGTACTTTTTACTCACTGATTTTTGAGGCACAATACAATTTTGGGGCGTATAGAGTAAAATTTTGGGACGTGTTGAGCACCAACTCTGACAGTGACACTATGACAGTAAGTCACTGTAGAGATTAGTGTAAGCAGAGGGACCCTTTTTCAGCTTATTCTCCTCTGACGATACTCCTTCTTAGAGCTGAAGGCTTGAGCACTTTGTATGGACTTTGTATGGACTGTTTTATATTTTATGCCAGTTAGTCCAATTAGGCCCAATCCTTAGTTGCAGTATGTATGGCATGGCTATTTACAGTTTATGACTATCTACAGGCCATGTATTATTCACTCATATAGTGAGTATATTACTCCACGTATATAGCAAAACACATGATGACCTGCTGGGGCTGTGAAATAATAAAAACACATCACACTCATCGTTCTGAGTCCAGTCCGCCCTAGTCCCTCTGTTTTGTTTGGTTCTTGATGTACTCTCTATGCTGTGTTGATGATGTTCTGTAGCTACCGCAGTCTCATTGTATCCCGAACATCATTAGCTGAGCCGTGAGACTGCATCATCAGGTTAAGTAAACATAGGCACTGGGGTGAGTATAGTGTATTTTATTATTTAATGAGTATCTCTTATGATCTTGGTAAATGTTATAATCCTCCCAGTTCACCGCCCCCATCATGGTAAACCACCCCCTGCCTTTATATTTATTGTTGTTTAGTTTTCTACCTTGATATTGCTCTGTATTTTCTGCTCAGCCTCAGTCAGATTCACAGACTGGGAAGGGGCGTTCCCCCAGCAGGCGTGACATCATCTGAAGCCATACAGGGGAGAACTTCCTCCCTCGCTCTGCTTACACACAGCCCAGAGCAGTTCAGTGTGAGATGAGCTATGATTGGATGAGGCTACACACCCCGCCCCCCCCCTTCAGCATTTCCTGCTTTTGGAATTCTGCCAGGCCAGCAGGAGTCCAAAGTCTGTGCAAAAGACGGGGGGAAATGTGCTCTGGACAAGTAGGGAGACACCTAGTGGCAGCTTTTCTAAACACAAATAAAACATAGAAAACTTCATTTTTTTTTAACAAAGTACATTAGAAAGATTTTTTTTTTTACCATAAGGAGAGCAATAGCAAAATTAGTTTTAATGAGAGTGCCCATTTAACAGCCCTAGCATGGTGAGCATAGTGTAATTTATCATTTTACAGCCCTAGCATGGGGAGCATAGTGTACTTAATTATTTCACAACCCAAGCAGAACCCCATATAATAGAGGAGAAAGGTGAACTGGACAAGATGTTCACTCCAATAAGTCCTGGCACCAGCTTACCCACCTTTTGTAGCCTCTACAATAGTTGTGTTTCATCCAGCTGTTCTTCCAGATATTCTCCCATAGTGCCCAAAGTTTGTGCCAGCTATCAGAGACTGGTATTTAGACCCTGCCGTGACCCCTCTTATGATGCAGGCAGAGGCCCCCGTTGTTAGCACTTTGTTAAAAAACATGAATTCCGGCGGCTGCCCAGTTCTAGTTGCTGGTACATAAGTCATGAGATAATCACATACATGGTGCGGCAAGTGATATTATCCTCTTGTTCCTGTCAAAATTGCGTTTTAACACTTTAAAATATTTATAAGTATCCAGGAATGCAAAATAAGAGATGTACTACCGTTACATAACAAGACTAAGTGCCCCAAACTAGTGGTTTGTCATTCTGATCCGAGGGATGCTTTTCTGTATGACTCCTCTTTAGTCAGCCATGCAGAAGTTCATTTGCCCCCAATTTGACAATTTGAATATTTAGAGATTTGTGGTAAAACGTTGGCATTAACACTAAAATGTGCGAAAAGCTAAATAACGAGAGGCCTCTCACCCCATCCTGTGCTTAGCTTTATTTTCTTTGTGCATAAAAAATGCCAGCAAGGCAGGACATCACACCCTGGCGTGATGTCCTGCCTTGCTGGCATTTTTTATGCACGCAGGATAAGATGTCTGGCTGCGGGGGTCCCGCCACTGCACGAAGAAAATTTGGGGTTTACCTACTGGTTCTGTGAGATTGAGCACCTACGCAAGCTTCCCTGTTTACTCCTCCTAGTTAGCACTCCTCCCCCTCCCAGCTCATCAGCCCTCTCCATGTGCCCACTAGCCCACTGATCCACCCATCCATGTGCCCACTAGCCCACTGATCCATGTGCCCACTAGCGCAGTGTTTCCCAACCAGGGTGCCTCCAGCTGTTGCAAAACTACAACTTCCAGCATGCCCGGACAGCCGAAGGCTGTCCGGGCATGCTGGGAGTTGTAGTTTTGCAACAGCTGGAGGCACCCTGGTTGGGAAACACTGCACTAGCGGTGTCACAAGAATGCCGCAGCACTACGCAAATAGCGTAGGGCTAACGTAGGCAGCGATAGGAGCCTAGCGTTAGCCCCACGCTATTTGCGTAGTACTGCGCATGCGCAGAATAAATTAACTTTGGGGGAGTAGCCGACTCCGGGCGGGGAGGCCGGGACAGCCCGCAGTGACTCATGGGAGCGATGAGTCACCGGGCGAAGATGGCGGCGGATCAAGAAGAAATACAGGTCGAGCGTCATCAAAAGACCCAGCTTCCGGCCGAAGAGAAAAGCGAGGAGAAGACCGGGAAGAAGACCATATGGAAAACGTGAGTATATTAGAATGTTATATAACTTTGCCTCATGCTCCAGTTCCCCCATAAAAGGTTAGCTCCGGAGTACTCCTTTAAAGGGGCACTCCGGCCCTAAGATATCTTATCCCATATCCAAAGGATAGGGGATAAGATGTCTGACTGCGGGGGTTCTGCCACTGCACGAAGAAAATTTGGGATTTACCTACTGGTTCTGTGAGATTGAGCACCTCCGCAAGCTTCCCCGTTTACTCCTCCTAGTTAGCACTCGGCCAGAGCGGCAATTCAGAGGTGGAACTATTGGTGGTTGTGTTGACTCCTGTATCTATCGGTGCCCCCCTGCATGATATGGATGAGCACTGCAATGGAAATGTATAGCAAGACATAGCTAGTTATTGTAGATGGCTGTAATATCTGCCTCGTGACATGGAAGAGCAGACTGACACTGACCAGAGGGGACTATCTGCCAAAAAATGCAGTCTGACATTTTTAATGCCTACATGCAAGGTGAATGTCAATGTATAGACTGGCTCCAGCAGTTCCGTATCACTAGTGCTAATACTTACAACCTTGGTCTGTACCATATTGGTGATTTCTCAATGTCATACAGGGCTTTCTCATTCTAAGGGTCAACCATTGAAGACTAAATGTTCGCCATATGACCATCTAAGATGACTAGCGTACGGGCACCATCTGTGGGTAGACATCTTGTGTCACATGTCTACTACATATTCCATGGAAGTTGGCACCAGTGGGATTTAGAAATACTGACAGATAAAGCGCATGTTTACCAAGCTATTAGTTTATCAACATATGGTGGGGTCAAGAGTTTCCAATACGAAGTGTCTCTGGGATATTCCATTTCTTTCCCAGCATTTAGAAGGAAACATTTCCTGTATTTGGCTTTTTATGATATCTCTCGTGTATTGTGGGGCTCCATATAAATGTTTCTGGTTTTCATATTATGAAAGAAGGCCGAAATGTTTTGACTTGCTGCCAATTTCCTCTGAAACGGCTGATACCAGAGTACAATAAGTCGGTTTAACAGCATAGTATAGTTAAAGGGGTTCTCCACCATAAGGTGATTTTAGTACGTACCTGGCAGACAGTAATGGACATGCTTAGGAAGGATCTGCGCTTGTCTTGGGACTAAATGGCTATGTTGTGAGATTACCATAACACTGTGCATAGCTTTTTGTGAACTTGTATTTCCTGTTTGACTTATGTTTTTTTGACTACAAACCCCACAATTCCATTTTCCTTCCTCCCACTCATCAGCCACCCCACACATTGAAACAAGAGACCTGTGGTTTTCAGTCAGGATGCCTGTTGCATTAGTTGCAGATTTATCCCTCCACCCATTGAAGCAGACAGGCTCCCTCTCATCAGCTGACTAGTGAGTCAGGTCTCGGCCGCATTGCAATCTGGGAAAAATCTGAGACAACAGTCATTTTGTATGCTGGTAAAAATAAATAGTGGGGTGAAAATCACATAAGAATTGTGAGAAAACCATCACACACAGGTTCAAACACTATATTATGAACTACACTAACTTCACAGCTCCTGTAGCATAGTCAAATAAAAAAATAAATCCTGGAATACCCCTTTAACTCTGATCCTGATAATGTTACCTTATGGCATCTAAAGCGTTTGACAGAGGCAGGGGGCCCTCTGTCTCTGGCCATCAGTACCCTATAACATGATTGTGAGGTGATAATAGCTTCCATGGCAGCTGGTGGCCTTACATAGGGCTTCCAGGTCTGCCATCCATAATCTGCCATTAGGCATGACCCAATACTGTAAGTTGCCTTTCAGTATAACCCTGACTGGCAGTAACATAGTTTGTAAGGCTAAATAAAGACATCCATCCTATTTTGCCTATTATCCTGTAGTGTTGATCCAGAAGAAGGCAGAAAAAAACATCAATGCGTCAACATGTGCTTTATGTATTCTCTCCATAAAGAATGCATGAAACGCGTGCCAAAACGCCTCTCCATGCACACACAGGGCCCTGTTCTGGAGATTGCGGGGGTCTCAGTGGTAGACCCTCCCCCAGATCAGATGCTTGTTCCCTATCCTGTAATTAAGGAATACATTTTGAATTACTGGAGTACCCCACCTTTATTTCCCAAAAAGGTTCATGGCAGTAGTAAGTTCAGTGTTCTTTTTCTTAGCCATTTACAGCTCAAAAGAATGATTTTTGAAATGTTTTTCCACACATTTTTTGGGCTGTTTCATCCTAAAAAATGGCTGATTTGCTTATTGAAAAACACCATGTACTGTTGAAAAAGGGTTTAAAAAAAAAATGTCTGCCAACCAGATGGCAGAAAACAACTAAAATTTTCAGCCATGTTTTTGGACTTAAAATGCAGATAAAAAGCCGAATAGGTATAGAGCCTTATACTCACCTGCCCCTACCGCCACATAGGTATAGAGCCTTATACTCTCCTGCCCCTACCGCCACATAGGTATAGAGCCTTATACTCACCTGCCCCTACCGCCACATAGGTATAGAGCCTTATACTCACCAGCCCCTACCGCCACATTCGAGTATTTAAGTGGAGAATTGGCCTAAATATTGTGAAAAGGGTATGAAACATGCGACAGACCCAAATGGCAAAACCCAGTACCAAAATTTGGGGTTCTTTTTTTAAATATTTTTAATGAATTCCCTTCTCTTCTATGTATTTAACAGATATTATAAGTTGACTGTAGCTCCTGAATTCTAGTCAATCTTCCTATCACCCTAGGGCCCATCTCATGTTCTAATACCGTAGAAGTAGGGATATTGCAGATGCAGGACAATAAAGGGTTACCTTCTGATCATCGGCTTCTTTGTCATTGTTCTTGCACAGGTCTCCAGTCACACTGAGTTACGGCCATGCCTCTTGGGAAAAATGGAAAAAAGAAAATTGAAGACATTAATTTGGTGTACAACATCAAGGAGAAGCTGGGAGCGTGAGTATCATTTAGTTATACAAAGCGGGTGAACTCCTTATTGCTTTCTCAGGAGTTCTGGTGTCAGAGTGTTTTCTTGATACTAAGATATATATATAGTATATATAGTTTAAAGGGGTTATCCAGGAAAAAACTTTATATATATATATATATATATATATATATATATATATATATATATATATATATATCAACTGGCTCCAGAAAGTTAAACAGATTTGTAAATTACTTCTATTAAAAAATCTTAATCCTTTCAGTACTTATGAGCTTCTGAAGTTAAGGTTGTTCTTTTCTAAGTCCTCTATGATGACACCTGTCTCGGGAAACACCCAGTTTAGAAGCGAATCCCCATAGCAAACCTCTTCTTAACTGGGCGTTTCCCGAGACAGGTGTCATCAGAGAGGACTTAGACAGAAAAGAACAACCTTAACTTCAGAAGCTCATAAGTACTGAAAGGATTAAGATTTTTTAATAGAAGTCATTTACAAATCTGTTTAACTTTCTGGAGCAAGTTGATGTATATAAAAAAGTTTTTTTTCCTGGAATACCCCTTTATGCTGGTGTAGATATCTGTACCCCCCTCAATGCAAGTCTATGAGAGGGGGCGTGACAGCCGTCACACCCCCTCCCATAGACTTGCATTGAGGGGGCGTGATCGTGACATCACAAGGTGTGTTGCCGATCCCCTTAGCGCATAAACTGCGTTTGGAACATTTAGTTCCGAACACTGGCCGGTGGAGTACCCCTTTAAATCACCCCTGGATGCCCCCTCTGTGTGAAGCCACACCCACTTCTAGTTCCCTCTCTGCCTTCTTCCCTGCCCCCTTGGCACGAATGGCATATATCCTCAAAAGTCACATATTTTTGTGCAGAATCTGCGACTTTTGAGGATATACACCACTGGTGCTGCTTAATAAATTTCCCCTAATTTCCTTAATTTGCTACTTCATTCATAATCCAGTTAGGAGGCTTAGCATATCTTGTGGACATGTCATTTTAGGTAAAAAAAATCCTTCGTAACTGAGTGGAACGCAACGTCAAAGAACCACTCACCTAAGAGAGTTGTGCTAAAACCGGCACAACTCGTACCGAAGGGTTCCCAATCGAAGGGTTCCCAATCGAACCACGGTAGGGCTGCAGCTCCTCCCCAAACACGCTCCTCATGTGAAGACATTACAATAGGCACCAATACTTTCTCCTCCTGCACTGAATGACTCCCAATGGATACATGGATAAAATAAAATAAAAATGTATTTATTTAAAAGCACAACGCGTTTCAAAGCTGGGTCAGCTGCTTCTTCTTCTGAAGTTTGAAACTGGTTGTGCTTTTAAAAAAAAATACATTTTATTTCAATTTTATCCATGTATCCATTGTAAGTCGTTCAGGGCAGCGCCCGATTTTACTGCGGAGGAAGTGTTGGGGGCTATTCTAACATCATTTTAGATGCAGAATGATAGGAGGTGGAGAGTACACAGGTGGTTCATTAAACTTCCTGTGTTAAAATTATAATTTTTTTCTGAGCCGATTGGACCCTGAAAAGGGTCAGATGATAATGGTTACTACCGGGTCATGACGGACCCCATTCACTTGCGTGGGGCCCATCAGTGACCCGATAATTTTACAGGATTTTAGCGGAGAAAAAAATAGTGCTTGCACAAATTTTTTCTCTGCTTAAAGGGGTACTCCACCCCTAGACATCTAATCCCCTATCCAAAGGATAGGGGATAAGATGTCTGATCACGGGGTTCCCACTGTTGGGTACCCCCGTGATCTCGGCTGCGGCACCCCAGACATCTGGTGCACGGAGCGAACGTTGCTCTGTGACGGATGACTGGCGATGCGGGGCGGAGGCTCGTGACGTCACAGCCATGCCCCATCAATGCAAGTCTATGGGAGGGGGCGTGACTGTGATGACACCAGCGGGGCGCGGCCGCTGCACCCGACGCTATAAACTAATGCCGGGTGCAACGGCAAGACCCCAGCCATCAGACATCCTTTGGATAGAGGATAAGATGTCTAGGGGCAGAGTACCCCTTTAACTCCCATCCTTCTGGCCGGATTGCCGACGGTAAGGTATTTTCGATGATCAGCCAACACATAGGGCCACTGCAGAGACACATGGGAAAGGGGAGGGATAAAAATTGTGTCCAATATTTTTTTGCTTGGTTTTGCAACAAAGTTTCGGTGCATGGGCTATTCTGTATAATCTATTTTAAAATTTGTGCTAGTTTTCATCCAACCTGTTATTTCGGGTTGAAAGCACGACTCCGAGGTAGTAGTTTTCTGGTATATATTTTTGGCACATTGCGTACCTTGTTTAACTTGGAGGATTGACAGGTTTAGCTACAGAGGCACCAAAAATGTATTTATAAGAAGCCTCATATAGGCGGGGGCAATCAAAAGCATCATATAGGTGGGGCCAACAGCCTGACTACTAGCCATTCTTCATGTGATCCCCTCCCCCATGGTGCCCACTGCAAGAGATCAGTCAATTGATTTCCATGTAGGAAAAATCAGTGTTTCCATGGTTACCACATGATTTATTTCCATGTTGTAAATACAGCATGGGCTCTCTTGTTCGCCCTTCATTGGCTGACATGGCACCCATTGGCTTATTTAAAGGGGTACTCCGCTGGAAAACATTTTTTTTTATTATTATTTTTTTTAAATCAACTGGTGCCAGAAAGTTAAACAGATTTGTAAATTACTTCTATTAAAATCTTAATCCTTCCAGTACTTTTCAGCTGCTGTACGATCCACAGGAAGTTCTTTTCTTCTTGAATTTCCTTTCTGTCTGACCACAGTACTCTCTGCTGACACCTCTGTCCATTTTAGGAACTGTCCAGAGCTAGAAAGGTTTTCTATGGGGATTTGCTCCTACTCTGGACAGTTCCTAAAATGGACAGGGGAGTCAGCAGAGAGCACCGTGGTCAGACAGAAAAGAAAAGAACTTCCTCTGGAGCATACATCATCTGATAAGTACTGGAAGGATTCAGATTTTTTTTTTTATAGAAGTAATTTACAAATCTGTTTAACTTTCTGGCACCAGTTGATTTAAAAATAAAAGTTTTCCAGCGGAGTACCCCTTTAAAGATGTCTTGTCAGTAACAGAACCCCTTTAAAGGTGGAAAACAATTCTTTTTAAATCAACTGTTGCCAGAAAGTTAAACAGATTTGTAAATGACTTCTATTTAAAAATCATGATCCTTCCAGTACTTATCAGCTGCTGTATACTTCAGAGGAAGTTGTATTTCTTTCTGGAGTTCTTTACAGTCTGACCAAAGTGCTCTCTGCTGACACCTCTGTCCATGTCAGGAACTGTCCAGAGAAGGACCAAATCCCCATAGCAAACCTATCCTGTCAGCAGAGAGCACTGTGATCACAACTACACAACTTCCTCTGCAGCATACAGCAGCTGATAAGTACTGGAAGGATTAAGATTTTTAAATAGAAGTAATTTACAAATCTGTTTAACTTTCTGGCACCAGTTGATTTAAAACATTTTTTTTCCCCACCTGAGTACCCCTTTATGACTTGGAAACACCAGCTATTAGGTTAATACAGAGAGCCAGGACACTGCTGGTAGTGCAAGAAGAGAAGAGAAAATCCAGAAAGTACGTACTAGAGGTCAGCTATTTTAAGCTGACCCATCCAACTACAAGGTCCAAATTATTTTTAGACAAAATTTTTATTTATCTAGGATACAGAAATAATAAACATTGTAGAATTGGCGTTGATGTAACCTTTAGCATAGAATTTTCTGACTATAATATAAATTATATCAGAATGTCAACATAACATCTAAATGAGGCCTAGAACAGTGGTCTCAAACTGTGGCCTTCCAGATGTTGCAAAACTTCAACTCCCAGCATGCCCGGACAGCCGTTGGCTGTCCGGGCATGCTGGGAGTTGAAGTTTTGCAGCATCTGGAGCAGAGTCGTAGCTTGTAGCTTCTGGGCCCCAATGCAAAATCTGCAACAGGGCCCCATATGCAAATTATAATACTGGTCTCTTATGGGTGCAGATGTGCTTTGGGGCCCCCATAGGCACCAGGGCCCCACGGTGCGACTGCTATCTCTTCTACCAGTATATCTATGCCCCTGATCTGGAGGGCCACAGTTTGACACCATTGACCTATAAGAAGCAGCCAAGGCTTCCTGGAGGTTATAATTCATATTTCTGCACAATTTAGACACAACATGGTTAAAGGAGTACTCCGCTGAAAAACAATTATTTTTTCATATCAACTGGCCCCAGAAAGTTTAACAGATTTGTAAATGACTTCTATTAAAAAAAATCTTAATCCGATCAGTACTTATCAGCTGCTAAAGTTGAGTTGTTCTTTTCTGTCTGACAACAGTGCTCTCTGCTGACACCTCTGTCTGTCTCAGGAACTGTCCAGAGCAGGAGAGGTTTGTTATGGGCATTGTTTTCCTACTCTGGACAGTTCCTGACACGGACAGAGGTGTCAGCAGAGAGCACTATTGTCAGACAGAAAAGAACAACTCAACTTCAGCAAATGATAAGTACTGGTAGGATTAAGATTTATTAATAGAAGCAATTTACGAATCTGTTTAACTTTCTGGAGCCGGTTGATACAAAGGATAGGGGTTAAAATGTCTGATCGTGACGGCCGTCACGTCCCCTCCCATGGACATGAATGGAGGGGGCGTGGCATGACGTCGCGTCTTCGGCCCCGGAAACCCAGCATTCTAAACATACTGTTTAGAATGCCAGCTGCAACATCTAAGACTGGGTTCACATCACGTTTTAGGCAATACGGGACCGCATACGGCAGGGGGGACCTAAAGCTGGGCGCTCCCGTATCCCTGCCGTATGTAATGTATTTCAATAAGTCGACCGGAGTGAATCGCTGTCTCCGGTCGGCTCATTTTTGCCCCGTATGTGGTTTTCCCACCGGACCTAAAACCGTGGTAGACCACGGTTTTAGGTCCGGTGGGAAAACCGCATACGGGGCAAAAATTAGCCGACCGGAGACAGCGATTCACTCTGGTCGGCTCATTGAAATACATTACATACGGCAGGGATACGGGAGCGCCCAGCTTTAGGTCCCCCCAGCCATATGCGGTCCCGTATTGCCTAAAACGTAATGTGAGCCCAGCCTAAGATGCAATTGTACCCAAAAAATTGTAATTCGGGGACAAAATATCTTAACCCTAGTTGCACAGTGGGCAATACTGATACCCTACCATGTATACTTCTACATCAAGGGGCAGTGACTATGCATCAGTGCAGGGACAAGGACAGCGTCCGCCATATTGTGGCCCCATTGGCTCTTGGTAAGGGATGTGATCAGTTTTAACTTTGCCCAAAAGCAACACATGGGGCGTACGTTCGGACGTCCTCCTCAATTTTTCCTGTTCTGATTAGGCTTATGAAATATTCATTTTTGAATAATTGGTTTTTACATTGATACAGTACAAATGAATGCGGAGTTAACTGGCAGCACTTTATATATTCATTGTGAATCTGAAGGTGCATGTGACTACAGAGGGTTCTACATTGGTGACACCACCGGATTATTTATCAAAATGTCACACAAAAACAAAACAACGCCATATTCTGTTCCCATTCCAGTAATTACATCAATTTATCATTTGTCAAAATGTCCAGTACATGGTCTGAGAAGCACTGAGAAATGTATATGGAAACACCATTAAAGCGTATTCATGAATATACTGTAAGCAGGGGTGTAGCTATAGAGGTAGCAGTCGCACCGTGGCCCTGGTGCCTAAGGGGGACCCCAAAGCACATCTGCCCCTTAAAGGGTACCTCTCATCAAATAAACTTTTGATATATTTTAGATTAATGAATGTTGAATAACTTTCCAATAGCATGTTAATGAAAAATATGCGATTGCATTCACCAGTACTTAGCATATGCTGTATGCTGTAGGGCAGTGTGTCCCAACCAGGGTGCCTCCAGCTGTTGCAAAACTACAACTTCCAGCATGCCCAGACAGCCAAAGGCTGTCTGGGCATGCTGGGAGTTGTAGTTTTGCAACAGCTGGAGGCACGCTGGTTGGGAAGCACTACCTGAGCGATGATCCTCCATAATAAAGGCTACTTCACCAAATCAAACAGATTCGTATTTGTATTACAGATTTTGCACTGGAGCAGAAAAAAAATTCCCATTTCCTGTTACCCTGGCAACATCGCAACGCTCACTTTTGTTGTTTAACCCTTTAAGCCCCCATAACATTGACATTGTCTTTCGACTCATAATCATCTGGTTGTAGAACGTGCAGCATCTCTTGTCCTGTCGAGGGAAACACAACAGATTAGAGGGTGTTTGCCCCCTGAAGACTAAATGGCGATGGTTGAAACCCGCTGTGAGGGACGGGAGCAGGGAAAAAGGACCCGCTCGCTCACTTCTCACAGCGCTGTCACCCGCGCTCTCCTGTTGTCCGTCACTTTATGTCTGCAGAGCCTTTGTCATGTCTCTTGTTATTCCAGTCTCTTTTTACTTGAACTCTCCGATTGCATTCACCAGTCACAGGGCAGACAGGCTGCAGCTGAAGGCGAGCTATTCCGAAACTCTATGTAGAATTATTAGAAGAGACAACCAGCAGCCCTTAGGAGCTTATAATGTACAGCTATGAATCCCAGTTCATTAGACCAGAAGAGACAGTCAACACTTATCCAGTAACTGTGAGTAGTTACTCTCATGTCGTGTGGCAGGCAGACATTCGGAGAAGAAAAGAAAGCATAGCTATGAAGGGTAGGTGGCGTTCTTCACAGCCCCATACAGGGAAACCCGTTGGGTTTGGGGGCCCATAACAGAACCTATTGTAGAAAAACATTCTCTATGCTTGTCAAACCAAGAGTGGGGTACACATATGTGGTGTCCCGATACCGTATTACATACCGTACCTAGTGTAGAGGTCCCCAAAGTCAGAGTAACTACGCTCAGGTAGGGTTCCTCAGGTGGGACAGCCCCTAGTCGCCTCTCCTTAAGTCTAATTCTATAATGTTAATACATGTATATATTTAATAAATAATGCATATCTAATAAAATGTAAAGTACTTACCTTGTTTAGCGTCGCAGGACCTTTGGTCATGTGACCATGTTAATATCCTCTATGGTATGTTGGAGGACCTTTGGAGGTCCTTGGCTCACGTGTTTCCCACAAGTCCTTGTAATGGTGATTGACACAAGTATTGGACCAATTAGCTCTAGTCCAGCCCCTGCCCATATAAGGGAGCTGTAGCCAATTATCGCTCTCTTGGGTTGCTGCTCTCGTGGATGCCGGACTTCAGGACGGATCTGCGCACTTTCAAAGACACGCTAGGCCTGAAAACCTGCCGGCCTCAGCTGAACTAAAACCGTGAGTTCTAAACTACCCCCGCTTAAGCTAGCGTGACTACTGGACCGCAGCTAAATCCCCTAAATCCAGTGGAACAGCGCCTAATACTTAAAGACTCTAAATTGCTAAAGTCCCAACCTTTGTCAATCTCCAAAGAAAGCAGTTATATGCATAGAGACTGTTCAGTTTATGAAGTTTGCAGAAAACCTTCAGTAAAAGTTATACCTGTTTCAGAAAACTCTCCGGTTGTGGACTTTCCATTATTATCTACCTCCCTATCGCTCTTGGGAAGGGTGGCGGTAGGACAAGCATTACTGAGGAGCCCTCACCCTGGCGTCACGAATAGCAAGGGTTAACAAGCACCCTTTAATCACCGCACAGCTACACTCCCCATACCCTACATCCCCCAGGCTATCACACATAAATATGACTGGCTTTAGACTGATCAATGCAATACACAGTGGGGGTTATTTACTAACGTGATCCCGACTGATTCTTGGGTTTTGTGCCCAAATTTGTTTTGGTTTTTTTGGGTCGCAAATTTATGCAACACAATTTGCAACCAAAAAAAACAAAACCCTCTGTTTTAAGAAGAAATAAGTAAAAAGGGGTGTGGCCACGTGAGAAAGGGGGGCGGTCCCAACAAAAGGGGTGTGGCCCCGACAGTTTTGAAAAATCCCATTATATTTAATAAGATTTCCACATAAAATGTGGTGGATTTGAACTGAGAAAAATCCCGACAGATCAGAACAGTTGTAAAAAAAAAAAAAAGCAAAACGTAGAGAAAAGTGCTAAATGTAGGGAAACCTTAGTAAATACCTTGGAAAAATATCTGTTGGGAATCAAACCCACAAAGAAAACTACACAACACTCTCAGTAAATAACCCCAGTATGTTCTATTGGGAAGCATAGTAATTTAATGGTTAGCACTGTTACCTTGCAGCGCTGGGGTCCTGGGTTCAAATTCCTCCAAGGACAATAGGGGGGGGTATTTATAATTTTTACCTGTTGTCAGTTTCTTTTTATCCGTTCTTTTTTTACTTTGGTTTTTACGGACGTGCACAAAGTTTATCATTTGGTGCATGTCCTTTAGTAACTTTGGCGCATACCATATTCTTCCTTTGGTATGTGTGTTTTCCATGTCATAATATTGTTGGCGATGATTTGCGCCAAACAAGTGCCTTATTGCACGATAAATGACTGACCACTGCAAAAATCATACACAGGACTGTAAAAATCCTAGCAAGTTTACAAAATGACAGTGGAGAGAATGTGCCAAAATAATGCGACAAACATACGCAATACAAGACACATAAATCCTTTGGTAAATACCCCCCTATATCTGCAAAGAGTTTGTATGTTCTCTCCATGTTTGCATGGGTTTCCTCCAGGTACGCCGGTTTCCTCCCAAACTTCAAAACATACTGATAGATTGTGAAATCCAATGGGGACAGGGGCCAATTCGAGTGTACAGCGCTGAGGAATCTGTGTGCGCTATATAAATAAACATAGAAATATAGAATGTGTCGGCAGATAAGAACCCATCTTGTCTGCCCAATAAGCTGAATCCTATCAATAGTCCCTGGCCCTATCTTATATGAAGGATAGACTTATACCTATCCCTATCTTATATGAAGGATAACCTTATACCTATCTCTATCTTATATGAAGGATAGCCTTATACCTATCTCTATCTTATATGAAGGATAGCCTTATGCCTATCTCTATCTTATATGAAGGATAGACTTATACCTATCTCTATCTTATATGAAGGATAGCCTTATGCCTATCTCTATCTTATATGAAGAATAGCCTTATACCTATCTCTATCTTATATACAGGATAGCCTTATATCTATCTCTATCTTATATGAAGGATAGTCTTATACCTATCTATATCTTATATGAAGGATAGCCTTATACCTATCTCTATCTTATATGAAGGATAGCCTTATATCTATCTCTATCTTATATGAAGGATAGTCTTATACCTATCTCTATCTTATATGAAGGATAGTCTTAAACCTATCTCTATCTTATATGAGGAATAGCCTTATACCTATCTCTATCTTATATGAAGGATAGCCTTATACCTATCTCTATATTATATGAAGAATAGCCTTATGCCTATCTCTATCTTATATGAAGGATAGCCTTATACCTATCTCTATCTTATATGAAGGATAGCCTTATACCTATCTCTATCTTATATGAAGGATAGCCTTATACCTATCTCTATCTTATATGAAGGATAGCCTTATACCTATCTCTATCTTATATGAAGGATAGCCTTATACCTATCCCTATCTTATATGAAGGATAGCCTTATACCTATCTCTATCTTATATGAAGGATAGTCTTATCCCTATCCCTATCTTATATGAAGGATAGCCTTATACCTATCTCTATCTTATATGAAGGATAGCCTTATGCCTATCCCTATCTTATATGAAGAATAGCCTTATGCCTATCTCTATCTTATATGAATGATAGCCTTATGCCTATCCCTATCTTATATGAAGGATAACCTTATACCTATCTCTATCTTATATGAAGGATAGCCTTATGCCTATCTCTATCTTATATGAAGGATAGCCTTATACCTATCTCTATCTTATATGAAGGATAGCCTTATGCCTATCTCTATCTTATATGAAGGATAGGCTTATGCCTATCTCTATCTTATATGAAGGATAGCCTTATGCCTATCCCTATCTTATATGAAGGACAGCCTTATACCTATCGCTATCTTATATGAAGGATAGCCTTATACCTATCTCTATCTTATATGAAGGATAGCCATATGCCTATCTCTATCTTATATAAAGAATAGCCTTATGCCTATCTCTATCTTATATGAAGGATAGCCTTATACCTATCTCTATCTTATATGAAGGATAGCCATATGCCTATCTCTATCTTATATGAAGAATAGCCTTATGCCTATCCCTATCTTATATGAAGGATAGCCTTATACCTATCTCTATCTTATATGAAGGATAGCCTAATACCTATCTCTATCTTATATGAAGGATAGCCTAATACCTATCTCTATCTTATATGAAGGATAGCCTTATGCCTATCCCTATCTTATATGAAGTATAGCCTTATGCCTATCCCATGCATGTTTAAACTCCTCACTGTATTTGCAGTAACCACTTCTGCAGGAAGGCTATTCCATGCATCCACTACTCTCTCCGTAAAGTAATACTTCCTGATATTACTGCAGAAACCTTTCCCCTCTAATTTAAAACTATGTCCTCTTGTGGTAGTTTTTCTTCTTTTAAACATGCTCTCCTCCTTTACTGTGTTGATTCCCTTTATGTATTTAACATTTCTATCATATCCCCTCTGTCTCTTCTTCTTCTTTACATGTTAAGGTCCTTTAATCTTTCCTGGTAAGTTTTATCCTGCAATCCATGTACTAGTTTAGTATCTTCTCTGAACTCTCTCCAGAGTATCTATATCCTTTTGGAGATACGGTCTCCAGTACTGTGCACAATACTCCAAGAGAGGTCTCACCAGTGTTCTGTACCAAACTGCTTATACCTCTTCCTATACATCCAAGCATTCTGCTAGCGTTTCCTGCTGCTCTATTACATTGTCTTCCTACCTTTAAGTCTTCTGAAATAATTACTCCTAAATCCCTCTCCTCCGATACTGAGGTCAGGACTGTGTCAAATATTCTATATTCTGCCCGAGGGTTTTTACGCCCCAGGTGCATTATCTTGCACTTATCCACATTAAATGTCAGTGTCCAGATTTCTGACCATTCTTCTAGTTTGCCTAAATCCTTTCCATTTGGCGGATCCCTCCAGGAACATCAACCCTGTTACATATTTTAGTGTCATCAGCAAAAAGACCAATACCGAACCACTGATAACAGGTCCCCACTGATAACAAGACCTTGCTCTGAATATTCTCCATTAACTACACCCCTCTGTTGTCTGTCACTGGACATGGAGTCCAAGCTTAATGACTGCAGTTTATTGATAATTAATCTATGTGGGACAGTGTCAAAAGTCTTACTAACATCTAGATATGCAATATCTACTGCCCCTCCGCCATCTATTATGTCAGTCACCCAATCAAAAAAATCAGATAAGATTTGTTTGACATGATCTCCTTGAAGTAAACCTATGTTGTTTTTCATCTTGCAATACATGGGATTTTAGATGTTCCACAATCCTATCCACTATTGATGTCAGACTTACTGGCCTATAGTTGCTTGATTCCTCCCTACTACCTTTCTTGTGAATGGACACGACATTCGCTAATTTCCATTCTTCCGAGACGACTCCTGTTACCAGTGATTGGTTAAATAAATCTGTTAATGGTTTTCCTAGCTCACCACTAAGCTCTTTTAATAATTTTGGGTGTATCCCATCAGGCTCCTGTGACTTATTTGTCTTCACTTTAGACAGCAAACGTAGAACCTCTTCCTCTGTAAAGACACATGCATTAAATGATTAATTAGTCTTCCTCCCTAATTGAGGTCCTTTTCCTTCTTTTTCATCTGTAAAAACTGAACAGAAGTATTCATTAAGACAGTCTTCTAGCCCTTTATTCTCTTCTACATACCTTCCTTCCTTTGTTTTTAATTTAGTTATTCCTTGTTTTAATTTCCTTTTTTCATTTATATATCTGAAGAATGTCTTATCCCCTTTTTTCACAGACTGAGCTAGTTTTTCTTCTGCCTACGCTTTAGAAGTTCTTATAACCCAAATACCCAAACTGACTCTATGTTGGCCTCACTAACTTGTTTTAGGTTAGATTTGATGCTATCTTTCACATACAGGGCCACTCCTCCTCCTTTCTTGCCTTCTCTGTCTCTTCTGTATAAAGAGTACTCTGGTATGGTTTTGTCCCAGTAATTACTTTCATTAAACCATGTCTCAGTAACAGCCACTAAATCTACATTCTCAGATGCCATTATTGACCCAAGTTCATTGATTTTATTTCCTAAACAGCGAGCATTTGTAGACAAGACTCTGAGCATGTCATTTCTTAACCCCTGTGCTACTGACATGCTCTGGCATTGTTTCGATGGGCATTTGGACTCATGGATTTTCACTCTTTTGCCCCCCCCCTCCTAGTTTAAATACTCCTATGCAAATTCTTGGAATTGTTCAGTGAGTTCATTCGTCCCTTTGAGAGAAAGATGCAAACCATCTTTTCTTTACAGTTACTTTCTATTCCAAGTAGAGCTATCATGAGCCAAATCCTTGCTCTTGACACCATTTACTAAGCCATAAGCTGAACTCCTTAATGCGCCTCTGCCTATCATTCTGAACGTTATGCACAGGCAGAACTTCAGAAAATAAAACAGTGGATGCAAAATCCTGTACATCATTACCAAGTGTCATAAAAGATTCCTTCACCTCTGAAACTTCATTGCAAGCCAGATCATGTGTCCATAGATGGACAGCATCCAAACCTCTGACAGCATCCAAACCTCCAAAGAGTGGAACATAAAATAAATGCATAACAATTCCTGCATTGAACCAAGTCTGCCATTTTAAAGAGGAGAACATTTACATCAAACAAATCTTACCATTTTTAGATTGTATCCACCTCCAGCCTACCTCTTGTATATCTTCTGCAATATCTCTCCAATGCACTTAGAAATAGCAGCACTTTGAGTATGCAACTAATGAATTAGGCCAGCTAATGAGTCTGTGCCTATATATATATACACACTCCCTCACAAGCTCCTCTCCCAACAACAAATGTAACACCTTAATGAGCTATGCTCATTAAGAATAATTATTATTGATACTTCTTATGGGGCCAACATTGTACCCAAATAATGTGGTCTGAATGAGTAATCGAACCATACACTGCCCAAATAACATCGACATTTGGTGTTTAAAAGGTGCTGCTTGGCAGGGGCCCAGTTGGCACTGATGATCAGTAAACTTAGTGGATCTAGAACATTAGCCTTTAATAGGTGTGGGCACCAAGTATGGGATCCAGGATCCGGCTAACTTTGACTGCCCGGTCCAATAACACCAGAGGCTTTCAGGAAGTGATACTAGCCATCAATAAAGGATCAACTTTTTTGTCCCAAGTCCAAATACACCTATTGCTGTCTCCAGTCCTATACTCCCTCGGGTGATGGATTCTTCTACTCAAGCGCTTATGTACTAAAGTGGGCACCCCTATGGCTCAAGGGAACTAAAGTCATACCACCTTCTCGCCTACGAAGGATGAAGATAGAAACAACATTTTCCCCCACATGATGGCTGCACACTCATTGTGCGATGTCAGAAACAGCGGAACAGTCAGGGAACATGTTGCTTGGTTTCTGGCCAAACATGGAATTTCCGAGTGACTGCTGTGTGTAAAATGAGGATGTGCATCGAGCCTTCTGCTTCAATGAAAAAGGTCCTATCATCAAGGATTTTCTCATCCAGAAGAAGGTGTTGATAATACAAACGAGCTCTGTTTTTCTTGTGGTACCTAAAAATAACTAGTTCACACAACAGCTTATACAAATGAGATTTAATGGGGAGCTTCACCAAACTCACAAAAATGCCATTAAATAGTCATAAAAGATAAGGAAACTCAACTGAGCTCCTTGCCAAGTCTTCATGCCCCTTCTCTGCCTGACAGTTCATCCAAAAGCTTAAAGGGGTACTCCGGTGGAAAACTTTTTTTTTTTTTTTTAAATCGACTGGTGCCAGAAAGTTAAACAGATTTGTAAATTACTTCTTCTGTTAAAAAATCTTAATCCTTACAGTACTTATTATCTGCTGAATACTACAGAGGAAATTATTTTCTTTTTGGAACACAGAGCTCACTGATGAATCACAACCACAGTGCTCTCTGCTGACATCTCTGTCCATTTTAGGAATTGTCCAGAGCAGCATATGTTTGCTATGGATATTTTCTTCTACTCTGGACAGTTCTTAAAATGGACAGAGATGTCAGCAGAGAGCACTGTGCTCGTGATGTCAGCAGAGAGCACTGTGTTCCAAAAAGAAAATAATTTCCTCTGTTGTATTCAGTAGCTAATAAGTACTGGAAGGATTAAGATTTTTTAGTAGAAGTATTTTACAAATCTGTTTAAATTTCTGGCACCATTTGATTTAAAAAATAAAAATAAAAAAAATTTCCACCGGAGTACTCCTTTAACACCTAAGACAGACTTGTTGCTAGGGACATGTGACCTGACAACCTAGTTACATTGACTATGACTATGTGAGATAGCAGGAAATCATTGGAAAACCAGATGGTTTTACAGATTGTCAAAGTGGCTCCTGAATAGTGGTCGGAACAGCAGAATTTTCTTCACAATATCAGCGTGCTTGGTGTAACAGGCATAATACTTGCTATGGGCTCCAGCATTAAAAGGGGGTCCACGTCTATGATAACAAAGGGCAGTAGGTGTTCACTGTGGATAATGGAGAATGGCAGAGGAGTTGAGAATATAATACAAGGAGGAGAGACAGTGGATTGGGGAAGGTAAAGAGACCAAGACAGAAGGAACTCATTTGGCAATGGTGGCCATGGAACCCTCAATAATTTGTTAAAGGGGTACTCTGCCGAAAAACATCTTATCCCCTATCCTTTGGAGATGTCTGATAATGGGGGTCCCGCCGCTGGGGACCCCTGCCATCTCCGGTGCAGCACGCTAGTCATCCATGCACGGAGCAGACTTGGCCACGCCCTTTCCATTCATGTCTATGGGAGGAGGCGGGATGGCTACTTTGTATAGACATGAATGGAGGGGGCGTGGCATCACAAACACGGAGGCTCCAAGCTGCCGTGTTCCGGACTCCGCTGCCGCCGGTCCAGAGATCGCGGGGGTCCCCAGTGGCAGGAGCCCCCCAATCAGACATCTGATTCCCCTATGCTTTGGATAGGGGATAAGATGTTTTTTTGTGGAGTACCCCTTTAAACTCTAGGAACTTGAAAAATATTACAAAAACACTTCTGCTGACCATCACCCTGGATCATGCTGCTGTGCAGGGACTTGGTTGTGGAGGCATGTGTATCAAAGGAGATGGGAAGTGCTTGTTTTTTTTTTATATATAACTGTTTATATATTTTGTAAATAATTTTACAATATTTTTTATGCCACCACTTTGGTTGAATAAATATTAAAAAAAGGACACATTTCCCAGCAGGGTTGTTTTCATTGCTGCTGCTTAGGACAGACACATATGGTGGATGTTGTATTGAGGCATCTATCCAACAGTACTATCTTTGGGGCTCACAAATGGAGACACACGGAGCAGAGCAGAGCCACCTTTTCGGACCCTGCTCTTCCCAGCTGCCTCTTCTCTCTTCAGATGTCTACCTCTTTCACCTGACACTCTGGAAGTTCACCAGGGGTCATGGTGTGGTGGCCCGGTACAGAAGTTGTGCCCCTGTACCCTTGCTGTCCTGTCAGGCAGCCTCCCTACAGTGCCCCCTGTACCTGTTCCCCTTATATATTCACTTGTATATATGTCATCCAGTGTATTATACCTGTAAAGTGTTATGTCTTTAAGAACAGTTGTCATGTGATTACCCATTATCATGTGATTGTAACCCAGTGAGGTATCAGTGACCATGTGACCTATGGGACCCCTCCTAGTCTCCCCCATATAAGCCCTGGGAGGAGCTAGCTCGCTTTCTTATGCTCTGAGGGGGAGATTTATCAAAACATGTGCAAAGGAAAAGTTGCCCAGTTGCCCATAGCAACCAATCAGATTGCTTCTTCTATTTTACCGACCTTGTTAAAAATGAAAGAAGCGATCTGATTGGTTGCTATCGGCAACTGGGCAACTTTTCTTCTGGACAGGTTTTGATAAATCTCCCCCTAAGTGTATCTGAAGTCCAGAGGAGGCATCAAGTCAACCACAAGTCTACAAGTCCACTCCCCCCAGGTCCCAGTCAAAGCCTGGTAAGCTACAAACGGGGTACAGTCAGTCTCAGTTAAGTCATCCAAAGTCAACCTGTCTTCAGTCAGCGTGGCCTGCATCAAAATTGTCCCAGTCCTCTACAAGTCCCACCTAAGATCTCTGAAGTCACTGGTCACCTCCGTGGGCCTGGCTAAGCTGTATAGACTGTTCCACCTGTCTAACTCAGTAAAGCTACCGTTGTTCCGTAACATGGCGTCAGAGTCATTATTGTCCCCATGCCTATCCCAGGATCCAGCGGGATACCTTTGGGTGGTATTGAGGATAAACGACGCCCTGGCGTCACGAACACAAGGGGTTAATGCCATCTGCCCCTAGGGTAATTCCATCTGCCCGGCATCACACCCTCTACCACACATGTCACCGTCATATGTACTTTCCTTGCTGGCCCGCAGTTGTATGTCTTTCTGTCTTTTAGTGGTTAGCACTCTCTCACCCACACAGGTCTTGAACACTACGGAAGGAACTTTGGCCTTTCACCTTTCACCTGCAGCTCTGAACACCACAGTCCCCTCTCAATTTTGTCTAGGTGGCTTTTTGATGACATCTTAGCACTTGGTCACAAGGCAATCCTTCCTCTATGGACTCTTGTCTTTTTTTTTTCAACCTTGACAACTACATTACTACACATATGATTACAATTAAAATGTACCTACAATTTTAACTTTTTGGAATTTTTTTTATTTTTATTTTTTTTTACTGAAATTCTATCACTATCTATTTTTTTTTTTTTAGCAAGACAACAAATACCTGTCTAAATCTTCCTAGCTCGAGCTCAGATGTTTTTTCTGTTTCGCCCGCTGTCTTAATTATCTGTTCAGCCCACGATGTGTCATGGGAGGCGAGGCGGGCCAGTCATCCATGCTTAGCTACTGTACAAGACATTTACTGTATGATGAGGCTGCTGTGATCACGGAAATCAGCAGGACTCTGAGTGGCGAGCGTCGCAGCTTTTCTTCCTCCAGCTGATTAATCCAATATCTTCTCCTCCTCTGCTTTATTTGCCTGCCATCGTGTCAGCGTGGTTGGGTGCCGTCGTCATTGCCCTCTTCCTCCCACGCAGTGCCATCGTCCGTGGGAGATGATGCCAGTCTTCTTCTGCTAACGAGGAGGACTGCTAGTTAGTGAGCCGGGGATATGTTGTGCATGGGCTCGGGAGCATAGCACAGTGAGTGGGTGGATGTCCCTTCAGAAGAGCACAAAGTCACACGCAAGAAGCGAAGAAACAGTGTGAGACAATTACTGGGGAACGGCATTGAATGGGGAACTAATATCCAGCGGCTGAATTCATTTTATTTGTTATCTTATACGGGGATTTGAGCACAATGTTGCTGAAGATATTTTGTAAAGCTTTGAAGAATGTTTAGAAGAGTTTTGTTAAGTGGCAAATACTTTTTATTAACAGTTTTGGATTAAAGGGGTATTCCAGGCAAAACCTTTATATATATATATATATATATATATATATATATATATATATATATATATATATCATTGAGCAGTTAGACAGAAAACTTCAGAAGCTAATAACTATTGGAAGGATTAAGATTTTTTAATAGAAGTAATTTACAAATCTGTTTAACTTTCTGGAGCCATTTGATATATATATATATATATATATATATATATATATATATATATATATATATCAACTGGCTCCGGAAAGTTAAACAGATTTGTAAATTACTTCTATTAAAAAATCTTAATCCTTCCAATAGTTATTAGCTTCTGAAGTTTTCTGCCTAACTGCTCAATGATGATGACTCACGTCCCGGGAGCTGTGCATGATGGGAGAATATCACCATAGGAACTGCACAGCTCCTGGGACGTGAGTCATCAGAAAGCAGTTAGACAGAAAACAGCAACTCAACTTCAGAAGCTAATAACTATTGGAAGGATTAAGATTTTTTTAATAGAAGTCATTTACAAATCTGTTTAACTTTCCGGAGCCAGTTGAGATATATATATATATATATATATATATATAAAAAGTTTTGGCCTGAAATACCCCTTTAATGGCTTCTTTATGCCACAAGGTTTTATCTCCAAATAAACCATCCAGGTATACAGTGGTCCTTCAAGTTACAACATTAATCGGTTCCAGGACGACCATTGTATGTTGAAACCATTGTAGGTTGAGACCAGAACTCTATGGAAACCTGGTAATTGGTTCTGAAGCCACCAAAATGTCATCCAAAAATAGGAAAAAGTGAGGATTAAAGAAAAATAAGTAGATAATTAATATAGATAAAGCAAATCCTTACATATAAAAGTAATAAAGATCTGCTGGGAGCTGTAAATCACTGTCTAGGTCAGTGTTTCCCAACCAGGGTGAATCCAGCTGTTGCAAAACTACATCTCCCAGCATGCCCGGACAGCCAACGGCTGTCCGGGCATGCTGGGAGTTGTAGTTTTGCAACAGCTGGAGGCACCCTGGTTAGGAAACAATGGTTTATGTAGAGGACAGGAACTTCTTCAGGGTCCTATACAGTACACACAGTGTCCCAAATGGAGCCGCCCATACTTGGTGTCCAAAGGAGCAGCTAACCCTGGTAAAGGTAAGGAGAAGTACAAAACTTGTAGTTCCTTCCTGTACTGTAGGGGGCGCTACCAGACACCAGTCAGTGTATGTACATCAGTAATAGAGGTGATTTACCAGTAAAATGCCCATTCTGATTGGTCAGTTCCTCCAGTTGTGACGCGTTTCACAGATCTGGACTGTCCGTAGCATTGTATGTTGAGTCTGGTTTCAAGTTACGACGGTCCAGAAAAGACCATTGTATGTTAAAACTATTGTATGTTGAGGCCATTGTAAGTTGAGGGATCACTGTATATTAAATTTCAGAGTACAAGATTGTGACCTGACCTAGATGACTTCTTTGCACTCATGCCACTGCACAATTTTATTTTCACTATGACTATGAAAACTAGGACTGGGCTTGCAGAGTAGGCATTGAGGTAGGGGGTGCAATTTTGGATTTTAAAAAATTGAGCTCCATTAAGCTTTGAGGACAATACACAGTGCCCCCTCAGTGTACAATATTGGTTACTGGGTGACCATTGTATGTTGAGACCATAACTCTATGGAAACCTGGTAATTGGTTCTAAAGTCCCAAAATATCATCCAAAAATAGAAAAAAGTGATGAATAAAGAAAAATAAGTAGAAACCTAATACAAATAAAGCAAATCCTTCCATATAAAAGTAAGAAAGATCTGCTGGGAGCTGTAATCACTGTCTATGTAGAGGACAGGAGCTTCTTCAGGGTCCTGTACAGTACACAGTGTCCTAAAAAAGTAACATGGAGCCGCCCTCACCTGGTGTCTAAAGGAGCAGCTAACCCTGGTACAGGTAATAAGTAATACAGAACATGTAGTAACTTCCTGTACTATAAGGGGCGCTACCAGACACCAGTCAGTGCATGCACTTCAGTAATACAGGTGTTTTACCAGTGAATGTCCATTCTGATTGGTCGAATCTTTCAGCCATTGGCATGTTTTGCAGATCTGGACTGTGCGTAACATTGTGTGTTCAGTATGGTTTCAAGTTCATGTTGAGGCCATTGTAAGTTGAGAGACCACTGTTATGAGAAAATCAAAGTACTCCCTGTGTTAAATTCTACGGTTCAATTTAGGACATACGGTACCTAGTCCTTAGAGGGTCTTAAAATTAGGTAACTACAATGTAAGATCAACAACATTACACAACATGAAAAAATTAAGTTCACCTCTCAAATCATTAGATTGTAAGACCACATTTAGCAGCAATAATTTGAAGTTTTCTGTAGGACCTCATCAGTCTCTCACCTTGTTCTAGAAGAATTTTGGCCCACTCTTCCTTACAACATTGCTTCAGTTCATTCAGGTTTGTGGGCGTTGGTTTCTAAACAGTTCTCTTAAAGGGGTACTTCGCCCCTAGACATCTTATCCCCTATCCAAAGGCACCCCAGACATTCAGTGCACGGAGTGAACTTTGCTCTGTGCCGGATGACTGGCGATGCGGGGCGGAGGCTCGTGACGTCACGGTCATGCCCCTTCAATGCAAGTCTATGGGAGGTGGCGCATCCGTGACGTCACAAGCCTCCGGCGCTGCACCCGATGCTCTAAACGATCACCAGGTGCAGCAGGGAGATCGCTTGGGACCCCCGCGATCAGACATCTTATCCCCTATACTTTGGATCTGGACTTTGCAACATCTTTATTCTTTCGCACACCTTCATTCTGTTGTAGATTTGTTATTTTGTGCTTGCGATCATTGTCCTGTTGCATGACCCAGTTTCGGCCAAACATTAGCTGTTGGATAGATGGCCTTACATTTGACTCTAGAATACTTTGGTATACAGAGTAGTCTATAGTTGACTCAATGACTGAAATCACCTCGTCATCACCTCCAATCCCATGCTTGATATGCTAAAATGTAGCACTATAAATTATGGCTAAATATCATTACTTGGGTCTTGTCTGTCCAAAGGACATTGTTTCAGAAGTCTTGTGGTTTGTTCAGATGCAACTTTTACAACTTTAGCCGTGCTGCCATGTTCTTTTTAAAAAGTCAAGGCTTTTTTTCTGGCATTACTTCCAAATAAGCTATACTTGTCCAGTCTTTTTCTAAATGGACTGTCATGTACTTGAACATTTAACATGTTAAAGGGGTACTCCGCCCCTAGACATCTTAACCCCTATCCAAAGGATAGGGGATAAGATGTCAGATCGCCGGGGTCCCGCTGCTGGGGACCCCCTGGATCTACCATGCAGCACCCACCTGTAACGGCTTCCGGAACCGCTGGAGGTCCTCAGGCTGAGTCCATCTCGACCACCGGGACGAAAGATCGTGACATCACGACTCCGCCCCCTTATGATGTCACATCCCGCCCCTCAATGCAAGTCTATGGGAGGGGGCGTGAAATCTGTCACGCCCCCTCCCATAGACTTGCATTGAGGGGCGGGGTGCGACGTCACACAGGGGCAGAGTTGTGACGTCCCGATCTTCCGTCCCGGTGGTCGAGATGGACTCAGCCTGAGGACCTCCAGCGGTTCCGGAAGCCGTTACAGGTGGGTGCTGCACGGTAGATCCAGGGGGTCCCCAGCAGCGGGACCCTGGCGATCTGACATCTTATCCCCTATCCTTTGGATAGGGGTTAAGATGTCTAGGGGCGGAGTACCCCTTTAAGGTCTGAAAAGCCTAAGATGTAGTTCTTAGTTGTTTGCAATTTCTTTCTTTGAGCATTCCATGGCCTGACCTTGGGAGGAATTTGCTAGGATGTCTTCTGGGAAGATTGTCATCTGTCATGAATGTTCTGCACTTCACTGTAGAATGATGGACTTTAAATTGTTTGAAAATGGCTTTATGACTCTTCCCATAATAGTGGGCAGCAACAATTGTTCCTCTAAGAGCATTGATCCTCCTTGGCATGGTGTTAAAACAAACCTGAATGCTACAGACCAGCAAACTGTCAAAACCTCTGCTTTTATAGAGGTGGTAATGTGAGTTAGAACTAGCACTTGGCTATTACTTTTCCTCTTAATTTCCATGAAAGAGATAAGTGTTTATTTAACTTTTTGCTTCTGCATTTTGTATTTTATTTTATTTTTTTTTATAAATAATGACACAGTGTAATTTGTCATATGTTGTTGTCCATCTGAGGTTGTATTTACCTAATTTAAAGACCTTCTAAGGACCAGTTTATTTATTATGCCATGTGTGGGAAATGAGCTCCGTAGAGCAATCCAAATAGCTGTCAGAGACAGGGACACAGAAGTGAAGTTTAAACAGAGCTTCTCCTGTTTTTAATTTTTAGCAGACAAAAATACAGCCTTCACACTCAGGCACAAAAAAAAAAACTAAATTCCTGCTTGTCCAAGCGCTAACTATACAATAATTTTATCGAACCAATACAGGTGGCTTACTACCAGTCACTCAACAAAACAATCATCAAATGAGTTACTCACACACCTCAAAAAGCTGTCTTCAGCACCTGTGCTGATTTTGGCCACAATAGAAACCTGGACTGGCCAGCAAGGGAATGAAAGACCACACTAAAAACCTGCCCTTCATGCCATAGAAAGCCAGGCCCAAAACCAGACATTTACCAAAGTGCACTTCCTGAAATTTGTTACAGGTTCACAGACACCTAGCAACCCCCAATTTCCATTCCTGTCACTTTCTCACACCTGACATGTAAAACTCTTCTTATAACTGTTGAGGAATGCAAATAGAGGGCATTCATGAAACCCCAAGTACGGGCACCCAGAAAGCATGTTATGAAGAGTTGTTACTATGAGTCAATGGCAGCATCTTCTTTAGATATGAAGCATAGGATTTTTGGTTCCAAGTTTACAATCATTGGTTACTCAGATTAGGCAGGAGACAGGAAGGGTCTTAAAACCTTCAATGGTCTGTAGTATGGAATGATTGTGTTCTATATAGTCTTATGAACTTTCCTTGCTTTACCCGTTAGTTTAAGCTGAGAGTTTACTTTCCTCTGCTGTACTTTGTAGGGATGCACCGAAAATTATCGGCCGAAAATGGTCCTTTTGGCCTTTTCAACTAAGGGGATTTCCTCCCGATAATTTTGGTGGGCGTGACCTAAAATAGGGGCGTGGCTTTCAACTTATACCCTCCCCGGTGTGAGGTGCAGAACACCCCCCTCTTCCCGACGCAGTGCAGTCCAGACCCTCTGTTACGGACCCACTGTCACTCCTCCCAGCAGTGCGGAGCACTGAGAGGAGGTGACTTAACCCTTACACGGCTGATCGCCATGTGTATACGGTGCAGCTGTTCGGAGGGCATATGAAGCGAGCTCAGGAACTGAGCTGATCGTGGCGTTGATCGTGGCGTGTAAAATGCCGAAAACAATCTGCGGTAGCTCAGTGGAGCTGATCAAGACACCCGCGGGGTCCCGATCAGCTGAGAGGACAGGCGGAGGTTCCCTACCTTCGTCCATCCTGTGTGATCGGCGCTCCAATAATGCAGGCTTTGGCAGTCTGTGGTAATGGAGAGCCAATAACACTGATCAGTGCTGTACTATAGGCTCCTATAGCATAGCATTGATCAGTGTCCGGAAGTAAAAGACTTACATCTGTGTGCCTCCAGCTTTCAGAAAACTACAACTGGAGGCACACTGCAACAAGTGGAGGCACTCTGTCGAAAACACTGCCCTATGGGGACAAAAAATGTGAAAATAAATTTGTACAAAATAAAGGCAATAAATGTAAAAAAAAAAAAAAAAAAAGCCCCTTCCCCTAACTAAAAGATTAAATCACCCCCCCCCCCCTTTTTCAAATAAAATAAAGTTAACAAAAAATAAACATATTTGGTAATGCCGTGTGCATAAAAGTCCGAAATATTAAAATATAATGTTAATGAAACTGCACGGTCAATGGCGTAAATGTAAAAAAATACCAACGGGCAGAATTGATAATTTTTGTTCACTTAATGTAGCAGAAAAAAAGGTAATCCAAAAGTCCCCATCAAAATAAAAATAGTACCGATAAAAAAGTACAGATCACAAAAAAATACGGCGCAAAAAATTTGCCCCTATACAACCCTATAGCCCCTAAAGGTGTGTACCCCTATAGTGTGTCCTGGAGTCAATGTAAGTGGCAGTGCTGTGGCTCCAAGCCTGGCCAGTACCTTCTATAGCCACCCCGTATGTGTTCCGGTGTCACCTTCAAGTACGGTACATCAGTAACTAAAAAATTCTGATAATGCAATTTTTCAAAAACTATATTGAAAAAAGTGGGTGGGGCAATGCATTTTCGGTTTCGGTTTTTGGCCAAGCACAGCCAAAATTTTCAGTTTCGGCCCCAAATTTCCCTTTCGGTACATCATTAGTTATTTGTTAAATGGGATCTGTCAGAATCAAAGACTTTTTGTATGTTATAAATCTTGGCAATACATTAATTAATCTTTCTAATATACTTCATAAATAATTTTTATCTCCTTAATATAAAAATCAGGGCTTATAATTAGAGATGAGCGAACTTACAGTAAATTCGATTCGTCACGAACTTCTCGGCTCGGCAGTTGATGATTTATCCTGCATAAATGAGTTCAGCTTTCAGGTGCTCCCGTGGGCTGGAAAAGGTGGATACAGTCCTAGGAGACTCTTTCCTAGGACTGTATCTACCTTTTCCAGCCCACCGGAGCACCTGAAAGCTGAACTAATTTATGCAGGAAAAGTCATCAACTGCCGAGCCGAGAAGTTCGTGACCAATCGAATTTACTGTAAGTTTGCTAATCTCTACTTATAATGGAGACCACTAGGGGTCCCCATACCATCCAGAACATAATCCTGTCCAGCTGCAGCATCAACTTTGTCCCAACTGAAGCACAGGCAGGGACAAAGTCCAGGAGATGATGGCACTCATCTGTGCTTAATCCTGTTCTGTCTATCAGACTGAAAACAGAGAGGGAGGTCATAGAGCAACCTGCAATGATTGGATAAAAAAAAACAGTACTGCACAGCAGACTCAGGGAGGAAGCAAACGTATTGTGAGTGAGGGCAGGCTCAGTGCTTGTCTTTACACGCCTCTTCCTGAGCAGTGGATGTCAAAGTGAGTGAGCAGCAGAGCAGTGTTCATAGTCATAGTGAAAATGGAGCCAAATACAGAGGCTAGACACATAAAAAAGACATGTAAAGAATCTGCATGACCGAGTGGGTAACATATATAAGCATTATTTTTTTCTGTGATATGATAGGTACGTTTTAAATATATGTGCAGGGGACAGACTAGTTGTGTTGTCTGTGACTTTTCATCATACAGGTGATAAAATGCCAGTTCCGGCTGGAAAGGCGTAGTGTGATTATCTGTCTACTTCTGTGGTGCTGATGAATAGAAGTGGGGGCAGGAGACTGTCCTGCTGTCTCACAGGAACCATTATACTCATAGCTCATCTATGGGTGATAATCACGGCACATAACTTTTAGACTGGGAAAATTGCCACCAAAGATGGATGAAATGTGTTCTGAAATTGCATCCGTTCATCCATCAGATCTCTCATTGAAATTATTAGAGTTCTAGTCATCCACCTCTCTTTAGATGGATCTAGATAAAATCATTCATTCCCATTTATTTATTTATTTATTAGGTAAAACATAGAAATGGAGTATCAACCTTAGGATTTCTCCTTTGGACCAGGATTTCTAGATTTTTTAGGATTCTTTACTATAAAGCTGTTAATAGATTATCTAATTTGAAGAGGCCTAGCTCCATGTTAGACCATATTTAAGGACTTACACCATTGGTAAAACATTGGTAGGACCAGGTCAAAGATGTCATAAGTGGCCACAGGTGAATGTCACAGGTGCCTTCCAAATTAGAAGTTACATATGACCCCCACCACCACCGCCATCGTATACTTTCTTCTTGCACTAGACTATTTTTTTTTTAATCCTTGCTATGTGGGGTTATAAAATCCTCTCCCTCCTCTTCTCTCCCCTGTCCGGGTAATTAGATGCTATTTTACATGTTAATCTGAAGAAGGGGTATGCTAACCCCGAAACGCGTTGTTGTATACTAATAAAGCTTGAATTTATATCCACCTCCATGACTTGGTTGTGAGATCTCCTTGGATCCCCGAGCGCCTGGCTAAAGGTCATTTTTTCAACTTCCAAGTTCACTAACAGGATCTCCCTTTGGATCCATCCTGAAGACCTGCGGACTTGCACGGATTCCTCTACTATTACCTCAGACTGAGGTTATATGCGTATATAATATACGCTCCAGGTGAGCGGCCATTCATCAGACCCCCTACTTGTCCCCACTTTATGTGGGTTTTTGATTCAATATTTAGGGTAATGAACAAGGCGCCTCCTTGGGCCTTCTCTTTTTTCTGGTGACCAAGGGACTGGTGACCAATAAGGCCCCGGAGCCTGGCGGCTTTTTGGGAGGCTTCTACAAACTCCTCAAGGGGGAACAACACTGTTGAGTCTTTACACTGCCTACCTGCAGGGGAGCCCTATCCCTGCTTCTATGAATACAGCTTATATTAAGCTTTTACCTAAACCTGGGAAGGAGTTGCTCACACCTGATGGCTACCATCCTATTTCTTTGATCAATGTTGATCTTAAGCTACTGTCTAAAATTTTAGCTGACCGCCTGGCGAGGTTTCTCCCTACGTTGATCTCTCCTTTGCATGTGTGCTTTGCTAAGGGACGCTCGGTGGGGGTGAATATCCGCAGGGTGATAACAGTCCTGGATGAAATACAGCTGAGACCATCCTTACATCCCAGTCCTGCAATTCTGTCCATCGGTGCCGAGAAGGCATTTGACAATGTCAAATGGTCCTGGCTGTGGATGGTGCTTCACACAATGGGGTTTTCTGGCCATTTTGTTAACTACCTGTATGCACTCTACATTTCCCCTATGGCTATGATATCTACCCCAGGTTTCCTTGCCTTGCCCTTCTCTACCCCAAAAGGGCACTCACCAGGGCTGCCCCTTATCGCCTCTAAGTTTTTAACTTAGCCATTGAACCCCTGTCAAGAGTCTTGTCTACTGCCCGGGTCTTTAAATGTGTATCGGTGGGCAGGAACTCTATTACGCATGCTCTGGTTGCGGATGAACTTTTGATTTTCCTTGCTAACCCGATTCGAGATCTTGGAGCGGTTTTCAATCTCTTGTCTGACTTTGGCCTAGAGTCAGGGTATAAGGTGAACGTCACAAAAAGTGTACTTTTAGACTTATCACCACGGGCAGGAAGGCTTGTAGAGTCTCATTTACCCTCACCAATCTCCCTCACTAGAACATCCATGAAATATTTAGGGATAGGGGTGGGTAGAACGGCCTCTTCCCTTTACTCCTTGAATTTTCCACCTTTGAAGGTGGTTGTCAAACTGAAAAGTTGGATCTCTCTCCCTCTTCCTCTATTGGCTCGCAGTCACCTGATAAAAATGATACCGGTATTGTAGAAACACGCTGATCTTGCTCTCCTTACTACTGCGTTCACCAGGTTCCTTTGGGCCAACAGAAGACCCAGTATTGCCCAAACTTATGTTGCCCAAAGGAAAAGGTGGCCTCAATTTTGCAGATGTGAGACATTACAATCTTGCCTGCCTATTTTGCCATTGCATTGACTGAGTGAGAGGAGGGGAAGAATACTCCAATATGGCTTTAGAATCTGACCTGATAAGCCCCTGGTCACTATCGGCTCTGCCGACACACTAAATTTGGTGAGGTCCCCCTACAGTTACGGGGTTCTTGCATAGTCCGTGACATGTTAGCGGCTTGGAAAATAGGCCGGGCATCCTTACAACTTCCATTCTCAATCAGTAAACACGTGCCCCTGAGTTATCCTTGGAAGAGAGAATGGTATGTTCCGAGCCTGGAGAGAGGCTGGCATATCTTCGGTCCATCACCTAGTTTGTCGGACAGAGCCACGTTATCTTACTTTTGAGGAAGTGTTTGTAGCTTACTCTTTAGGCCCGAAGCATTATCTTCTCTATTGTCAGGTTATGGCTTTCCTGAGATCCCGCCTTAGTGATCTTTCAAAAAAAAACATTCAACCACATCCTTTGACTGTTTTATCTCCTCTGACTCTGGACTTCATTCATTGTCCCGGCTCTTCAGATTCCTGCATAGACAGGGTGTTTCGGCTCTGCATTCTTCCTTATTTACTTACATGGAAGGGAAACAGGGGAGGGAGGATTTGACCATTCCGGTACTTGAGGGTTGGACCAAGGTTTGCAAAGCCGTTGTAAATGAACAACGGAGGGATACCCAATTTTGGATAATGCATCATGCTATTTATGGTTCATCCAGAATGCATAGAGGCATGACTGAACTGTGGGGCTCACAGAACGGACCGGCTCCATGGTCTGGTGATGTGCCCCTTGTCTACCAGGTTTTGGTCTGTCCTCTTTGCGCTCTTGGAAGCTCGACTGTGTGTCTCCTTACCTATAGACCCACTGCTTATCATACTCCATGTGGCTCCTGAAGGGGTTGCTCCATTTGATCATCCTGGTGGCTAAGCGGAGCTTATTGACACATTGGTTAATACCCAACATGCCGACAGTCTCGGAGGTTTTGCTCCATGTGAAAAAGTATTTATTTATGGATGTGACAGATCTCAGTCGGACCAAAGAAAAAACAGCGAAATCTTTCTTTAAGAAATGGAAGGTCTTTATAGTGACTTTCTTGACAGACAACGAAATCCTGTGGGTTATGAGACCCTTCCAGGATACTACCTGGTACTTGATAAGAGCGGTGGCAGGATCTTTAGGTAGACTACGGGTCACATAGTGAATATGGCCAACAAGATGTCTGAGGCTCCTAGGCTGCGCTTATACCTCTGTTCTGTAACTCCTTCTGCTCTAGCTTGTTATCACTGTTTTTACCCTGTGTATGTTGTTTGGGGGGGGGGGGGGGGGGAGAGGAGTTGGGTATGTCCCGGTATACAGGCTTGTTTTGTGATTTATATGAAAAACACAAATTTGTTTTAAAAAAAATGGGCAGGGACATATATTTTCTATCATCCATTTAGTAACTAATTTGGTGGGCAACTGTGTGCCTTTGTGGGTGAAAGAAACCATACATGGGTCCTCATGGGATGTTATTGGGCCCAATTATGCCATGTTAAATGAGGTTGGTTCAACTAATTTGTCTGGAACCCTGGCTGTAGTACCACCTGTACTACGCAGATGGCATCCTAAACCTCCAGGAATTGATTTGGTCCAACTGTGACCATGCCATCGAAATTGGTGATAGACCCAATACCCTTGGTCATCAGTAGTTATGATGTGCGGCACAGTGAATGGCAAAATTTATCACAAAAGAATAATAATCTATAAAAAAAATACAACTTTTTGTCTAAATGTTTTGTAGCACTGATGAACACCGAGATGAATACAACAACTCTAATCTTCTATCTCTTTTCTATAGGGGGGCATTCTCCGAGGTTGTTTTGGCTCAAGAAAAGGACACCGAGCGATTGGTGGCCTTGAAATGTATCCCAAAGAAGGCTCTCCGTGGGAAAGAAGCTGTGGTGGAAAATGAGATTGCAGTTCTCAAAAAGTAAGCAGATCACTCGAGATATGGAGTTCATGAGGGTTGGAAAAAATGGTTTGCTTTTTACTAAAACTGTGTCAGCCTGTGAGGTCTGCAGGTGTCAGCTTTTAAAGAATAGGCCCTAATGTGTATGTACTAATGTGTTTCTAACTGATTTTGTATGGGTTGTGCGTCAAAATTGTGGTGCACACTGTCTGCGCCGGAATTTGCAGAAAAAATGTACCGTATATACTCGAGTATAAGCCGAGTTTTTCAGCACAATTTTTCGTGCTGAAAACACCCCCCTCGGCTTATACTCGAGTGAACTCTCCGCCTGTCAATCCCTTCACAGTGGTCTTCAACCTGCGGACCTCCAGATGTTGCAAAACTACAACTCCCAGCATGCCCGGACAGCCATCGGCTGTCCGGGCATGCTGGGAGTTGTAGTTTTGAAACATCTGGAGGTCCACAGGTTGAAGACCACTGCGGCCTTCGTCATCCAGACCCCCTCCTTTAGTTTTCTACTCACCTCCCCTTGGTGGGAAGGAAGGGTGAGCTGGTCCGGGCCATCTATGCTGCAGTGACCGTCCGGTGGGGAGGGTTAGTCATTCCGGGCTGTCCATCTTCACCGGGAGGCCCTCTTCTCCACTCCGGGCCCGGCCCCGGACTAGTGACGTTGCCTTGACGACGACGCACAGGGACGTTAATGCGCAGGGACGAACGTCCCTGTGCGTCGTCCTCAAGGCAACGTCACTAGTCCGGGGCCTGGCCCGGAGCGGAGAAGAGGGCCTCCCGGTGAAGATGGACAGCCCGGAGAAGAGGGCCTCCCGGTGAAGATGGACAGCCCGGAACGACTAACCCTCCCCACCGGACGGTCCCTGCAGTATAGATGGCCCGTACCAGCTCACACTTCCTTCCCACCGAGGGGAGGTGAGTAGAAAACTAAAGGGGTATGCAGGTTGAAGCCCACTGGATTGACAGGCGGTGATGATGAAGGGGGGGGGGATGATGACAGGCGGTAATGATGAAGGGGGGGATGATGACAGGCGGTGATGATGAAGGGGGGGATGATGACAGGGTAATGATGAAGGGGGGGGGATGATGAAGGGGGGATGATGACAGGGTGATGATGACGGGGATGTTAATGACGGGAGTCTAGATTATGACATGGGGGGGATGATGTATTTCCCACCCTAGGCTTATAGTCGAGTCAATAACTTTTCCTGGGTTTTTGGGGTGACATTAGGGGCCTCGGCTTATATTCGGGTCGGCTTATACTCGAGTATATACGGTAAGTAAAACCCAACCTCTATACCACAATCTCAATAAATCGTGAAAAATGGGCGTGGTTATTGGGAAAGGGGGCATGGCTACATGAAATCTTCAAATCACAATCTATTTACTAAATAATTCACCTAAATAAGTGTACGAAAGCTATAAACTATTCTCATCACCTAGGTAGGGGTGAGAAAACAAGCCTTGATGTGGAGAAGCCTATCTAGATAGGTCTGGCATTTTGGCTGGATAAATAAGTGCAAAAAATAAAAAGATATATCTTTTTTTATATTATTAAGAAAATGTTATAATTTTAAAATGTAATAATTATATTAATGCAGAAATTATCTCTCCTCTTTATTATTTTTTTTCCCCATTCAATTTTTTTGGGGATCTTTTAGTTATATTGTATAGTTTTTAAAGTGAAATTGTATTGTATTGTATTGTAAAATAGAAGCTAGTATTGTATTATGCTGCTTTGTTTAGTTTTTTTTCATATTTTTTTTAAAGGATTATTCTGGTATATTAAAATGTATATCCCCTATCTTAGGGATAGGGATAAGTATCAGATCACAGGGGTCCGACCGCTGGGACCCCCGCGTTCTCTTAAACAGGGTTCCGGCAGTCTGCAGAAAGGGGGCATATTCGACCACTGCATGAATTGGCGGCTGTCATGCCCCATCAATACATCTCTAGATGAGAGCCGGAGCTTTGTATTTGGCAATCTCCGGCTCTGCTTTAGCGCTGCATTGAGGGGGCGTGTTGGCCAACGTTTTGCAGCTATTTGGATGGAGAGCAGGGGCCCTGCACAGTGAAACGCGGGGGTCCCAATAGTCGGAAACCCTGCAATCTGAAACTTATCCTCTATCCTTAGGTTTTTATATCCCAGAGTACTCCTTCCAATTATTAAAGGGGTACTCCGGAGGAAAACTTTTTTTTTTTTTTAAATCAACTGGTGCCAGAAAGTTAAACAGATTTGTAAATTACTTCTATTAAAAAATCTTAATCTTTCCAGTACTTATTAGCTACTGAAACTACAGAGGAAATTCTTTTCTTTTTGTAACACAGTGCTCTCTGCTGACATCTCTGTCCATTTTAAGAACTGTCCAGAGTAGGAGAAAATCCCCATAGCAAACATATGCTGCTCTGGACAGTTCCTAAAATGGACAGAGGTGTCAGCAGAGAGCAAAAAGTTGCTATGGGCAACTGCACCACTCTTCCTCTGCACAGGTTTTGATAAATCTCCCTCATAAACCTACAGAATAAAGATAATGGGGGAGATTTATCAAAACCTGTGCAAAGGAAAAGTTGCCCAGTTGCCCATAGCAACCAATCAGATCGCTTCTTTCATTTTGCAGAGGCCTTGTTAAAAATGAAAGCAGCTGCCTGATTGGTTGCTATGGGCAACTGGGCAACTTTTCCTCTGGGCAGGTTTTGATAAATCTCCCCCAATGTCACTGTATAACCAAAAACTATACTGCGTGGAACAGTGTTTTTCAACCAGGGTGCCTCCAGCTGTTACAAAACTACAACTCCCAGCATGGTTAAAAAAAACACTGGTGTAGAAACTGAAGCCTCTTAAATTTGAAAAATGACATCTTTTATTTATTTATTTATTTAATTTTTTTCGATTTTGCCCCACAAATAATAAAAAAAAATTTCACTGCACAATTTGTGGTTAAAACGAGTGATGTCATTACAATTGGTGACACATTATGGTATATGGCGAGGAGAAAATAGAGAAAAATTAAATAAAAAAAAACCTATGTTAAAGAAGGGGTTAAAGGGGTATTCCAGGCAAAAACTTTTTTTTTTTTATATATCAACTGGCTCCGGAAAGTTAAACAGATTTGTAAATGACTTCTATTAAAAAATCGTAATCCTTCCAATAGTTATTAGCTTCTGAAGTTGAGTTGCTGTTTTCTGTCTAACTGCTCTCTGATGACTCACGTCCCGGGAGCTGTGCAGCACCTATGGGGATATTTTCCCATCATGCACAGCTCCCGGGACGTGACATCATCATTGAACAGTTAGACAGAAAACTTCAGAAGCTAATAGCTATTGGAAGGATTAAGATTTATTAATAGAAGTCATTTACAAATCTGTTTAACTTTCAGGAGCCAGTTGATATATAAAACAAAGTTTTTGCCTGGAATACCCCTTTAAATAAAAAATAAATAATAAAATAAAAAACCTATGTTAAAGAAGGGGTTAAAGAAAGTGTTGTAGTAATCCATTCTTGAAGTATCTTTCCAAGGTCCCTGGTACTAATACGGGCCTAGATAGATATATATATATATTTTTTTTTTTTATTGGTGTGAGGTATACGCTGCTGTGTGTCTTTTTATAATCTATAATAAATCAGATGGCCAGGAAGACATGATGTGAAAGCTAATATAAAGCATTGTTATGGCTTCTTCTCTCCTAGATTAGGCACTCCGGCTCCCTGGGCTTGTCTTTTGCATGCGGGTAGATATAGTATAGAGCAGTGTTTCCCAACCAGGGTGCCTCCAGCTGTTGCAAAACTACAACTCCCAGCATGCCCGGACAGCCTTCGGCTGTCCGGGCATGCTGGGAGTTGTAGTTTTGCAACAGCTGGAGGCACCCTGGTTGGGAAACAGTGGTATAGAGCTGTACTGCGGGTATACAGACAATGTACAATGCTTGTAAATCTCCTCACGTTTTCCTGCATGCGTATATTGTCTGAGCCGAGGGATGTGGTGTCACCAGCTGCCTGAGTATGTGAGGTATGTACTACAAACATCCCACGCTCCTGCTATACCGCGCCGTAGGCTGCTTTTTTATGTCCCAGGCTAATTTTTTTTCCCTATTTTGCATCACAATTTCGGGATTCTCCCTTATGAAAGCTCAGTTGGCTCAGGATATAATCCTTTGTGGGTTCTATACATGTTGTTCTTGTAAAAGAAATACACACACTATATATATATATATATATATATATATATATACACATACATACAGTGGTCCCTCAAGTTACAATTAGAGATGAGCGAACTTACAGTAAATTCGATTCGTCACGAACTTCTCAGCTCGGCGGTTGCTGACTTTTCCTGCACAAATTAGTTCAGCTTTCCGGTGCTCCGGTGGGCTGGAAAAGGTGGATACAGTCCTAGGAAAGAGTCTCCTAGGACTGTATCCACCTTTTCCAGCCCGCGGGAGCACCGGAAAGCTGAACTAATTTATGCAGGAAAAGTTATCAACTGCCGAGCCGAGAAGTTTGTGACGAATCGAATTTACTGTAAGTTCGCTCATCTCTAGTTACAATATTAATTGGTTCCAGGACGACCATTATATGTTGAAATGTTGAGACCAGAACTCTATGGAAACCTGGTAATTGGGTCTGACGCCCTAAAATGTCATCCAAAAATAGGAAAAAGTGAGGATTAAACAAAAATAAGATTCTGCGGGCGGCTGGGGAAACTACTGTAGTGCTAGTAATACTACTCCCATCATGAAACAGAGTCTGTTCCATGTTGGGGGTAGTAGTACAGGGGATGAGGTATTGATTGCATCGGGTCTCAATTCTGAGACCCGCTGCGATCTTAAGTTATTAACCTGGAGAGCGGGCGGCTTGCCAGCAGCACCACTCTCCCAACGAAGTACATTTGATTTTAATAACTTGCAATTCAAATACCCCGCCGGGAGCCCTGACTGACCAACACCAAGTAGCCATTCAGGTCTCCCGGCGGGGTTTCTAAAAATTCTACACTGGGGATTGAGTATTTTTATAGAGATGGCCGGATGGGGATCGCGGTACAATGCCGCCTGCTTCTCTCCTACTACAGATCCCATCATGGACAGTGTCTGTTCCATGATGGGAGTGACATAATCTTTTTTCTTTCTTGCGCCGTGATGTCATAGTGTACATTACATCCTTTTTTTGTGTTAAAGTCTGTGCTGCGGTGTCATCATGTGCATTATCCCAGTAATTTCTATACCGAACCCTGTCTCCCCCAAAAAAAGATTTCTCCAGGATCTGGGGTATAAACCCCCTTATGTTTAAACTCCCCTTCATATATAGTATATGCCTTTAGATTGATTCCCCAAAAATGAAAACCACAGATCACGGTCTATTATTAGAATGTTAACCTTTTGCCTTCCCTACATGTTTTGTGGCAAAAGCCCCATCATCAGGGTATTTTGTAGGTCTCTAGTGGGTGTATATATATCATTGTCTAGAGCAGTGGTCTCCAACCTGTGGACATCCAGATGTTGCAAAACTACAACTCCCAGCTTGCCTGGACAGCTGTTGGCTGTCTGGGCATGCTGGGAGTTGTAGTTTTGCAACATCTGGAGGTCCGCAGGTTAGAGACCACTGGTCTAGAGTGATTAGCTCGGTGTCTTGTGGGAGGTGACTTGAGAGCTTATAAAAGACCAAACAGTTGAGCACGTGTATTACTTGCCTCTATACCCCATTTTGTGACTTAGCTGGTGCCACGAAACATGTAGGGGAAGCAAGGGTTAACAGTTTAAAGGGGTACTCCGGTGGGAACCTTTTTTTTTTTTTTTTTTTAAATCAACTGGTGCCAGAAAGTTAAAGATTTGTAAATTACTACTATTAAAAAATCGTAATCCTTCCAATAATTATCAGCTGCTGAAGTTGAGTTGTTCTTTTCTGTCTGGCAACAGTGCTCTCTGCTGACATCTCTGCTTGTCTCAGGAACTGCACAGAGCAGAAGAGGTTTGCTATGGGAATTTGCTTCTACTCTGGACAGCTCCCGAGACAAGTGTCATCAGAGAGCACTTAGACAGAAAAGAACAACTCAACTTCAGCAGCTCATAAGTACTGAAAGATTTTTTTTAATAGAAGTAATTTACAAATCTGTTTAACTTTCTGGAGCCAGTAGATATATTAAAAAAGTTTTTTCCTGGAATACCCCTTTAATGGTAATAAATAGGAAATCCCCTCCACAGTTTTTTAGACATCCTGTTCACATATAGGCTGGAATAGTGGTGACAGGTTATATTTAAAGGGATACTCCGGTGAAAACTTTTTTTCTTTTAAATCAACTGGTGCCAGAAAGTTAAACATATTTGTAAATTACTTCTATTAAAAAATCTTAATCCTTCCAGTACTTATTAGATGCTGAATGCAACAGAGGAAATTCCTTTCTTTTTGGAACACTGATGACATTACGAGCACAGTGCTCTCTGCTGACATCTCTGTCCATTTTAGCAACCATGCATAGCAGATGCATAGCAGATGTATGCTAAGGGCAGCATGGTGGCTCAGTGGTTAGCACTGCTGTCTTGCAGTGCTGGGGCCTTGGGTTCAAATCCCACTAAGGACAACAATTAATAAAGTTATTATTATAATAACATCATCAAAGAGCACTGGGCTCGTGATGTCATCAGAGAGAATTCCAAAAAGAAAAGAATTTCCTCTGTAGTATTCAGCAGCTAATAAGTACAGGAAGGATTAAGATTTTTTAATAGAAGTAATTTACAAATCTGTTTAACTTTCTGGCACCAGTTGATTTAAAAAAAAAAAAAAAATAATAAGGTTTTCACCGGAGTACCCCTTTAAGCAACCGAAAATGCAAAACCAAGGCTGCCAAACATTTGCCAAGATGAAATATAGGATTTTCTGTTCCTGCAGAAGGTTTCAGCATTCTTGTCACGCAATATAATATATGGGTCCTTGTGCAAGCATGAACAATAGCGCGCGAGGGCAGGGAAGAAATTATTTTACTCGGAGGAATAATCCTGAGCTTACTGTAACATTCTTAAGATGTATAAGAGAAGGTGGATATAAAGCAGCTTCTTCCTATGTAATTCTACTGCTCAGTGCATATTAAGGGAAATATCTAGATAAAATAGGATTTTTGCTAAGCTTTAAAGGGGTACTCCGGTGGAAAACTTTTTTTAAAATTTTTTTTAAAATCAACTGGTGCCAGAAAGTTAAACAGATTTGTAAATTACTTATATTGAAAAATCTTAATCCTCCCAGTACTTATTAGCTGCTGAATACTACAGAGGAAATTATTTTCTTTTTTGAACACAGAGCTCTCTGCTGACATCACGAGCACAGTGCTCTCTGCTGACACCTCTGTCCATTTTAGGAATCGTCCAGAGCAGCATATGTTTTCTATGGGTATTTTCTCCTACTCTGGGCAGTTCTTAAAATGGACAGAGGTGTCAGCAGAGACCACGGTGGTCATGATGTCAGCAGAGAGCTCTGTGTTCAAAAAAGAAAATAATTTCCTCTGTAGTATTCAGCAGCTAATAAATACTGGAAGGATTAAGATTTTTTTTTTTTTAAATAAAATTAGAAATAATATAATATAATATAATTTACAAATCTGTTTAACTTTTTGGCACCAGTTGATTAAAAAAAAAAGTTTTCCACCGGAATACCCCTTTAAGCTTGTGCGTGCATATAGGTTGCTAGAAAAAAGATCTAGGTAATTTATCGTTGCCAACAATGGCTGTCCAGATCTGCTTCATAAATGGCCATCAAGCTAATGCCCAACCTTCTGCATTATCCTTTGTCTACTGCCCATTAAAGGGGTACTCCACTGCCCCAGCGTCCGAAACGTTTAGTTCAGAATGCTGGGTGCGGGGGTTCAGAAGTCACACCCCCCTCAATGCAAGTCTATGGGAGGGGGCGTGACATCTGTCACGCCCCCTCCCATAGACTTGCATTGAGGGGGCGTGGTGTGACTTCACGACCCCTGCAGCCTGTACCCAGCATTCGGAACTAAATGTTCCGGACACTGGGGCAGTGGAGCACCCCTTTAAGGCCGGTTGGCAACTGCAGCATTGTCCATATCACAGAGGAAGCTATAAAAGTCACATGAGGGTGCCATATACTCAAATTATTTTTCATTTATGAAAAATATAAGAAGACACAGGGTGCGCGCCCCTGGGTGGAATCAGATATAGTGGGATGGTAAGGAACCCAATCAAAACGCACTCACCTGTGCGCGTTGTGCGAATAGAGGCACAACACTCAAAGCTCTTGACCAAGTTCCTTAGACGGCGGCTGCTGCGGCTCCCAGTGTCCAAGCGCAAAATATATATTCAGAGGTATTCAGGAAAGGGAGATATGTCGCGCTGCCACCAGACATGAACTTAAAGGGGTACTCCGGTGGAAAACATTTATTTTATTTTTTTTAAATCAACTGGTGCCAGCAAGTTAAACAGATTTGTAAATGACTTCTATTTAAAAATCTTTACCCTTCCAGTACTTTTTAGCGGCTGTATACTTTCATTTTTGAATTTCTTTTTTGTCTTGTCCACAGTGCTCTCTGCTGACACCTCTGTCCGTGTCAGGAACTGTCCAGAGTAGCATAGGTTTGCAATGGGGATTTTCTCCTCCTCTGGACAGTTCCTGATACGGGCATCAGGTGTCAGCAGAGAGCACTGTGGACAAGACAAAAAAGAAATTCAAAAAGAAAAGAATTTCCTCTGTAGCATACAGCCACTAAAAAGTACTGGAAGGGTAAAGATTTTTTAATAGAAGTCATTTACAAATCTGTTTAACTTTCCAGCACCAGTTGATTTAAAAAAGAATGCTTTCCACCGGAGTACCCCTTTAAGGGTAGGAGGATTTTATTAAACAATATGGATCCACGCAACGCGTTTCAAAGCCGCTCTTACTTTTTTCATCAGGTGCCTGATGAAAAAGCCGGAGCGGCTTTGAAACGCGTTGTGTAGATCCGTATTGTGTAATAAAATCATCCTACCTTTAAGTTAATGTCTGGTGGCAGCGCGACATATCCCCCTTTCCTGGATACCTCTGAATCTTAATTTTTGAAAAGGCCTGTGTGAATGAAAGAAGCGATCTGATTGGTTGCTATGGGCAACTCAGCAACTTTTCCTCTGGACAGGTTTTGATAAATCTCCCTGAGTGTTGGACGAACATATTACGGTAAGAGAAGGACCGACTCAACTAACAAATGAAGCGGCGGATTGCCGCTCCAAGACTGTTGAGACCCAATTAGCTCCTAGCAGGCTATAACTACCCCTCCCCCTTATTACAATAATTAATTAAATAATAACTGACACAACAACAATTCAACTTTTTATGGGTGGGGATAGGCCACAGCTTTATTTATAAAATTACTTATATAAATAACAATTTAACTGTAACAAAGACACCGATTGGCTTCTTGCCAACCCGAGAGGTGCTGCCACACTGTCCTGTGTGGAGGTCTACCCCGGGTTGACCCCGCTTTCACCGTCTTCTTACCGCCAAGCTGTGACTTACAATAAACAAAGATACAAAAAGGGAGGGAGGGAGGGCAAAACTCCGGGTCCTGGGCAGATTGAGGGGGAAGGGAGGCACCACAGCTATAAATACCCAGGGGAGGGCCCCTGAAAGCCCGGGAAACTATTAGACCCCTGATTGGTGCACTCCTTCCCCCCACCCATGGGACATACCACTATAGTTACCAACAAGTTTTTACAGACGGGGGAGGGGGCTAAAAACCTTGCCTGTATATTTCTTAACCCCTTAACTGCTCACCAGTCAGGGGGCAAGCTAGTTATGCACAGCTTGCCGCTCCAAGCAGGCACATCTAAAGTCACCCTGTAGGGGTCCTTCAGCGGCACATCTGCAAAGTAATATATGCTGTGGATCCGCTCGTGTGAAAGTACCCTTAGTTTGTAAGCTCTTTTTTATTTGGTGGTGATTAGCGCCCGTTTTGGGGGGTTGCGCCAATGTATGCGACTTTTTTTTAAAAGTTTTCATAAATCTCTGACCACTGCAAAAAAAATCAACCAAAAACACATCTACCACAGCAACAAACCCAAACACAGGTAAATGAAAAGTCGCAAAAAAACACACTGAGCCAAAATATTGCAACAAATTTACCCAAGAAAACCAGGGTAAAATGCTTCATAAATACCCTCATAGGGGGAGAAAACCAAAACCTGTGCAAAGGAAAAGTTGCTGAGTTGCCCATAGCAACCAATCAGATCTCTTCTTTCATTTTGTAGAGGCCCTGTTAAAAATGAAAGAAGCGATCTGATTGGTTGCTGTGGGCAATTGGGCAACTTTTCCTTTGCACAGGTTTTGATAAATCTCCCCCTATACAGTGCTTCGAATTGGTCGCCGCTGCTGTAACACAAGTGCCAACAGAGGTAGCAGCCCAGTAGTGTGGTAACCCCATTGCAGCTCTAGGCCACACTATCGCACAGGCACTACTGAGAAAAGGAGTGTCTTGTACTTAGCAGTTCACTGCCCATAGAGTAGTCCTAAGCAGGAGATCCCTATATGCCACAAGCAGGTAGGTGCACAGACATTTTTGGGGGGCAGGGGCTGAAATTAAAAAGGGCACTTGTTATAATTATAATGGATAGGGGATAAGATGTCCTGGGGCGGAGTACCCCTTTCAGCCGCCTTTCTAGTCAACCTGTGCACGTCCCTGGCCACAAGATATTGTGGTAACAGGGTTTGGTGAGGGCAGATGATGTTACCATAGGGGCAGATGGCATTAACCCCTTGTAGGTGACGCCAGGGCGTGGTTTATCCTCAATACCACTGAAGGTATACCGCTTGATCCTGGGCTAGGCACGGGGGCAATATTGACTCCAACGCCAAGATACGGATAACGGTAGCTTTACTGAGGGTAGACAGATGGTAAAGTCTATACAGTTCAGCCAGGGCCCAAGGAGGTGACCGGTGACGCAGAGACCTTAAGGACTTGCTGGGACTTGTAGTAGGACTGGACAATGTAATGCAGGCCACGCTGACTTGACAGATGACAGGGACTGACTTGACTTGACTTGACTGACAAAGCTATGACTGTAGATTATTGCAATTGACTGTGGCTGCAGACTGGACTTGAGGCCTCCAATGACTCTGGATACAAACACTAGGACTCGACTGCATTGGACCTCAGCAACAAGAAAGAGCAAAACTCAAAGAGAGCGAAGCTCCACCCAGGACTTATATGGGGGAGGGAGCCCATAGGTCACCCCTGGGATCACCTGGTCACTGGTACCTCCTGGGTAACAATCACATGGTACATTTCTTAAAGCAACAACACATTATATATTATAATACATAGCAAAACATATATACAGGGGGGAAACAAGTACAAGGGGCCCGGGGGACACTGAAGGGAGGCTGCAGGACAGGACAGCAAGGGTACGGGGAATCACCTCCCGTACTGGGCCACCACAATATTATAATAATGCTGTTCAGAAAGATGAAGGATGAAGACACGCACGGGAAGACTGCGGCATATCATACATCATTGTTGGGATCAGTACTAAGTAGACTGTGATGTATTCAGTGTACGGCAGAGGCAGGATGGTGGAATGATGCAGCCTGAGATGTTCATTTCTCTAGTGTTCGTTACAACATGAATTAACAGCTTGGGAAGCTAAAATAACCCAGACTGCGGGGGAGAATCAGGGGCATTATCTATACCAGTGTTTCTCAACCAGGGTGCCTCCAGCTGTTGCAAAACTACAACTTCCAGCATGCCTGGACAGCCGAAGGCTGTCCAGGCCTGCTGGGAGTTGTAGTTTTGCAACAGCTGGAGGCACCCTAGTTGGGAAACACTGATCTATACGGACGCCTTCCAATTTCTATTCTGCCATAGTTGAAAAAGACTGACTAATTCCGTCCTGGGCATGAGCGTTTAGTATCCCAGCGGGTCCGGATTAACCTGACAATCCTGAAATAAGACGTTGATCTCAATCAGTATTCCTTCCAACATGCAGTAATAACATGGTGTATGACCACATCACAGCAGGCGGGGGTTATCTGGCTGCTCAGAGAGCACTGTAGATAAGTGGCGGCTTAAAACATTTCATTATATTCTTTATGAATATGGAGCTTAATATTCCTGCTATGGCGGCATTATACTTTGCGCTGGATATTCAGCCCAGTTTATAGGCCTGGTTAATTGGAGTTCAGATTGGAAAGTGACATCTTATTAAATCCTAGCGGTGGCACAGGTTCACGCTTTAGAAGACCATCTGGAGGTTTTTTAAGTACGGTATATACCTCAGCACAATTGTTGGCTTTTTTTTAAATAATGGGTATAGTCTTTTGAGCTCAGCATGATTCCCTGTACATCTGGTCAGAAATAAAAGCCTTAATGGTACGCCATAAATAACCCACCAGTAGGCATTGTATTCCAGATGGATCTGACAACCTGACACAAATTGACAATAAGATTCTGGGTCTTTATGGGGTTGTCCAGCTTATAGACAGCAGCATACAAAGCAAAAAGGGGGGCCCCATAGAAAAGATCATACAGGATGCCTTTATTATAGTGCTGTGGTGTCGGGTGATGGTAATTGCAAATTAACCTTTTCGTGATGCCAGGGCACGGTTAGCCTATACACCGTCTGAGGTTGAGCCAGCTTCTCCTGGGCCAGGCACGGGGCAATGAATACTCCCGACGCAAGGTTACGGATAAACTGACTGTACTGAGGCAGGATAGATGGTAAAATTTGTTACAGCTTATAGTGGTACAAAGGGAGGTGCAGGGTAAACCTTGGAAGCTTATAGCTGATTGGGACTTTTAGCTGATTGTGCTGTATATGACTGACTTGCTGAATGGCAACCCACGCTGACTTTAGTGACTTGAATGACTGACTTGGATGACTGGTTTAGATGACTGACTTGAATCCCCTGGACTTTAGTGCTTATTGCTAGGCTTTGACGTTCACCTGGCGCAGGGGATTTGCCTTAGAAGATGCGTGGTTGCAGGATTAGACTTGAGGCCTCCTCAGAACACCTCACACTCTCTCTTCAGACTTTCTTCAAGACTGTACCTCAGTTAGTAACTGAACTGTCCTCTACTTCCTCCTAGTCTGACTCTCACCTCTGAACCCCCCCTATACTGTATATATATGGGGCAAATTTGGAGGATCCCAATTGGGCTGACAAGTCACCTGGTTTACCACATGCACACTCCCCTAACAACAGGTTTTAACAGGCTTAAAGCAACAGGTACATAGAAAATGCCATAACAGAAACCATAGCATAACATTACATTATATTGAGTCCTGAGTAATGTGGGTCCAAGACGGACACTGAAGGCAACATCTGCCACACAGGATGGGCAGAAGGCTATATTCTGTACTGGGTCACCACAGTGCCACTGCCAATATGTCACCCAGTACCTCAGAGCCTAGTGTCCCTTTTTCTGGATAGGGGAGTCCCCACAGGTTCTTACTTGCTAATAACAAGGACTGGGCCCCTTCTCTCAAAGGGCCCTATAATAAGCACAATCATATATATGCCCTTGCTAAAAGGACAGACAGGTTTTAAGCCTAAGGAGATGAACTTGTAGAACATCCTATTGGTAGTTATCCAGTAGTAAACATTCTCTTTAACCCCTTAATGTCTTGGGCTGAAATAGTATGATAAAGGAGCCTTTACAGGGCCTATTCCGTACTACTATGGGGCTCTGATCTTGATGGCTGTAATACATACAGGGATCTTTCTGCAACTGCTGGAATTGGAGATAACTCTGATCCCAGCAGTTTAAAGGGAACTTGTCCTGCTGAACATTAAAGGAGAACTGCATTGTACATTTTTTAAGTCCCCCTGTGCCAGGGCTGCAAAAACATAAAAAACAAACTTTAACTCACCTTCCTACGTTCCCCTGTTGTGGAGATATGTGCTGGCTTCTTAGGCTCGAAACGTCACAGTGCAGGCAGCATATTGCCAGCCGCAGTGATGTCCTGCCTCGGCCGGTGATAGGCTGAGTGCACTGTCATGTAAGGAGCCCGGGCAGCAGGGAGAAGGCAGGACCTGGGCTCCTTACATAACAGTGCGCTCAGCCTATCACCGGCCGAGGCAGGACATCGCTGCGGCCGGCAATATGCTGCCTGCACTGTGACGTTTCGAGCCTAAGAAGTCAAAAGCCAGCAGCACCGGAGGAACGGGATGCCAATATCTCAGCAACGAGGTAACATAGGAAGGTGGGTTAAAGTTTGTTTTTTATGTGTTTACAGCACGGGCACAGGGGTACTTAAAAAAATTATGCCGCGGTTCTCCTTTAAGTCTGAGCTGCCAGTAAAAGTTTCAGTATAACTTGTATTTTATTTATTTTACTCCCTGCTTATTCTGGGTTTAGGAGTCCAGTGGGCGGTCAGTGACTGACATTTATATCTGTAAGCACAGTCATGTAAGGAAGCCTGGCAATCATTAAGTGAGGCCGCCCACTGGACTCCTAAGCCCAAAGTTAGCAGAGATTTCAATGAAAAAAGGACAAGTTATACTGAATCTTTTTCCATAAAACTATATATATATATATATATATATATATATATATATATATATATCAATCTGCTTAGATTCTCTATAACATGATTCCTGCACATTGAACAGCTTAGATGGATCCCTTTAAATCCTTGGTCATGGCATCTACATGATTTGAGAGAGGGAGGGGGATAGAGGGAGCGGGCTTCCTCTGTTACTCATCGGCACCCTGTGAATGTGATCGTGGGGGGCAATGGTTGCCATGGTACCCAGGCATCTAGCAAAGGTCAGAGGATCCACCTAATAGATTGCCTGTTAACGTTACACTGACAGACAATAATGCTTTGGTATATTGAATATATGAAAGCTGGATATTGGCAATCATAAGATCGCATTGTGACGTTCCCTAGTGAGAATACAAAAATAATTAAAGTGAAATAAAATTTATTAAAAAAAATTAAAAAAAATGTAAAAATGTACAAAAACTATTGTTGCATTCATACTGCTGCAGTCAATCACTGGCTTTGTTGATATTCAACACAAGAGCACAGACAAGCAGAGCTGAGAGAGAGGACAGTGGTGCAGAAAGTGATGGGGGATTAGAACATTGTGTTATTTTAGCAAAATTTGTGAGTAACTTAGAAAAACCCTTTAAAGCATAACTATGATGATAGTCCGGCAGCAGGGTATCCTTTTAAATCTACCTACCCCTTTATAGACATGGATGAAGGGGGCGTGGTGTGACGTCACGTCTCCGGCCACCCAAACCCAGCGTTCTAAACATACTATTTAGAATGCCGAGTGCGGCACGGGTGCTGCACAGAGATGGCTGGGGGTCCCAGTGGCGGGACCCCTGCGAACAGACATCTTATCCCCTATACTTTGGATAGGGGATAAGATGTCTGTGGACAGAGTACCCCTTTAAGTCATTAGGATACAGATTTGACAAACGTCCCATACACTTGCATGGGATTTCTGGCAAATTTGTATCTGTATTTGCTGTTGGGTAGCCCGGTGTGTATGCTCATCTGAGAATATTCAGCGTATTTCTAGCTGCGCAGCGCTACGTGGGACCGTACCCTTTAGGCAGTTTTGTAAGGCTGGGTTCACATCACGTTTTTGCAATACAGTTCCTGTATCAGTTCCTGCAATACAGTTCCTGTATCAGGTTTTTGATTTTTCCTCAAAACCTGTGTACAAATTTTAATCCGTATACGGTTTAAAACCGTATACAGTTTGAAAAATTATGTCCGGTTGCATCCGCTTTTTCAGAAAAAAACTTGTACGTTTTTTATTTTCATTCCATTGTGAATAAAGTTTCACTTGTTTGATTGAAATTCCAAGAAAAAAAACTGTGCAAAGTCAAAAACCGTATGGTGAAAACCGGATGGAACCGTACGAAACATACGGTTCTGTATGGACTCCTGTGCTTAAAAAAAAACATATACATTTCAATACGGTTTTTCACCCGGACCAAAAACTGTGGTAGGCTACGGTTTTGGGTACGGGAAAAAAAAAAACGGACAAAACCGTACGGGATGCAAAACGGACACAACCTGATGCATCTTTTGTCATACGGTTTTCCAGTGGAGAGTCAATGCATACGGTTTTCAATACAGTTCCGTACGGTTTTCAAATTGAAAACGTATACGGGAACTGTATTGCAAAAATGTGGTGTGAACCCAGCCTAAGGCTGCATTCACATCTCGATTTTGCAATACGGTTCCTGTATCAGGTTTTTTTTGTAAAAAAAAATGTATGTCTCAAAACCGGACCGAATCGTATACAACCGTATATACCTCTGTACGGTTTTAAACCATATAAGGTTTTAAAACGGATGTCCGGTTGCATACGGTTCAATAAGTTTTTTGAAGAAAAAAAAAAACCAGATATGGTTTTATGTTTGTCCTTAATTAAATAAAGTTCTTCTTGTTCTATTTGTGTGAAGAACTTTCGGCGTGCACTGCACATGTGCAAACTGCAAAACCGTATTGTGCAAACAGGATGGAACCGTACGCACATACGGTTCTGTAAGGTTCCCATTGACCACCATTTTTTTTTAAACGTATAGGGGTTGTATCTGGTTTTTCACCCGGACATAAGACCGCAGTAGACTACGGTTTTGTGTATGGGAAAAAAACGGATGAAACCGTAAATGATGCAAATCGTACACAACCGGATGCTATGTTTGGCATATGGTTTTCAATGACATGTCTATACATGCGGTTTGCAATGCGGTTCTGTACGTTTTTTACACTGAAACCGGATACCGGAACCGTATTGCAAAAACGAGATGTGAATGCAGCCTATGCCAGGTCTGGGTCGGTAAAGATATGCAGTATTTTGGAGGGGTTGGCGACTTTTTATGCAACATTTGTACTTTGTACAAATCCGTTACCGCTGCAAGTTGAAAATATTATAGCTATAAAAAAAAGTTGTCTCAAGGCTCCTTCAATGTGCCCAAATTTTGTAACGTTCACTGCTGCAGTAAATTCTTTATCGCTTCTCCATTATCCCCATTAAAGATTTACAGAAAGCCTTCAAATCTCTCCCGATCTTCCTCGCTGTTCTCAGACATAGTCTCGTAAGCCGTTATCTGATCAAAAATGTATCTTTTTCGCCATTTCGAGAGCTTTTTCCTACCTATGGCCAAAAGCAGAACTTCTGCGGTTGTCATGGCAACCTCAGAACTCTCTGTAGCTCCTCTGGTCTCCCAGGAAATCTGAAATTACTCAAAGCAACTTTTATTTTTTTCCTCACCCACCTTATAATTATGTGCGTGAGATTACAGGGAGCGTGAGAATGAAGAGGACTCCGAATGTCATTTATCATGGAGCATTCAATAATATTATGGCCGAGAAAAGTAATTACACTGTATATAACTAGGGTCGCCACCTGGACGGTCTTTTACCGACACAGCCGGTATTTATCCAACCAATCCTCCAACTCCCAGAATGTTGCACCATATACTATACCAGTGTTTCCCATCCAGGGGTGCCTCCAGCTGTTGCAAAACTACAACTCCCAGCATGCCCGGACAGCCAACGAGAAAATGAAGTATTTCTCAGAGAAAAGGATTGCAGTAACACATGTTTTGCTATACACGTTTATTCCCTTTGTGTGTATTGGAACTAAACCAAAAAAAGGGTAGGAAAAAAAGCAAATTGGACATAATGTCACCAAACTCCAAAAATGGACTGGACAAAATTATTGGCACCTTTAACTTAATATTTGGTTGCACACCCTTTGGAAAAAATAACTGAAATCAGTAGCTTCCTATAACCATCAATAAGCTTCTTACACCTCTCAGCCGGAATGTTGGACCACTTTTCCTTTATAAACTGCTCCAGGTCTCTTATTGGAAGGCGCCTTTTCCCAACAGCAATTTTAAGATCTCTCCACAGGTGTTCAATGGGATTTAGATCTGGACTCATTGCTGCCACTTCAGAACTCTCCAGCGCTTTGTTGCCATCCATTTCTGGGGGCTTTTTGACGTATGTTTGGGGTCAATGTCCTGCTGGAAGACCCAAGATCTTGGATGTAAACCCAGCTTTCTGACACTGGGCTGTACACAGTGCGCCCCAAAATCCGTTGGTAATCCTCAGATTTCATGATGTCTTGTACACATTCAAGACACCCAGTGCCAGAGGCAGCAAAACAAGCCCAAAACATAATTGAACCTCCACCATATTTCACTGTAGGTACGGTGGGGGAGATTTATCAAAAGTTGCCCAGTTGCCCATAGCAACCAATCAGATCGCTTCTTTCCTTTTGCAGAGGCCTTGTTGAAAATGAAAGAAGCGAGCTGATTGGTTGCTATGGGCAACTGGGCAACTTTTCCTTTGCACAGGTTTTGATAAATCTCCCACTGTGTTCTTTTCTTTGTAGGCCTTATTCTGTTTTCGGTAAACAGTAGAATGATGTGCTTTACCAAAAAGCTCTATCTTGGTCTTATTTGTCCACAAGATGTTTTCAAGAAGGTCTCATCTGTCCACAAGAAGGATTTTGGCTTACTCAAGTTCATTTTGGGAAAATATAGTCTTGCTTTTCTATGTTTCTGTATCAGCAGTGGGGTCCTCCTGGGTCTCCTGCCATAGGGTTTCATTTCATTTAAATGTCGACAGATAGTTTGCGCTGACACTGATGCTCCCTGAGCCTGCAGGACAACTTGAATATCTTTGGAACTTGTTTGGGGCTGCTTATCCACCATCTGGACTATCCTGCGTTGACACCTTTCAACTATTTTTCTCTTCCATCCACACCCAGGGAGATTAGCTACAGAGCCATGGGTTGCAAACTTCTTGATAATATTGCGCACTGTGGACAAAGTAGTAAGTAGTATTCAGAAGCTAATAGGTACTGGAAGGATTAAGATTTTTTAATAGAAGTAATTTACAAATCTGTTTAACTTTCTGGCACCAGTTGAGTTAAAAAAAAAAAAAAAAAAAAAAAAACTGTTTTCCACCGGAGTACCCCTTTAAGCTGAAATCTTGATTCGGCCTAAAAACCTCCATGCCTCCCATGACCTAGCAGAGAGCAAACAAGCACCCAGAGCCAACCCTCTGACTATACAGGTTTGGTCCCAGCCCTCTGGACAGAGAAGGTTAGATTTGGGAGACTCCACATGAGATCACCTGTAACTGTATGTAATCGCTTATATGGTCTGGTTTAGAGCTGGTGTAAAGCTGCTATCTACCACTATATGGTTACTGTATGGGGGGAATATTTCCTCCTTGTATACTGGTATTATGGGTTATATTGGTCTCAGTATACAGGATTTGGTCAGTAACAGTATGATGGTAATATGTATGGTGATATTTCCTCCTTAAATCTTTGTGTTATTTGGTAACTATGGGGGAGATTCATGAGTTGCCCATATCAACCAATCGGATCGCTTCTTTCATTTTTGAAAAGGCAACTTTTCCGGACAGGATTTGATAAATCTCCCCCCCCCCTTTGTTTGTCTCTGCATAGAAGCTAGCTGAGGAGAGTCATATGACCAATGTCCCATGCATCCTTACATATATTGCTCCCCAGTGGTTGCAGTAAAGAGTGAAATGTTAACCCTTGCACATCCATAATACTTCAGTGTATGCAGTGATAGAAATGTGACGCAGAAAACAGCAGCTTGTTCATGTAAGGCTGCATTCACACCACGTTTTTGCAATACAGTTCCCGTATATGTTTTCAATGTGAAAACCGTACGGAACCGTATTGAAAACCGTATGCGTTGACTCTCCATTGAAAACCGTATGACAAAAGATGCATCAGGTTGTGTCCGTTTTGCATCCTGTACGGTTTTGTCAGTTTTTTTTCCCGTACCCTAAACCGTAGCCTACCACGTTTTTTGGTCCGGGTGAAAAAACTGTATTAAACCGTATACGTTTTTTTTTTTTTTTTTTAAACATGGGAGTCAATGGGAACCGTACATGTGCATACGGTTGCATCTGATTTTTACCATACGGTTTTTGACTTTGCACAGTTTTTTTTTTTCTTGGAATTTCAACCAAACAAGTGAAACTTTATTCAAAATGGAGTTAAAAACCTATACGTTTTTTTCTTACAAACAGATGCAACCGGACATCATTTTTCAAACCGTATACGTTTTTTTTTAACTGTATGCGGGTTGAAATTTGTACACACGTTTTGATACAGTTTAGTCCGGTTTTGAGGAATCCGTTTTTCATCAAAAACCTGATACGGGAACTGTATTGCAAAAACGTGGTGCGAATGCAGCCTTAAACTCACGATACTGAGAGATAAATATATTGACATTGAGGAACACGACCGGCTGGGAGACAGTACCAGGACACTGCTAATCCAGTTTTATTACTGTGATCCCCATAAACAGCTCTTGGGGTGCAAATAATTTATTTATGATCTAGAGCTGCGGAGTTAGCAAAGTAATATTCTTGCTGGAGAAATGAGGACCATGACAGTAAACCAACACCTCACCTTCTAACCTTCTCCGTCATAATCCTATCCATATTGTATTTTTGTATCTTTGCAGGATTAAGCATCAAAATATTGTGGCCCTCCAGGACATCCATGAGAGCCCCAGTCACCTGTACTTGGCCATGGAACTGTAAGTGATTGTCTCATCTAATGTTATATATGTCATAGTTCACTGTTTCCCAACCAGGGTGCCTCCAGCTGTTTCAAAACTACAACTCCCAGCATGCCTGGACAGCCGAAGGCTGTCCAGGCATGCTGGGAGTTGTAGTTTTGAAACAGCTGGAGGCACCCTGGTTGGGAAACAGTGTCATAGTTACTATAAATTGGGCCGACCATGATATACCCAGTCATGGCTGAAAAATTGCAGTTGTATCAGGTCCACATGGGGGGGAGATTTATCAAAATCTGTGTAGAGGCAAAGTTGCCCAGTTGCCCATAGCAACCAATCCGATCGCTTCTTTCATTTTGCAGAGGCCTTGTTAAGAATGTAAGAAGCGATCTGATTGGTTGCTACGGGCAACTGGGCAACTTTGCCTCTGCAAAGGGTTTTGATAAATCTCCCCCCCCCATAATGGTGCCTAGTGGAGTTACTATAAATGGCATGCAGTAGGCTGGGGACCTTGATATAGATGATGCATCTGTATATATGTTGCATAAGAAGGTGCTCAGTCAGTGCTGCCTTAAAGGGAAACTGTCATCAGCATTACCCGCACTAACCTATTGGTATAGGCTTGTAGTGCGGGTGACGCTGATGACAATGGTATATACCGTTTGAAGATCCATGGCTTCTTTCTTCCATTATTCTTCTTTTTCTTCCTATGCCGAGGTACTTCTGTGCCTCGGGGAGTGGTGACCCTGAGGTGCCGAAACTCACTGAGTGAACGCACTGCACCATACTCTTCACCTTTGGCACTCACCCTTGGTATCCCGGCCTTCTGGCTAGGATCAGGGCAGTTCTTTATAGATCCGGCCGGATGACCGGGCAGTATATATCTGAACTCGTCCACTTATTTATTATTTTTGTTTGTTACGGTGCCACTTTTATGTGTCTGTTTTTGTACACAGGATTTGTCAGGATGCGGTAGCCCTTCTGGGTGTCCCTCCTGGCGGTCTAGGGGAGGTGTGTGTGGCCATTAGGTTCCTCACCTCCCTGCAACCCCCGGGCATCTTGGCTTCGGTCAAGATGCCATCAGTATATGGCTCCTCGGCTGATACCTTGGATAACGCTTAGGTTGAAGCCAGGAGCTTTTTCGGCCCCTTAGTAGCTTTGGCGAAAAGGGGCATCGAACCTGGATCCTTGCAGGTGCCTTTTGGCCCGGAATTGAAGGGTAAGGTTTGTTGGGGGGGGGCCTCTCTCCTGTTGGGGAAGGGCTTAGCGATAGACCGCATCCTTTGTGCACATTTTTTTTTTTTGTGTGACACGTTTGCACTTTTTCTTGCACTTTAGGTGATAGAGAGCACTTGCCTCGGCCTCTTTTTCTTCCTATGCAAATGAGGTAGTTCGTAGCTTCCCAAGCCCCGAATGCACCGTGAGGTCGAGTCTGGGCCTTCATAATAAAGCCTTCCTCCCTTGTGATATCTCTTACGGGAGCAGAGAGATTTTACTTGATATCGCTTGTGGTCACCAATGCACATGCGCAATTGCTAAAAAAAAGGGAAGGAGCATGCGCAGCTGCAGCCACAGGCGATATGAGGGCTTTTACTATGAGGATCCAAAGGCCAAAGATGAAAAGAAGAATAAAGGAATCTTCAAACTCGAAATACTATTAGCGTCACCCGCATTAAAAGCCTATACCAATAGGTTAGGCGGGGGATGACAGATTCCCTTCATTATTGAAGGTTTGTTCTCTAATGGGAACAAGCGCTCCCTGGCCCCCTTCATCGCTTACTTGCAGCTGCCGGAGTCGATCGGGAAGCTGAAAACAGCTGGCTGTTATACACAATTAGTGTAACTCCCATTGACTCTAATGTGAATTGCATAAACAAAATAGCAGCACGAGCTACGCGGTGTCCATAACTCCCGGAGTGACATAAACGACGTTGCTTACGATGCTGCACTGTTTACACAACTTCGATTAAAGTCAATGACAGTTCTGCAAATTGAGGAACTTTTGCAAGGCCTGGGGGGATTTTGGCTTCCTGACCACCTCCGGCAGCTGCAACCAGGCTGGAGGAAGAGGAGGATTCTTCAATCTAAAAATAGATATACTTGTCTCAGAGGTGGAACTCACTTCTAGGAGACAGTTTTGGCTTAGTTTATGGATGTCAATGATGGAAATAACCCTTTAGGGTAGAGTCACACTTCGCACATCCGCTGCGTATTTGACACTGTGGATGCGCTAATGCCCATCCCTAGAATGTGCCTCGAGCTGTGCCCGTGTGTCCTGCTTAAAGCAGTTATCCGCCGCTACGAGCAAACATAGAGGGAGCTGCAAGTTGCGCATGCGCAGTGTATTCCAGACACGCGGCCTAGCTTTGGGAGCAGGGGGAGTGGCCCAATGTCTGGAGAGCTGCGCATCCACGCGCGACTTGCAGCTCCCTCAGGGTCTGTTTGTAGCGGCGGATAACTGCTGCTAGCAGGACGCACGGGCACAGCTCCAGGCACACTCTAGGGACCGGCAGTAGTGCATCCGCAGCGTCAAATACGCAGCGGATGCACTACATGTGACCTTACCCTTAGGATGTATTCACATGTACAGTATCCTGCACATATTATATTTGAAGCTGCAGATTTGATGTTCTGTTCAGTCATTTCGTTTAAACTGAACAGTGCAGCCTAAAATCTGTAGCTTCAAATCCTGCGCATCAAATCCGCGCAGGATACTGTACGTGTGAATACACCCTTAATCTTCCTTTAAAATTTATAAGGTTCTAATTTACAACATGCCCTGACAATGGTGGGAGTTGTAGTTTTGAAAAAACTGGAGAGCAACAGTAAGGCTATGTTCACACAGAGGAATATTTGTGTAAAGTCCGCCTGAAATAAAAATAGAGGGAACTTGCAGGCGCTTGGATCGCAGGGAAATTTTATCGTCTCCATAGACGGCAATGCGATTCTGCAATGCAAATTCTGCTGTTATCAATTCTTTTGGCAGAGGCTGGAATCGGGATTTGAGCGACAGATGTTTCCGCTGCGGAAATTGCACCGTACGTACGGTGCAGCAGATTCCCATTGAAAACAATGGGACTCTGCGGCAACGGATTCCACTTGGAAATTTTGTCGGGTGAACATGACTTTAAAGGGGTACTCTGCCCCTAAACATCTTATCCCCTATCCGAGGGAGAGTGTGATGTCATGAGGGGGCGTGGCTGTGACATCAGCAGCGGGACCCTGCGATCAGAAGGATAGGGGATAAGATGTCTATGCTATACTATACAGTCTAACATGCTGGGAGTTGTAGTTTTGCAACAGCTGGAGGCACCCATGGTTGGGAAACACTGACCTATACTATATACTACTTTACAGTCCAACATGCTGGGAGTTGTAGTTTTGCAACAGCTGGAGGCACCCCTGGTTGGGAAATACTGGTGTAGAGCCATATTCTACTTAAAGGGGTACTTCTCCTCTAGACATCTTATTCCCTATCCAAAGGAGCAGACATCTTATCCCCTATCCTTTGGATATGGGATAAGATGTCTAGGGGCAGAGTACCCCTTTAAGTAGAATATGGCTCTACACCAGTGTTTCCCAACCAGTGTGCCTCCAGCTGTTGCAAAACTACAACTCCCAGCATGTTGGACTGTATAGTAGTATAGGTAAGTGTTTCCCAACCAGGGGTGCCTCCAGCTGTTGCAAAACTACAACTCCCAGCATGTTGGACTGTATAGTAGTATATAGTATAGGTCAGTGTTTCCCAACCAGGAGTGCCTCCAGCTGTTGCAAAACTACAACTCCCAGCATGTTGGACTATATAGTAATATATAGTATAGGTCAGTGTTTACCAACCAGGGGTGCCTCCAGCTGTTGCAAAACTACAACTCCCAGCATGTTGGACTGTATAGAAGTATATGGTATAGGTCAGTGTTTCCCAACCAGGCGTGCCTCCAGCTGTTGCAAAACTACAACTCCCAGCATGTTGGACTGTATAGTAGTATATATTATAGGTCAGTGTTTCCCAACCAGGGGTGCCTCCATCTGTTGCAAACTACAACTCCCAGCATGCCCGGACAGCCAACGGCTGTCCGGGCATGCTGGGAGTTGTAGTTTTGCAACAGCTGGAGGCACTCTGGTTGGGAAAGACTGCTCTACCCTATAAGGACGCCAGTGACTGATAAATCCATTTATCTTGATATTTTGATGTTCAGATAGAGAATGAATCATAGGTCGGGGAAAACAACTTCCTAGAAAAAAAATCTTAAGCCGAAAAGTATTAGATGTCATCAGTTCAGCCGCATCTATAGGAAAAGGTTAATGGTGAAATGTGACTTATGGCTTGTAGGGACGGAGTGGATTAAGTGACCAGGGCAGGTTTCTTTATCCGCTGCCTATGGGTCTCTGGCAGAAGCCCATTTAATCTGCGCACAGCGGGTACACCGAGTGACTCACATGCCCAGGAATCCCTCTTCTGTAAACCCAGAGGCTTTGAGTGTCGGGTAATGCATACTGCTGTGCCGCACGCCTGAATCCTAACATCTCTGTACATCTCGCAGTGTCACCGGCGGTGAGCTCTTCGATCGTATCATTGAGCGGGGATATTACACAGAGAAGGACGCCAGTCAGCTAATCCGACAAGTCCTGGATGCCGTCCAATACTTACACAATATGGGAATTGTGCATCGTGACTTGAAGGTACTAAATCCTAATAGAATGCTTTATGTGCATCACATTAAAGAGGTACTCCGGTGGAAAACTGTTTTTTTTTTAAATCAACTGGTGCCAGAAAGTTAAACAGATTTGCTAATTACTTCTATTAAAAAATCTTAATCCTTCCAGTACTTATCAGCTGCTGAATACTACAGAGGAAATTATTTTCTTTTTGGAACACAGAGCTCTCTGCTGACATCACGAGCACAGTGCTCTCTGCTGACATCTCTGTCCATTTTAAGAACTGTCCAGAGTAGGAGAAAATCCCCATAGAAAACATATGCTGCTCTGGACAGTTCCTAAAATGGACAGAGACGTCAGCAGAGAGCACTGTGCTCATGATGTCAGCAGACAGCTCTGTGTTCCAAAAAGAAAAGAATTTCCTTTGTAATATTCAGTAGCTAATAAGTACTGGAAGGATTAAAATGGGGGGTTCATGTTCAGGTCAGTCAGGAGCTACAGCAGCATCTGTTTTAAAGGGGTACTCCCCTGGAACACATTTTTTTTTTTTTATCAACTGGTGCCAGAAAGTTAAACAGATTTGTAAATTAAAGAGTGTATGTGATATGTAATATTTATATTAACCAGTCCTCTAAATTACTATAGATAAAGAATAGATAGGAAATGAGAGATGAAATGTATATAACAATTTATTAATGAATAATATATGTTGTCACCTTCAGCAGGGTGAACGGCAGTATAATTTAATATGAAATGGGATATGATAAAAAATAAATAAAATATTAGCAATAAAAGCAATAAAGTAATAAAATTCTCAAAAGTATCACAAAAGTGTCAGTTTGTCCATTGCACTTGATCCCTTAATATTGTGGTTTGTCCATTCCAGATTTGTAAATTACTTCTATTTAAAAATCTTAATCCTTCCAGTACTTATCAGCCGCTGTATGTTCCAGAGGAAGTTCTTTTCTTTTTGAATTTCCTTTCTGTCTGACCACAGTGCTCTCTGCTGACACCTCTGTCCATATCAGGAACTGTCCGGAGCAGGAGAGGTTTGCTTGCTATGGGGACTTGCTCCTACTCTGGACAGTTCCTGACATGGACAGAGGTGTCAGCAGAGAGCACTGTTGTCAGACTGGAAAGAACTACACAACTTCCTCTGGAACATACAGCAGCTGATAAGTACTGGAAGGATTAAGATTTTTAAATAGAAGTCATTTACAAATCTGTTTAAGGCTGCATTCACATCTCGTTTTTACACTATGGGTGCCGGATTCGGCTGGGGGAGGGGCAAACCAGGCTCTGCCGTACTCCAGCCGGACCATTGTACTCCATTTACTTTAATGAGCCGACCTGAGTCAAACGGTGACTCCGGTCGGTTAATTTTTGACCCGTATCCAGTTTTGTGACCGGACCTAGAACCGTAATATACTACGGTTTTAGGTCCGGTCAGGAAACCGCATACGGGTCAAAAATTAGCCGACCGGAGTCACCGTTTGACTCCGGTCGGCTCATTAAAGTGAATGGAGTTCAGCGCTGGTCCGGCTGGGGTATGGGAGAGCCTGGTTTGCCCCTCCCCCCGCCGGATCCGGCACCCATAGTGTAAAAACGAGATGTTAATGCAGCCTAACTCTCTGGCACCAGTTGGTTTAAAAAAAAAAAAATTCCAGTGGAGTACCCCTTTAAGCATCTGTTAAAGAGAACCTGTCATTAAACCATATTTTCTAAACTAACTCAGATCATATTCCCTAACTACTCCTAACACCCCTCCTGCCTTTAAAAAAAAAATTCTGAGCTTTAAAAAGCTCAGTATCATACCTTTCCCCTTGTTCACATTGTGTGAGCTCCCGGCAGGAGAAAGTGGGCGATCCCCAGCAGGCACAACATCACTGAAGCCTGCGAGAGCTGTGCCTTCCCATGCCCCGCATGCACTTCCTGAAATTGGTCTCCTGCCAGGCCGGGAGGAGACCAAACTAACTGTTTGACCTGCGCAGGGAACAGAACAGAGCCACCTAGTGGCCATTTTTTCAATCACATTAAAAACATGCAAAGGTTGAGAATTTTAGCAACAAGGAAATAACAAAATGTCTTATAATTACATAAGAAACAAAATATTAAAAGTTTAGATTGGTGACAGGTACTCTTTAATGTATACATACAGTACAAGGCATTTTACATACAGTATGACAAGGTCAGCTGATCCTATACTAAACCCAATAATATATACTGAAACACTGCATGTATGTGGTGGTTATGGGGAGTTGTACGAGTGGATTGGTATGATGAGGGTATAGACACCTAAAATATACTACCTAAAAGTATAGACCACAATGCCACATACAATTTCAGAAATTCAGGCCTGGTGCAAGGATTTTTGCCATCCCAGGAAATAGCTAATTTGGTGACCCCTTGACCCCACCCATTAGCTCCGCACTTTCACACGCCTCACCTTACTATTAGAGTGACACACTGTAACAAACCTCATGTAATCACCTTACTACTGGGGTGACACACTGTAACAAACCTCATGTAATCACCTTACTACTGGGGTGACACACTGTAACAAACCTCCTCATGTAATCACCTTACTACTGGGGTGACACACTGTAACAAATCTCCTCCTCATGTAATCTCCTTACTACTGGGGTGACACACTGTAACAAACCTCCTCCTCATGTAATCTCCTTACTACTGGGGTGACACACTGTAACAAAGCTCCTCATGTAATCACCTTACTACTGGGGTGACACACTGTAACAAACCTCTTCATGTAATCCCCTTACTACTGGGGAGACACACTGTAACAAACCTCCTCCGTATGTAATCACCTAACTACTGGAGTGACACACTGTAACAAACTTCCTCATGTAATCACCTTACTACTAGAATGACACACTGTAACAAACCTCCTCCTTATGTAATCACCTAACTACTGGAGTGACACACTGTAACAAACCTCCTCATGTAATCTTCTTACTACTGGGGTGACACACTGTAACAAACCTCCTCATGTAATCACCTTACTACTGGGGTGACACACTGTAACAAACCTCTTCATGTAATCTCCTTACTACTGGGGAGACACACTGTAACAAACCTCCTCCTTATGTAATCACCTAACTACTGGAGTGACACACTGTAACAAACCTCCTCATGTAATCACCTTACTACTAGAATGACACACTGTAACAAACCCCCTCCTCATGTAATCCCCTTACTACTGGGGTGCCACACTGTAACAAACCTCCTCCCCATGTAATCTCCTTACTAACGAGGTGCAGACTTCTTCACACGCAACACAACAGTAGAGACTGTGCAGGAATCATGTGACCTCCACTTCAGTTCATCCCCTCCTCCTCCTCAGCATCACCAAAGGTCCTTCAATCACCATTTTTCCTATCCTGCATGGCTGAGCTCCGCCCCTACATGTAATTGGTCACTGAATGGTGACATCATCAAAGGTCCTTCAGCTTAGGACACAACTAACTTGGTAAAAAGAAAACTGGAACCACCTCTTCCCAGGATAGGGGGTGGAGTTGAGACAATGAATATTTGTCTAAAATGTGCAAGAGGTCTTGCTTAAAGGGGTAGTCCAGTGGTGAAAAACTTATCCCCTATCCTAAGGATAGAGGATAAGTTTGAGATCGCGGGGGGGGGGGGGGGGGGGGGGGGGGGTCCGACCGCTGGGGCCCTCTGTGATCTCTCTGTATGGGGGCCAGGCTCTCGGCCCAGATAGCGGGTGTCGACCTCCGCACGAAGCGGCGGCCGACACGCCCCCTCAATACATCTCTATGGCAGAGTCGGAGATTGCCGAAGGCAGCGCTTCGGCTCTGCCATAGAGTTGTATTGAGGGGGCGTGTCGGCCGCCGCTTCGTGCGGAGGTCGACACGCCCCCTTCCCGCGGGCTGTCAGGGCTCTGTACAGGAGATCGCAGGGGGCCCCAGCGGTCGGACCCCCCGCGATCTGCAACTTATCCCCTATCCTTAGGATAGGGGATATGTTTTTCACCACTGGGTCACCACACTGGACTACTCCTTTAAGAAAGTAGGGGATGAGGACCTGAAATAATTTTTTCTAGAAATCTCCTTTACTGAATGTGTTTCTAACATACTCCATTCTGAGCCATCAATTTGCAATTGTCCTTTTTTTTTCTTTTAGCCAGAAAATCTTCTCTATGCAACTCCTTTCGAGGACTCAAAGATCATGATCAGTGACTTTGGCCTCTCTAAGATTGAAGATGGTGGAATGATGGCCACGGCATGTGGGACGCCAGGTTATGTTGGTAAGGACTCCAATGGTCCAACGTTTTTCAAGATACCTTGGACAATGTAGTAGATCGTAGTCTTAAAGGGGTACTCCGGTGGAAAACTTTTTTTATTTTATTTAAATCAACTGATGCCAGAAAGTTAAACAGATTTGTAAATTACTTCTATTAAAAAATCTTAATCCACCCAGTACTTATTAGCTGCCAAATACTGCATAGGAAATTATTTTCTTTTTTGAACACAGAGCTCTCTGCTGACATAACAAGCACAGTGCTCTCTGATGTCAGCAGAGAGCACTGTGTTCCAAAAAGAAAAGAATTTCCTCTGTAGTATTCAGCAGCTAATAAGTACTTGAAGGATTAAGGTTTTTTTTAATAGAAGTAATTTACAAATCTGTTTAACTTTCTGGCACCAGTTGATTTAAAAAAAAAAAAAACATTTTCCACCGGAGTACCCTTTTTAAGGGGTTCTCCACTGGCCAGCATTTGGAAATAACGCTGTTTTCGCGCTGCGGGGGTCGACCACGCTCCTTGTGCCACTATGGCCACGCCCCCTCAATGCAAGTCTATGGGAGGGGGCGTACGCCCCCTCCCATAGACTTGCATTGAGGGGGCGTTGCCGTGGTGTCACAAGGGGTGTGATCGATCCTCGCAGCACGAAAACAGCGTTCGGAACAGAACGCTGGCCAGTAGAGTACCCTTTTAATAGTTTATATCTTATTACCGATTAACAATCAGAGCTTGGCAGTACTCAGCCGGCTGGTGAGGGTGTGGCTGTCAACCTTATTTCTGACAGTATCCAATGATAACCTGCAGTTCTGTGAATGCAAACAGGCAGCATGTATATATACTGTAAAATAGGGTTCAAAGGTCACATAGACTTCAAGGGGTATTCCAGGCCAAAACTTTTTTTTATATATCAACTGGCTGCGGAAAGTTAAACAGATTTGTAAATTACTTCTATTAAAAAATCTTAATCCTTCCAGTAGTTATTAGCTTCTGAAGTTGAGTTGCTGTTTTCTGTCTAACTGCTTTCTGATGACTCACGTCCCGGGAGCTGTGCAGCTCCTATGGGGATATTCTCCCATCATGCACAGCTCCCGGGACGTGACATCATCATTGTGCAGTTAGACAGAAAACTTCAGAAGCTAATAACTATTGGAAGGATTAAGATTTTTTAATAGAGGTAATTTACAAATCTGTTTAACTTTCCGGAGCCAGTTGATATATACAAAAAAGGTTTTGCCTGGAATACCCCTTTCAGTGTATGCAGCTTGTCCATAGACTGAGAAGAGAAAATCAATTAGATCCTTAAAGGGGTATTCCAGGCAAAAACTTTTTTTTATATATCAACTGGCTCCAGCAAGTTAAACAGATTTGTAAATTACTTCTATTAAAAAATCTTAATCCTTTCAATAATTATCAGCTGCTGAAGTTGAGTTGTTGTTTTCTGTCTGGCAACAGTGCTCTCTGCTGACATCTCTGCTTGTCTCGGGAACTGCACAGAATAGAATAGGTTTGCTATGGGGATTTGCTTCTAAACTGGGCGGCTCCCGAGACAGGTGTCATCAGAGAGCACTTAGATGGAAAAAAAAACTCAACTTCAGAAGCTCATAAGTACTGAAAGGATGAAGATTTTTTAATAGAAGTAATATACAAATCTGTTTAAATTTCTGGAGCCAGTTGAGATATATATATATATATATATATATATATATATATATATATACATATATATATATATACATATATATAGTTTTTTTTCCTGGATAACCCCTTTAATAACATCTACAACCCCTATAGACCCCATTTACTTACTCTCTTTTCTTCTCTTCCATTTGCAGCCCCTGAACTCCTGGAGCAGAAGCCATATGGAAAAGCTGTGGATGTTTGGGCCATGGGGGTCATCTCTTATATCCTGTAGGTATCTCTCATAGATTCTGACTTTCTGTGTCACATTTGAGCAAGATCTGCAAAAAGACTTAAAGGGGTACTCCGGTGGAAAACATTTTTTTTTTTCAAATCAACTGGTGCCAGAAAGTTAAACAGATTTGTAAATGACTTCTATTAAAAAATCTTTACCCTTCTAGTACTTATTAGCAACTGTATAATACAGAGGAAATTCTTTTCTTTTTGAATTTCTTTTCTGTCTTGTCCACAGTGCTCTCTGCTGACACCTGATGTCCGTATCAGGAACTGTCCAGAGCAGGAGAAAATCCCCATTGCAAACCTAGGCTGCTCTGGACAGTTCCTGACACGGACAGAGGTGTCAGCAGAGAGCACTGTGGACAAGACAAAAAAGAAATTCAAAAAGAAAATAATTTCCTCTGTAGCATACAGCTGCTAAAAGTACTGGAAGGGTAAAGATTTTTTAATAGAAGTCATTTACAAATGTGTTTAACTTTCTGGCACCAGTTGATTTAAAACAAAAATACCGTATATATAATTTCCACCGGAGTACCCCTTTAAGGAAGCACCATGCAAATAATGGGGTTGTGACCAATCCACCTTAGTGCTGAAATAAGTCTTGGCCACATCTATATGATCTCAGACAATCAGGCCAAGAGTTTCTTGCATACAGCACATGTAAGGGTTAAAATACAAATGTCATAGATGTTCTTTCTTAAAGAGGTCTGTGTGGCGTCTACTTCACTTACCAATTCCCAATGAATCATTTTCATACTTAGTTTTTCTAGCACAAAAAAAAATTATTATTATTATAATTTTTTGTTGCTTCCCTGTATCCCACGTGGTGCTGTTGGTAATTGTACTGCTCTGGGTGGGATCTGGACAAAATCAGTCTCCTTCTGCCTCTGGCAGTTGGCAATAGCCTCTTCTTACATCCTCTGCAGACAGTATTGTGGGATCCTGACTAATGAAGGGATATAATGTCACAAATCTGGTCTCCAAATTGTGGACCTCGAGATGTTGCAAAACTTCAACTCGCAGTATGCCCGGACAGCCAACGGCTGTCCGGGCATACTGCGAGTTGAAGTTTTGTAACATCTGGAGGTCCACAGTTTGGAGACCACTGTTTGTAAGGTATTGTGGAGGCGGTATTGATGTCCCAGATGTCTCTTCTTCTTTTTCCACTCTCCAGGCTTTGTGGATACCCACCCTTCTACGACGAAAACGACTCAGAACTGTTCAATCAGATCTTAAAGGCGGAGTACGAATTCGATTCCCCGTACTGGGATGACATTTCCGAATCAGGTACCGTACCCCTGCGTCCTGTCGTCTCCTTGCCTTTAACCCTTTACCGGCAATGTTGACACATTCTTGACTGTGGTGGAAGAACAGGAGAACTTTTCCTTTCATGTTCCTGCCACTTTCCGAGCCAAATGTTCTTAAAGGGGTACTCTGGTGGAAAACTTTTTTTTTTTTTTATTAATCAACTGGTGCCAGAAAGTTAAACAGATTTGTAAATTACTTCTGTTAAAAAATCTTAATCCTTCCAGTACTTATTAGCTGCTGAATATTACAGAGGAACCATTCTTTTCTTTTTGGAACACAGAGCTCTCTGCTGACATCACGAGCACAGTGCTCTCTGCTGACATCTCTGTCCATTTTAAGAACTTTCCAGAGTAGGAGAAAATCCCCATAGAAAACATATGCTGCTCTGGACAGTTCTTAAAATGGACAGAGATGTCAGCAGAGAGCACTGTGGTCATGATGTCAGCAGAGAGCTCTGTGTTCCGAAAAGAAAATAATTTCCTCAGTAGTATTCAGCAGCTAATAAGTACTGGAAGGATTAAGATTTTTTAATAGAAGTAATTTACAAATCTGTTTAACTTTCTGGCCCCAGTTGATTTAAAAAAAAAAAAATAAATAAAAAAGTTTTCCACCGAGTACCCCTTTAAACGCCCTCAATGTAAAAGCCTAACCTTTCTACATACAACAAGATGCAAGAAAATCTAAAGCAATAAAGGCAGAAAAAAAGAAAGGAAAAAGAAAGCTCTCGCCTGGAACAGAGGAAATAATGAGATCTCCTGGGGATTTAGGTGGCGACTCTCCTAGAGGTTCCTTCACAGGAGATATGCAGGGGACTGATCTCTTTCTAGTCACCCTGGCAGGAGAACACAGATTTTATCTATAGAAATTTCAGTGTGTGATATGAAGGAATCTTTCTTGATGCCTAAGGGTTTTTCTGTCTTTTTCCTATTTTCTAGGGATTGTACAGGATTCAGAAACTCATTTCATGACAGCACCGAGGTATGAGGGGTATTGCAGCTTATTTCCATTCAGCTCAGTGGAGTTGAGTTGCACTGCCAGACTCAACCCATGCACGGTGGTGGCGCTGTTGTTGGAAACGAAGGGAAACAGCTATGTTTTTCTGATTCTGTACAACCCTTTTCAAGGAAATCTGTCATCAGTGTCACCTGCACTGACCTGTCGATACAGTACTTACCTTGTCCCGTTCCATGCTGTCGGTCTCCGGCAATCCTCTTCGGTATCTTCAGCTCTTGGCCCCCTTCGGAGCCACTGGGGCTCCAGCTGTTGCAAAACTACAACTCCCAGCATCAGGGGCGGACAGAGACAGCAGAGGGCCCCTGTGCAAAGAATGTGCTCGGCCGCCCTCATACGTCAATTGTTCATGAACCTCTCCCACCATCATTAACCCCCTCACTCCCATTAACCCCCCCTTCTCCCATTAACCCCCCCCCCTTCTCCTTCTTCCATTCACCCCCCTTGCTTCCATTACCACCCCCCCACTTCCACTAACCCGCCCCCGTTTCCGTTGACCCCCCTGCTTCCGTTAACCCCTCCTGCTTCTTCTTCCATTCAGCCCTCCTGCCCCTGTTTACATTCACCCACCCCCCTGCTTCCATTAACCCCCCCCCCCCGCTTCCATTAACCCCCCCTGCTTCCATAGCCCCCCTGCTTCCGTTAACCCCCCCTGCTTCTTTTTCCATTCATCCCCTTCCCTTCTTCTTCTTCCATTCACCCCCCCCCCGCCACTGCTTCCATTCAAATTCCCCCTTCCCCCGCTTCTATTCAACCCCCTCCCCAATTCTGCCCCTGCCCGTTTGCATTAAATATCCCCACTCCCCACCTTCACCTGTGCGCTGTTCTGTACACGGGCTGCCAGGAAGCGTCCCATGTCATTGTTGCAGTGACGTGGGCGCTTCCCTGCCCGGACGCAGGATCCTCTCTGGCGGATCGTTCAGCGCACGATCCTTCCGCCAGGGGGGAATTTCAAATATTGATCTTAAGTGACCATTGCGCTATTATGTGCCGTGGCCGCCGCTGCTCACGTGTGAGGGGGGCCACCATCGTGTGAGGGGGCCCACAGCCCTTTCAAATGACGGCAGGCCCCCTTAAATGCTGGGCCCCTGTGCAGCTGAACCGGCTACACAGGCGATATGTCCGCCCCTGCCCAGCATGCCGGGACAGCCTTTGGCTGTCTGGGCATGCTGGGAGTTGTAGTTTTGCAACAGCTGGAGACCACTGGTTGGAAAAAAACTGCAATAGATAGTCAGTCGTTCCAGTTAAAATTGATGACTTTGACTGACTCTAATGTATTTTTGGGCCTTTAAGGTGGACAAGATTAGGACAAGATGAGTGTTTCCATTTACTGACAGCAATCAGAGATATTGAAAAGGTGGGAAACTGAGGAAAGAATTATGGTTGACAATTGCATAACTTTGTGTTATACAGAGTGTAGTGGTCCTGTCCATATGCAGTTTAAGGCCACGTGGTCCCACTTATGAACACCATACTGGCAAATGTGAGCGTCCATAAACCGTGGGGTCAGTATCATCAGTATGTGACAACTACTCCTAATATGTCTTCCAGCCAAAGATTTCATCCGACACCTGTTGGAGAGGGAGCCGGAGAAGCGGTTTACCTGTGAACAGGCGCTGCAGCATCCCTGGTAAGACGGCCATGCTGAGCCTTCATCTGCTAATATCCATGAATTTATCACGGCCGTCCTAGTTCCAGGCAGCCAGCCAAGACTTACTGAGAAGCTACAATATAAACTCCGAGAACAAACCTCTTATTACCATCCGCTATCCTCAAGCACGTACTACATTCCGGTGCCAAAAGGCAGGCGGTAGAGTGTGGAGAGAGTGCCGTAAAGTTTTATGATCACCGTGATTGCTTTTCCTGCTCCATCATATCTGACTGTAACACTGCATATTGCAGAGCAGCGGTGGGGAATCTCCAGCCTGGATGTGGCCCGCAACATCAGTTTTTTGTGGGCCACCAGTGGTGCAGCATTCCGATGGGGAAGATGGCCACAGAACATGTTAGGATGCCTGTCAGGTGTCCTAGTAAAAATACCGGCCTCTAGTGACAGTGCCTGTGGTTACTAGAGGTTGTCAGCATGTGTTCCTGTAGGAAGTGAATAATGAGTGACACTATCGTGCACGTCCCTAAGATGGAGATGCACACGGCTTATAGTAGCTGCGGAAAGAAGCAGGAAAAGACACTAGTGACTGAGGGGGAACTGAGATGAGTATGTGTTTCATTTTAATCTTTAGGAGGGGCCTAATTATGTACAGGCCAGGGGGCAGGCTAACTACAGGGGGCCTAAAACTACCTACAGGGGGAAGCTAACTACAGGGGGGGGGGCTTTGCTTTAAGCTACCTACAGGGGTTCCTAAAACTACCTACAGGGGCAAGTTAACTACAGGGCGTTCCTAAAATGACCTACAGGGACAAGCTAAAAACAGGGGTCCTCAAACTACATACAGGGGGCAAGCTAACTACAGGGGATCCTCAAACTACATACAGGGGCAAACTAACTACAGGGCGTTCCTAAATCTACCTACTGGGGGCAAGCTAAAAACAGGGAGTCCTAACACTACTTATAGGGGGCAAGCTCAGTACAGGGGATCCTCAAACTACATACAGGGGCAAGCCAACTGCAGGGGGTCCTCAAACTACATACAGGGACAAACTAACTACAGGGTATCCTCAAACTACATACAGGGGCAAGCCAACTACAGGGGGGGTCCTAAAACTACATATAGGGGGCAAGCTAACTACAGGGGGTCCTCAAACTACATACAGGGGCAAGCTAACTACAGGGGGTCCTAAAACTACATATAGGGGGCAAGCTAACTACAGGGGGTCCTAAAACTACATATAGGGGGCAAGCTAACTACAGGGGGCCCTTAAACAGAAAGTACTAAAACTACCTACAAGGGGACCTACAACTACCTACGGGGGCAAGCTAACTAGAGGGAGTCCTAAACTGACCTACAGAGGGTCCTAAATCTACCTACATGGGCCAAGCTAACTACTGGGGGTCCTTTAGGGATAAATATCAAAATAGCTTTAGGGATAAATATCAAAATGGCCCTTGACCGAAAAAAGGTTCCCCACCACTGCTGTAAAGCTTAGAAAACAGGCTCTGCTTTCCCCCCTTCCCCTAGAAACAGCGCCACTCTTCTCCACCGGATGCGTTTGGTATTGTAGCTCTGTACCATCGCAATAATTATCTCTGAGCTGTAATACCAGGTACAGACAATGGGCAATGGTCAGCATTTCTCTGGAGAAAAAGAAGATCCTGTTCCCTCGTACTGTAACTCCACCGAACAATCAGAAAAGTGACTGCAGCGAGGTTGGAAAAATTGCAGCACGTCAATCTATGTCACGGATATGCTGCAGATTTATTGTGGTTTTTCCTACTGACCTGAAAGGAAAGGTCAAAATCCTCAATAAATCTAAATGTAATTCTCTAATACAGTGGGGGTCATTTACTAATCTTTTCCCGACAGCTATTTGTCGTTTTTTTGCGATATTTAAAGCGCACGATGTCTGCACCATGGCGCAGACATCGTGCGCAATAGGCGACATACTTTCCCGAAATTTTCCCTTAGGAAACCGAAAAAGGGGCGTGTTCCCGACATTTTGGCCAAATCCTACCAATTTATAAAAAAAAAAAACAACTAAAACTAGTCGGGTTTTTACCATTATAAAACCCACAACTTGCAACCAGGTTTTTTTCTTCCCTTCTATCCCCTGCCATTGGTCAGTTTACTTACTGACCAATAGCAGTTGGAGGAGGGGGGGGGGGGGTAGTTACCATTCAAATCCCTGCTCTGCCAGCCCCTGGATGTTGGGACATAGCCGGGAGAAGATGGCGGCGGGGGTTACGGGTACCTGGCTGCGGCATCTGTGGGGACTTGCAGACGGAACCTGCGACGGCATCATCATGGCGGCGGGACCAGAAGTAAGCATCAGGCGGCGACAGCCGTGGAGGCAGCAGTGACGATCGCCTCCACCGCTGCCTCCAGACTACAGCTCCAAAGGCTGTCCGGGCATGCTGGGAGTTGTAGTTTTGCAACATCTGGAGGGCCACAATTTGGAGACCACTTTACAGTGGTCTCCAAACTGTGTCCTTTTAGATGTTGCAAAACTACAAATCTCAGCATGCCCACACAGTCCAGGCATGCTGGGAGTTGTAGTTTTGTACATCTGACCCTTCAGGTGTTGCAGAACTACAACTCCCAGCATGCCAGGACAGTCCCTGAGCTTGTTACTGGAATTTTTCCCGCTCGGGTTATTAATTTACATCTTGCGCCCGAAAAAACATTGTGCGCGCGAAAATAAGCATTGTGCGTAAAATGTGCGCCAATTTAGTAAATGTGAAGGGAAAGAGGAGTCGGGAAACAGCCGAAACCGACATAAAAAAAAAAAACGATACAATAGTAAATGACCCCCAGTGTTTCCAAACCAGGGTGCCCCCAGCTGTTGCAAAACTACAACTCCCAGCATGCCCACACAGTCCAGGCATGCTGGGAGTTGTAGTTCTGTACATCTGACCCTTCAGGTGTTGCAGAACTACAACTCCCAGCATGCCAGGTCAGTCCCTGAGCTTGTTACTGGAATTTTTCCCGCTCGGGTTATTAATTTACATCTTGCGCCCGAAAAAACATTGTGCGCGCGAAAATAAGCATTGCGCGTAAAATGTGCGCCAATTTAGTAAATGTGAAGGGAAAGAGGAGTCGGGAAACAGCCGAAACCGACATAAAAAAACAAAAAACGATACAATAGTAAATTACCCCCAGTGTTTCCAAACCAGGGTGCCCCCAGCTGTTGCAAAACTACAACTCCCAGCATGCCCGGACAGCCTTTGGCTGTCCGGGCATGCTGGGAGTTGTAGTTTTGCAACAGCTGGGGGCACTCTGGTTGGGAAACACTGCTCTAATAGATCACCAGGTTCTCCTGGTACAGCCCTGATAACCATTCTCTGTAAACAACCATCTTGTGTATAAGGACGAGAACGCGACATTTTATCGTATTTTTTCCCCCATTCCTGCTCATTATCTTCTGCGTTCCCCAATGTTTCTCCTCTCTTCTGTTTGTATTGAAACAGCATCAGAAAAAATACATCTCCATCCGTCACAATAAGCCAGCATCCTCCGACCCTGTGGTGTTTGGCACGACTCCCAGCGTGCTCCAACTGCATTCTGGGAGAGCTTCAAGAGTCGCTGTAATGGAAAGAGTTTTTATGTTTTATGTGATGAGTAAATAGAAGACATTTAATAGAGGAAACTCTACTTTCATATATCTTGGATCCACTAAGCCCTTCACTAGCTGAATGTTTCCCTCTACATACCCCAGCTAAGGAAACTTCTATCATTAGAAATATGATGTAATACAGACACGAAGGTCCCTCGGCTGGAGACGTGAGTCATACAAATCACATGATGAGAGTTTTCTCTATGGTTTTATACATCCTGCTGCCAAATTTGCACCAGTAAACCTAAAATACATGACGTCTTTATAAGAAGGTTTACCAGTAGGGAAATGCATGCAGCTGCGGTGCAGATCTATGTGTATCTATGGTTACAGACTACAAACAAACCTTATGTAGTCTGATCCTGCAGTATTACTCCAATCTCCATAAACTGCTTCCCGGACCCATCTCGACATGCAGATGGTATCTGCTTAGGCAATCACTGGCTGACGGGCATTGCCTTGCCTCAAGATGGGACCAGAATGGGGGTGAACATTAGGGATCCAGGCACCATCGTCATGGCAATGGAAGGGTAGGGTCTAAGGGGGAGATTTATCAAAACCTGTGCAAAGGAAAAGTTGCCCAGTTGCCCATAGCAACCAATCAGATCGCCACTTTCATTTTTAACAAGGCCTCTGCAAAATGAAAGAAGCGATCTGATTGGTTGCTATGGGCAACTTTTCCTTTGCACAGGTTTTGATAAATGTCCCTCTAAGGGTGGGTTCACACTACGTTTTCTCCCATACGGGAGCGCATACGGCAGGGGGGAGCTAAAACCTCGCGCTCCCGTATGTCACCGTATGCGCTCCCGTATGTCATTCATTTCAATGAGCCGGCCGGAGTGAAACGTTCGGTCCGGTCGGCTCATTTTTGCGCCGTATGCGCTTTTACAACCGGACCTAAAACTGTGGTCAACCATGGTTTTAGGTCCGGTTGTAAAAGCGCATACGGCGCAAAAATGAGCCGACCGGACCGAACGTTTCAATCCGGCCGGCTCATTGAAATGAATGACATACGGGAGCGCATACGGTGACATACGGGAGCGCGAGGTTTTAGCTCCCCCCTGCCGTATGCGCTCCCGTATGGGACAAAACGTAGTGTGGACCCAGCCTAAGTGAGTATTCCCAATTTGTTGGTGGCAGGACCCGGCACACCCAGCTTTCCTGTCTCCGTTCCCTCTGCTTCTAAATTCCCATGCACCTTGCACTCACATGGGCTAAGGGGTCCCTGAATATTCATAGGGTGGGCGGGCGGGCATACAGGAGCAGAGGGGATGGAGACAGGGAAGCTGGGTGTGTCTGTCCCGATTCCATTGGGCAAAGCTGGATATTTTCGGGCATATCACCGGCTATTACCTGCACTATTAAGTATGAGTGAACCCGCTGTCGGTTTCCCGTTAAGATAGTGTTAAAGGGGTACTCCGGTGGAAAACTTAGCTTCCACAGAAGATAACCTGCTGTCAGACACTTTTTATGCCTTTCCCCACTGTAAGAACATTGTAAAAATACGACTGATCATAGTGGTGTGTGTTTATGAGGGAGTTGGAAGGAAGAGCTGTCGGCTTAATGGGGTACTCCGGTGGAAAAGTTTTTATTTTTTTTTTTAAATCAACTGGTGCCAGATTTCTAAATTACTTCTATTAAAAAAAAATCTTAATCCTTCCAGTACTTATTAGCTTCTCAATACTACAGAGGAAATTCTTTTCTGTTTTGAACACAGTGCTCTCTGCTGACATCACGAGCACAGTGCTCTGTGCTGACATCTCTGTCCATTTTAGGAACTGTGCAGAGCAGCATATGTTTGGCTATGGGGATTTTCTCCTACTCTGGACAGTTCCTAAAATGGACAGAGATGTCAGCACAGAGCACTGTGGTCATGATCTCAGCAGAGAGCTCTGTGTTCCAAAAAGAAAAGCATTTCCTCTGTAGTATTCAGCAGCTAAAAAGTACTGGAAGGATTAAGATTTTTTAATAGAAGTAATTTACAAATCTGTTTAACTTTCTGGCACCAGTTGATTTAAAAAAAAAAAAAAAAAAAAAAATAAAGTTTTCCACCGGAGTACCCCTTTAAGCTGACAGCTATTCCTTCCAACTCCCTCATATACATCAACACACACTTCTATGACCAGTCATATTTTTACAATGTTCTTACAGTGGGGAAAGGCATAAAAAGTGACTGACAGCAGATTATCTTCTAGTATCGATCATTTAAAAATTAAATTAAATCTAATATATCACTCCCTGAAAAAACACCATTGGTGGATAGTCAGCACAGCATAGTACACAATAAATAATCAGCTGATTCCACAAAAATCTGATGGCTTGGCCCAAAATATTCTAATGTGACTATAAGATCTGACTACACACAGGGTTTTTGTGTAGTCTGTAACCATGGAGACACACAGGCCCAGATTTATCGATCAGCCCCAAACCCATACTGTCTGGTTTTGCCCATAACAACCAATCACAGCTTAGCTTTTATTTTACCAGCGCTTGTTAGGGTATGAAAGCTGAGCTGTGATTGGTTGTTATGGGCAAAACCAGACAGTATGGGTTTGGGGCTGATCGATAAATCTTAGCCATAATTCTGTAAAGGAGCTGTATACACAAAAAGTTTTTTTGTTTTTTTTTTGTTCCTCTTGAGCAAGACAAAATTGATTTGGAATAGTTTGCAATGCTTTGAAAATATACACATCATCTCTTCTCGGCCATCACTATATTGTCCAGTGTTCCTCCTACTGGAATCCGCTGGAGACCACTTTGTCATCATTCAGTATTATCCGCAGTAATATCTGAAAAGTCCTTCATGATAAAAGAATGTACTGAAGAACATATATATATATATATATATATATATATATATATATAGGAACATGCCAAGCCAAAAACCGTCTTATGTTTAGTGCAGTTTCTGAAGTGGTGGTGCATGACATTGCCCCTTCAGGCTCTACACCAGACATAATCCAGTATAGCAGTTTGTCTAACGTGTCTCTTCAAAGGGAACCACAAATCATCAGGGAGGTCCCCAGTGACTTCTCACCCGCTTCATTAACCTTGATAAATGTCTCCCTGATTAGGTAAAGGGAGGGATCTATCACTCAAGACTGGTGGGGCAGGCAGAAGCCATCAGGGCCTATCCTAGTGACTCGTGGTTCAGGTAGCATGAACGTGATGACAGGTCCCCTTTAAATGTAAACATCCACATTGGTCTGAAGGTTTTGTTTTAAATAAACCATAAAATGATCGTTAAATGGGCACTGTCAGATACAAAAACTTTTCATATGTTGTAAAGCATGTATAACCAATAGGTTTTGCAATTGCTTTCGTTAGAGAATAATCCAGTCAACCAACTGCCCTCCCCCCCCCTGCCTGCTTGGACACATACTAGTCCTGCTGTGTCCATGAGTCATCACCTATGTCATGGACACACTTTCTTGATTGACAGCTGTGAGCGCAGGGTTCATAGCTGGAGGAAAAATCCTCCCACTGTCAGCTTGTGTCCCGCTACTGTCAGTGAGGACAAGCTGGGAGTTGTAGTTTTGCTAATGCTAGGGGAGATGTGAGCAGACAGCATACTGAGGGAGGGGGCGGAGACCTGCACAGTGAGGCCACGCCCCCTCCCTTTGAGAGGAATTCAGACTAGTGAGCTAAACTAAAAGTGTAATAAAAAAATAAATAAACATAAAAATTAGATGTACATGGTCAGGATTAGGTACTGAGTGATATATATATATATATATATATATATATATAAATGTTTTTTGTGGGATCTGACGGGTACGCTTTAAGGATTCAGCAATAATAATGGTAAACACACCTTCAATCTGAAGCCAAACTTCTCAAGTCTTGGGGCATCAACACCAGACTTGGAAAGATGCCGGGGCCAACCGATGTTGGTAGGGGGCAAGGGCATTCTGAGTAAATGCACTCTATGCCTGTCAAGCTAAAGAGCGGAGTGAATATGGACACACTACGTCTTTGTTGCCCCGGGGCCCACATTTACCCAAAGCTGGCCTTTTCTTCTACTAAATAATGCAGGGGTTACTATATATGAGCAGATTACCGTAATCTCTTTTACATTCTGTAGGATCTCCGGAGATACCGCTCTAGAAAGAGACATTCATGGGTCAGTAAGTGAGCAGATCCAGAAAAATTTTGCCCGAAGTCAATGGAAGGTGAGTTGAATTTAGGCTGATGGCACCTTTTATTATTATTATTATTATTATTATTATTATTATTATTATATGGAAAATACATGTGTGATATTCCTTGAGGAATTTCTAAGATACTTTACCTCAAATTGTAAAGAAGTTCAATACTTTCTACATATTCTATATAGGTTATAAGCCAAAGAAAGGGACGAATCATAAACCACAATAATGGTGTCCAGTGTGTGCAACACATAATAGTAAAAAAAACTATCCAAACACACTAAACTCAAATGAATTGAATCAATTGAAAAACGTTATCGAAAATCATACATAAAAGAAAGTAAAAAAAAAAAGGGGGGGGGAGGGAAGGGAAAGACAGCAACAGTCAGACTAAACCTGATTGCACATGAGGAAATTATATGTATAAGGCAATGGTCCCATTAAAGGGGTACTCCCGTGGAAAACTTTTTTTTTTTTTTTTTAAATCAACTGATGCCAGAAAGTTAAACAGATTTATAAATCACTTCTATTAAAAAATCTTAATCCTTCCAGTACTTTTTAGGGGCTGTATACTAAAGAGAAAAAAAAGAAATGCATTTCCTCCGATGTCATGACTACAGTGCTCTCTGCTGACCTCTGCTGTCCATTTTAGGAACTGTACAGAGCAGCATATGTTTGCTATGGAGATTTTCTCCTGCTCTGGACAGTTCCTAAAATGGACAACAGAGGTCAGCAGAGAGAACTGTGGTCAAGACATCAGAGGAAATGCATTTCTTTTTTTTATTTTTTTTCTCTTTAGTATACAGCCCCTAAAAAGTACTGGAAGGATTAAGATTTTTTAATAGAAGTGATTTACAAATCTGTTTAACTTTCTGGCGACAGTTGATTTAATAAAAAAAAAAAAAAAGTTTTCCACGGAGTACCCCTTTAAAGTAAACACAGACTCAGTGTAGAATATGTATTGCATATATATGTTACACAGGTAAAAATAGAGATATAAATATGTGCTGAAAAAGATTTCTAGCAGAGATTACTCAATAAAACCTGTATAAAAGAATAAACACAATTCACATAGATAACTTTGCGCTAATAGGAAGAAAACACATGAGAGGGGACCTGTTCACTTAAAGGGGTACTCCGCTGCTCAGCGTTTGGAACAAACTGTTCCGAACGTTGGAGCCGACGCCGAGAGCTCGTGACGTGATAGCCCCGCCCCCTCATGACGTCACACCCCGCCCCCTCTATGCAAGTCTTATGGGAGGGGGTGTGACAGCTGTCACGCCCCCTCCCATAGACTTGCATTGAGAAATGCATGTATTATGTAGTAAGAGAAAATGAATAAAATATATTTTAAGAGGATGGGGGAGATTTATCAAAACCTGTCCAGAGGAAAAGTTGCCCAGTTGCCCATAGCAACCAATCAGATTGCTGCTTTCATTTTTGAAAAGGCCTCTGAAAAATGAAAGAAGCGATACTATCCAGCAGTGGTCTCAAATTGTGGCCCTCCAGATGTTGCAAAACTTCAACTCCCAGCATGCCCGGACAGCCGTTGGCTGTCCGGGGATGCTGGGAGTTGAAGTTTTGCAACATCTGGAGGGCCACAGTTTGAGACTACTGCTTTAGAGGGTTTAAAGGAGTACTCCGGCGAAAATTAACTTATCCCCTTTCCACAGGATAGGGGATAAGTAGCTGATCGCGGGGGGTTGGACCGCGAGGGCCCCCCACGATCTCCAAGACAGGACCCTGACTCTCTCTGGGAGCGGCTCAATTCATTTCTATAGGAGCGCCGATGCCCGAGAGCTGTACGCGAGTCATTTCGGTGTTCTCATAGAAATGAATGGAGCGTGTGCCGGCTGCAGCATGTGCTCCTCACTGAGTGTCAGGTCCTGTCCCGGTGATCGCAGGGGGTCCCGGCAGTCAGACCCCCCCCCCATGATCAGCTACTTATCCACTATCCTGTGGTTATAGTTATAAGTTAATGTTTGGCGGAGATCTCCTTTTAAGCAGATTTCCAAATATCATACCTTTTGGCATTTAGATGAAGTTAGGACAATGAGCCCAATGGAACGTAAAGCAATATGAACTCATGGATATGTCAAGTCAAGACCGTAAGGATGTAATAGTAAATGATGCCTTCATATATCCTTTCAGAGGGCCTTTAACGCAACGTCATTTCTGCGCCACATCACTAAGATGGGTCATAGTGCTGAGACAGAAACAGAAGAAACACAAGGAGAAGCTGTCCCGGATGAGAAGGATAAATGGTGATTGAAGGTGAGAAGGAAGCATGGGAACCATATGGGAAGTGGGGAGGGAGAACCTTAAATTTGTCCCTCAAAAGTCATTTCTTAGGTTTTGGGTAAAAACCTTGGTACATATCAAACATTATATAAGGTTACTGAAAAAACCTAACCTCAGCGCTGGTGTTGCAAAATATTGTAAATGCTAATTACATGATTTCGCTAACTTAAAGGAGTTATTCAGCCCAAAGTGGTAAAAATAAAAACTTAAATACAGTAAGTTATGTGTATATATATATATATATATATATATATATATATATAGCTCACCATGACTCCACTAGTCATCAAGCTGATTTGTTTCCAAATTGGACCCCCATAGCCCCCATAAACAGCTGAGTAAAGCCAGAAACTACACAACCCATGACTCCCTGCGCTTGTTTGCTGTGTGAGCTGCTCGGAGGGGCTGCCTTCAGAGAGTGAGCAGTACATATAGATGAGGGAGGTATGTGAGCCTCAGCCAATCAGAGACGATCATACAGGGCACACTGAAGCATGGCTCTCTGAACTGGGAAGAAGAGGTGTGACGTGTGGTCTACTGTAGACACTAGTCATCACGTGTGATAAGATCTACTGGACTTCCTGCCTGAAGGAAAAACTGAGAGAAACAGGGTATGTGCTCAGCAAAGATTACACTTCACATTGCAAAGTTGTATAACTTTAACTTGTTGAGCTATATATAGGTAATTTCATTTGGCTCGGGTTCTCCTTTTACCTTCATCACTTCAGAATTATGTAAAATAAATGATTTTCTTCTTCTGGAATATTGACATTCTTATTTTTCTCTCCTCACAGCTGGAAAGTAAAGACTTGACGTCTGGAGTACCCTCGTACCAGGGATCTCCATGTCAGGCACTACACCCTTGCATGAGCTTGTGGTGACACCTGTCTGCATGATGCCTTCAGCGGCCAATGGCTGTTCTTCCCTTAGCCCACCACGGCCCCCTTTAACTTCCTGCCCTACCAGCCGGCCCCAGGTTATTGAGAGGTTATTCAGATGGAGCACGAACACCACTTCAGTATTATTGATCCCATTGTCGCCTCATTTAGAAGGCCAGAAAGAGACAAAGAGGACTCACTTGCTGGTTATCCAGTACTCCATCGCAGTGAGCAATGCTGAAGATGACCATGAAACCAAGAACATTGCCCTGTGATATTTTTTATATATCCACATCTGAAGCCACTTTCTTATGTTACCAATATCAGGACCCTGGGCCTTCCATAATGATGACTTTATGGTCCTCATTGAAGGTTTCGGAAATCATATGCAGCATAATGTTAAAAGTAGCTAAAGCCATATGTACTACCCAATGACCTGACTTATCTAAGGTCACCACTTAGCCATTACATTACTCTTCATATGCTGTAGTCTACGCCAAGGTTTTACATCATTAAAAAATTTCTCCACAATAGTCTTTCAACATATTCTTCTAATAATTTAGATTCCCACATGACAATACTGAGGTACAAGAATATACGTCAAATCACAGGTGTGTCGATGTAAAGGGCAGTCCATAGTTGAGACATGAAAGAAGACTAAGGCTGAAAATTAAAACAAAAGATACCTTTAAGATGAAAGGATTGGGACCTGGGTGGCTGGGAAGATCATGAGCTGAATTTTCTTTGGGTTTGGATGTCTTGGCTGCTTAAATTCTAGTGGAAAAGTGTTGCCGTCATTGTAAAACCCTGTGGTCTTTGTGCCAAACCACAGACCCAGAGCTCCTCCATGCTTCCTTGTCAAGATGTGACATCTACGTTGAGGAGACCTTTCATGAAACACTTTGTGGACTCACCAACACTCATCCAAAACCCCTATCCCTCAGTGAAGATGTGCCAAAAATGTTGAAAGTGTGCTTAGGCTTCTGGTGTCATTATGAAACACATAGTTATCGGTGTATTAGGACTGTGGTTTAGTATCTGGAAGAGTGTACTCTTGTGATTTTACTGTAATATATTAAATACAAGTGCTGACCTGAAAATCCTGTTGCGAAACATCTCGAGTTTTTCTTAGTTTTTTTCCCATACAGCTAAAAGGATCCTACACCTAATCCTATATATAACTTCAAAGGTATAGTAGCACTATTGTTATAAAGTAGTCAGGGTCACTGGGCTGCGGTACCTGATTGTGTGGGTCTGGAGGTGCTGGTGTCAAGGATGGCTTCTGGTTAGGCTTTAATGTGTGCATGACTGTTGCTGTATACTGCTGAGTATCAGTAGGAGAGTAACGGAAAAAAGGCGACACTCACCATACAGGAAACTTCTTTATTCACACAACGGTGACATCAAGCGGGTAACAGGCGGGGGAGTGGGATGGAGGACGGGGTTGCCGGGACAAGTTGTTTTGTGCGGCCTGCGCACTTTCTCTAGCCGGATGTGACGTCTGTGAACGCTGTAACTCTATTCATAGAGGCGGCGTGACACTGTCGCTAGGCAACCTGATGCAAAACAAGGTCATGTGACAGTGGGGGAGTTGTGTGAATAAATTACAAACAAGGACAGACAATAATACAATACATAGGATAAAGCACGGATATACACATGATCTAAAGAAAGGACCTATATTCGTTGCGGTCATTAAGCCCGATGTTGCCTGTGGCATTTAGCCGTGCAATCCATCGGGCCTCTTTCTGAAGGAGGACCCTATGACGGTCACCTCCGTTATGAAATGGGGGAACCTTTTCAAGCCCTAAGAATTACAGATCGGTGGACAAACCACCATGTTTTTCTTTCATGTGGGCAAAAAACCTGGGAGCTAGAGTTACGGCGTTCACAGACGTCACATCTGGCTAGAGGAAGTGCGCAGGGTGCACGAAACAACTTGTCCCGGCAACCCCGTCCTCCAGTCCCCCCCCCCCCCCTGCCTGTCACCGTTGTGTGAATAAAGAAGTTTCCTGTATGGTGAGTGTCGCCTTTTTTCTGTTACTCTCCTACTGATGTTCTATTGTCTTCCGGGCAGAGCACCACCGACACAGGCTTGCACAGTCAGTATTCCGTTTTTCTGCTCCTCCACAACCCTCCCCAGGCTTAGTTCCGTTAGGGCCAGCTCCACTATCTTCTACATGTTTTGGTATACTGCTGAGTGTCATCAGAAGAAATATACACCAGACAAAAAGTTGGTATAAAACTCTTTCTCAGCAGGAAGCTCAGGAGCTGTCCCCAGGAGTTCTCAGAGTTCTGTTTATTACATGGAAGTACAGTTTTACAGTAGTTTTTACATTTGAAAAAAAGGGGAGGTTAGAGATCACGTCAAAATCATCATGTTATATTTTGATTGGTTATTTGAGTATTGCGTCTGTGTATATATTAGCATATTAAACATTCATTTCTTTCTTGGCCGTAGTTCACTTATGCTGCCCTTTCGCTCTTCTACCGGAAAATTCCAGATATATTTCTTCCCTTCTACACAGTCTATATCTCTTCAAATATTTTGTCTTACAAGTTTCATCCTCTTCTTATCTCGCTTCTTCTGTAATCAAAATCATAAAGGTCATCCTTATCACTGGGAACAAGAAAGAACTAAGTCACTAAATACAAATAGCACAGAAGAGACGCGGTTACCCGCACTCACCGCTAGGCGTCTGTTGTCTGACTCCGCTTCAACTGCTCACACGGACAACACCGGTTCCAGACCTGATGTAGAGCGCCCAGAGGCGACTGCCGGCAGTTTCGCGCTGCTTGCGCTTCTTCCGGCCTCAAGGCCGGAAGAAGCACACACAGCACGAAACCGCCGGCAGTCGCCTCTAAGCACCCTGCATCAGGTCTGGAACCGGTGATGTCCGTGTGAGCAGTTGAAGCGGAGTCAGACAACTGAAGCCTAGCGGTGAGTGCGGGTAACCGTGTCTCTTCTATGCTATTTATAATCCTATATATATATACTAAACAATATAAGATGGAGCTTCAAGGATGAAGTTATTGCCGTATAAGGATTCACTTCATGCCTGGAACTATATATCAATGTACATGGGATCTGCGTCTGGTATTACTTAGACATTACCATAGATAAGATCAGTGCGCTGTTCTTAGGATAAAATATAGGATAATGACGGGAAACAGATATCTCAGACAAGAAGTAGTAAAGTCCATAGGGTTTGCCAGAGCTAAAACTGTAGCAAATGTGCAACTACAGTATTTATGTGTTTAAGAGTGTATAGAGATTACAGCTCTATTTATTGTAATATTGTGTTAATATAAAGTTCAATGTACGGACAGTCTAAAGTATGTTCCTAAACAAATTTTATTATTTAACTTTAACCCTAAAGGTCCACATATGCATTAGACATGCGTCTACCCAACAGTCGACCATGTAATGTATGTGTGGGGAGGAGGGCTCCCGACTCTCCTCACATCAGATGATCTTCTGTCTGGGAAGAGAAGGATCGGCCATGTTTGTTTTTTAAACTAATTGATCCTTTTGTTCTCAGGAAGATAAGTTGTCACCAGAGTAGTCTGGCAGTAGCTTACCCCTCCTCTCTCCATTCAGAACATTTGAATGCCCACCTGTGTCGAGCATTCATGTGCATGAGGTGATTTGGAGAGATAGCTGTCGCTCGCTCATCTGCAGGATGGCAAAACCCAGCACTTCCGCCTTTCAGCTGTTCTGCAAAGCCGCAGTGACCAGATGTAAACACAGTACTCAAAGAACAAAAGCAGTTCCAGCTCACCGAAGCATGGCGGCCGGAGCACGGATTTAAATGCTGGACAGCATACCAGTGCAACAAAGAAAAAGAGGAATCCAGCTCTGGAGATGCAGTAAAATCGGGGCTTTATTACAAACCAGCACACATGAACAGGACGTAGATGACGCGTTTCAAGCGCAGGTGCACAACATCACCGAGATCGGAGAAGAGGCTATTTGTAGACAGAGAAACCATGTAGATCAGTGGTCTCAAACTAAGGCCCTCCCGATGTTGCAAAACTTCAACTCCCAGCATGGAGTGGAAGTTTCGCCACAGTTTGAGATCACTGATCTAGAGTCTGCACGGCACTTGCTGCTCAGCATTCTGCTGTAGTTCACATGTAAATGTGTTTGTCATTGAGTTTCTGCAGTACAGTATTCATTATTTGGAAACAACACATATGAAAAGGCAAACCTTAAAGGTGTACTCTGGGAGGAAAATTTTTTTTTTTTAATTAACTGGTGCCAGAAAGTTCTACAGATTTGTAAATGACTTCTATTTAAAAATCTTAATCCTTCCAGTACTTATCAGCTGCTGTATGCTCCAGAAGAAGTTGTGTAGTTCTTTCCAGTCCGACCACAGTGCTCTCTGCTGCCACCTTTGTCCATGTCAGGAACTCTTCAGAGTAGGAGCAAATCCCCATAGCAAACCTCTTCTGCTCTGGACAGTTCCTGACATGGACAGAGGTGGCAGTTGAGAGCACTGTGGTTACTGTGTATCTGCTTTTACTGTCAGGCATTAACCTGTACTCTGTACACTGTCCTGAGGGCTCTGTACACTGTCCTGAGGGCTCTGTACACTGTCCTGAGGGCTCTGTACACTGAGGACAAGCAGGGTTCTGTGCACTGAGGACAAGCAGGGCTCTGTACACTGAGGACAAGCAGGGCTCTGTACACTGAGGTCAAGCAGGGCTCTGTACACTGAGGACAAGCAGGGCTCTGTGCACTGAGGACAAGCAGGGCTCTGTACACTGAGGACAAGCAGGGCTCTGTACACTGAGGACAAGCAGGGCTCTGTACACTGAGGACAAGCAGGGCTCTGTGCACTGAGGACAAGCAGGGCTCTGTACACTGAGGACAAGCAATGCTCTGTACACTGAGGACAAGCAGGGCTCTGTACACTGAGGACAAGTGGGGCTCTGTACACTGAGGACAAGTGGGGCTCTGTACACTGAGGACAAGCGGGGCTCTGTGCATTGAGGACAAGCAGGGCTCTGTACACTGAGGACAAGCAGGGCGCTGTACACTGAGGACAAGTGGGGCTCTGTACACTGAGGAGACACACAGGCAATACCTGCAGGAACAGCATTTTTTTACCCAAAAATATACACATTTTTTATAATCAATGCATATTACAAATATACATATAATGGTATTATATACATTATATAAAAAGTTTTTGCTAATGACAGGTACACTAAATGTCTGATAGTAGGGTGCAATAAATGACATACTTCTAAAACACGGCACTAAGCTGTAATACCAGGCATAGCCACAACTATTTGTATGGCACTGAGTAAGTGTTGAGGGGGGGTGCAGTGATTGCTGGAGTCAGACCTAAGGATAGCCCATCAATATTAAAGCCCTGGAAACCCCTTTTAATACAATTTCTATGTTCCATACTAAGTGACCTAGTTAATTAGACTGTTCTGTATATAGGAACAGTATAGCTGTATACCCTGGATGTAAACTGAAGCTGTCCGGGGTAGGATATGACAGCCTAATATGTTGACATGGGCTGGCGGGGCTCCCCTATAGCTTGTACACTCAGCTCTTTACTGGGGCTTCTCTTGTGACCTGAATATAAACACTTAGAAGCTGAAGTGCCGACTGGGAAAGTCAGTCACAAGTTGTACAACCTCCGGTCTCTACTAAGCGCCAGTTGTCATAACAAGCGCAGGATTTACATGGCGTTCTGTCTCTCTGAGCGCATTATCTAGGACTGTATATGGCAACTATGAACCCACATCAGTCTCTCCCATTCTCGTAACCCCCCTCCTCCTCCTCTCTAGCTCTGGAACATATCACTGAGAGCTCCTACCCATTCCAGGCAGTGCGGCGTCTTCCGCCATCATCACATAGAGCCAACATTATAGGCACAAGATAATTATATTCTCATTCCTCTCCAGATGTGGAGGTTTTGCTAAAATGGTTATGGAGATATTGGAGGCTTTATCAGATAGGGGCATACCTAGAGCATTTGGCACCCGTGGCGGACCCTATGTTTGGCACCCCCCACCCGCACCTCCCCCTTAATAACACCCCTCCCCCCCTCTAATTACACCCGCTCCCTCCCCCCAATTACACCCCCTCTCCCCCCCCCCTTAGTTGCACCCCCTCCCTCCCCCAATTACACCCCCTCCCTTCCCCCTTAATTACACCCCCTCCCTTCCCCCTCTTAATCACACCCCTCCCTTTCCCCCCCTTAATTACACCCCCTCCTTCCCCTCCCCTTAGTTACACAACCCTCCCTCCCCCCTTAATTACACCCCCTCCCTCCCCCCCTTAAATCAACCCTCACTGACTGCACCCAGCGTTCGGAACAAAATGTTCCGGACGTTGGGGCAGTGGAGTACCCCTTTAATGTTAATGTTCTTTCTGCCTACAGCCACCATAAGGGGGCACTAAGGAGCTTATTGCATACTGTTTTATTATTAAATTGAATATGTGAATAGTATACAGAAAGCTTTCTCTAGTTTTAGGTGCAACAATCCCGGCTTTTATCATTTATAACATATCTACCTCTAATGGTGGGGTCAATTTTTTTAGAAAATGATTACATGGTGAGGGAGCGGAGATAATGATGGATCGTTCCGGCACTTTGGTGCCCCATTTTAAATACATGTAAATTTGAAAAATCGTGCAAAATAACTATGGAACCAGTGTATCCCACATGACCCCATCTAGGTAAAGGATAAGAATGTTATAAAGGGACTTATTCCATTCTTCCATACCAGTATAATTCTTCCATTCTTCCATACCAGTATAATTCTTCCATTCTTCCATACCAGTATAATTCTTACAAGAAGATTGTATACATAGTGAAAAAACTGATGGAAAAGCAGATAAGAACCTGTCAGCCCATCTAGTCTGCCATATATTTTGAATACTATGCATAGTCTCTGGCCCTATCTTATATGAAGGATATACCTCTCTCTCCTATATAAAGGATAGCCTTATGCCTATCCCTATCTTATATGAAGGATAGCCTTATGCCTATCTCTATCTTATATGAAGGATAGCCTTATGCCTATCCCTATCTTATATGAAGGATAGCCTTATACCTATCACTATCTTATATGAAGGATAGCCTTATGCCTATCTCTATCTTATATGAAGGATAACCTTATACCTATCCCTATCTTATATTAAGGATAGCCTTATGCCTATCTCTATCTTATATGAAGGATAGCCTTATCCCTATCTCTATCTTATATGAAGGATAACCTTATGCCTATCTCTATCTTATAAGAAGGATAGCCTTATGCCTATCTCTATCTTATATGAAGAATAGCCTTATGCCTATCTTTATCTTATATGAAGGATAGCCTTATACCTATCCCTATCTTATATGAAGGATAGCCTTATGCCTATCCCTATCTTATATGAAGGATAGCCTTATCCCTATCTCTATCTTATATGAAGGATAACCTTATACCTATCTCTATCTTATCTTATATGAAGGATAGCCTTATACCTATCCCTATCTTATATGAAGGATAGCCATATACCTATCTCCATCTTATATGAAGGATAGCCTTATACCTATCTCTATCTTATCTGAAGGATAGCCTTATACCTATCTCTATCTTATATGAAGGATAGCCTTATACCTATCCCTATCTTTTATGAAGGATAGCCTTATACCTATCTCTATCTTATATGAAGGATAGCCTTATACCTATTCCTATCTTATATGAAGGGTAGCCTTATACCTATCTCTAACTTATATGAAGGATAGCCTTATACCTATCTCTATCTTATATGAAGGATAGCCTTATACCTATCTCTATCTTATATGAAGGATAGCCTTATACCTATCTCTATCTTATATGAAGGATAGCCTTATACCTATCCCTATATTTTATGAAGGATAGCCTTATGCCTATCTCTATCTTACAGTCAGCAGTCAGACCCCTGCTACCTAAAATATTTTTATGCATAATACTTCTCATTTAAGGTCCTTTAACCTTTCCTGGTAGGTTTTATCCTACAATTCATGTACTGTAGGATCCTGCTAGTTGTCTTACCCAGAGTGCCAGGGCAGGGAGGCCAGAACCAGGCCCTGGATTTTAATATTGCCCAGGGTACAGAATGGGCATTCATTAAAATGGAAGTTTTATATATATATATATATATATATATATATATATATATATATAATTTTTTATATATTTTTTTTATTTATTTACGATGTAATTTGTCAATAAAAAACCATATGTACGGCTCCCTTCAGTGGTCAGGTACATGGTGGGTAAACCTGCCAATGGTTCGGAGCAGAATGTCCCTCTGGCATGGAGTACACTATGGGGAGACAACTGATCACATCTCTCCATAAATCACCATGCTGCCAACTACTAAGGTGGGCACCAGGATTCGAACTCAGGACGCCAGCACTTCCAGGAACAGACATACCCACTGAGCCACTCTCCCTCTGCGGTACTTCATACTGCATCCCTGGTATTTGTATGGACGGTTTTCTTCACTTCATTTAATAGGAATAGAGGCTCCAGGGAGAATGTAAAACAATTTTTACTTTAGAGCTGATATTTTACACAACTATGAATTTCATGTATTAACTTTGACGTTGCTTTGCAAGAATGGGGGCGTCTATAGTGTAGATTCTCTTTGCTATGTTGTAGCGCCATCTTGTGGTGTTTCAGTATCATAAACATTTTTAAGGCAAGAGTGTGCAAATTCACTTTCCAAAAAGACCCCCATCAAAGAGAATCAGGGTTCCTGCCCCCTTGTCAGCACAGAGCAGGGTTCTGGTTGTCAAAAGAGATTCTAATTTGCATAGATTTTGTTTTTCCCCATGGATCTTTGCACCGTTGTATCTCTTCATTCAGAATAAGTCCACCCTGTCAAATATTTGAATTTAAAACTATTAAAGGGGTACTCCGGTGGAAAACTTTTTTTTTTAAACAACTGGTGCCAAAAAGTTGAACAGATGTGTAATTTACTTCTATTAAAAAATCTTAATCCTTCCAGTACTTATTAGCTGCTGAATACTACAGAGGAAATTCTTTTCTTTTTGGAACACAGAGCTCTCTGCTGAATCACGAGCACAGTGCTCCCTGCTGACATCATGACCACAGTGCTCTCTGCTGACATCATGAGCACAGTGCTCTCTGCTGACATCTCTGTCCATTTTAAGAACAGTCCAGAGTAGGAGAAAATCCCCATAGCAAACATATGCTGCTCTGGACAGTTCCTAAAATGGACAGAGATGTCAGCAGAGAGCACTGTGCTCGTGATGTCAGCAGAGAGCTCTGTGTTCCAAAAAGAAAATCATTTCCTCTGTAGTATTCAGCAGCTTATAACTACTGGAAGGATTAAGATTTTTTAATAGAAGTAATTTGCAAATCTGAACAATGTAGAAAAACCGCACTCACCTGATCTTCGTGCATAGATAACTTTATTCGTATAAACGTAGAACACAGGGGACAGGCAGTCGGCAGGAACGCCAGGGAACACGAGGTGTAGTTACAACTGTTTCACGGGAACGCAGCCCGCTTCGTCAGACTCCGCCTTCTGGTGTCGTATCGCAGGTTAAATACGCACCTACAACTACGTCAGCAGGAGGGCGTTAACACACCGGTAAGGGACTTAAAATGTAGAAAATGTTTAAAATTCTTTGGGATAAAGAGAATTATGCCAAAAGAAGGAATTGACAGGAAAAAGTTACTGTTACGTGCAGAGGCGGAGCTTATCCTGCGACACAGACGCCCAGGGTAATCTCGGGCCTAACGATTAGCTAGATTTTAGCGTTTTCCTATAAGAAGCACTTGCCAGTCTAGAGGTATTATTGATCTTGCAAAGGGTTGTTGGTCTTAAAAGTTTTTATAACGTTTTCTACATTTTAAGTCACTTACATTTTAAGTCATTCAAAATTAAATGTTTCCCACCGGAGTACCCCTTTAAAGTATTTAAAAACCAGTTTTCTGTATTGCAAACCTATGTGCCTCCAGCTGTTGCAAAACTACAACTTCCAGCATGCCCGGACAGCCAAAGGCTGTCCGGGCATGCTGAAAGTTGTAGTTTTGCAACAGCTGGAGGCACACTGGTTGGGAAACCATCAGCCCTCAGTTTCTTTGGTAGATAAATTGGGCCCCTAAAGCTGCCCATACATACTGGATGATTTTGGAATCGGTGTATTGGGGCCTCCTGATGTCGGGCAGCTTGCCCGATTCCTTTTATTATGGGGAGATAAAATGTCAGTAGAGAACTCTCCCCTCTCCATTCAGGACACATGCACACTCAACTGAGCTGACTGTACATATGAATAAGGGATCAGGAGAGATGCTGGCGGCTGCGCCTATCTCGAATGTAAATTAGAAGGGTGAACCTTCAGGTCTTGTTCACTCAGTTCGGAAATTCCGTCGCTGCAAGTCCCATTATTTTCAATGGGATTCTGCTGCACTGTTCACACAGCATTCAGATTCTTTCTGTGGAATCTGCAAGGAAATGCATTGCGGACGGTTTATGAGACGGCGCATTTCCAAGTGGTCCTAGCGCCCGCTGGTTAGTCAATTGTTATTTATTTTTTAATTATTTTTTTGCATTTTAATATCAATATTTGAACCCCTTTTCGACCCATGGCAGTTCTAGTCCATCATGGTGCTTCTGAGGGTGTATGGGGCTGGATCACTACACAATCCTGCTCCATACTAGGTGACCTCCCCCCCCCCCCCCCCCCACCAAAGTTTTTATGATGGTGAAAGGCACCATCATAAATTTCACCTCCCAAATATTTAATTTTTTTTCGGTTTCGAGGTACTTATTATGGAAAAATGAAGGACGTCACTACAAAGTACAGTGAAAAATAAGCCCTCGTATGGGTGTGTAGATGAAAAGGGAAAAGATTTACGGTTATTAAAAGGCAAGGAGGAAAAAACAAAAGTGCCAAAGTGCAAAAATTATATAATTTGACAGTTTTTGAAGGGGGATAAAATAATTAAGAAATCTTGCAGTTTTCACTCTGGCCACTAGGGTTAAAAAGAAAATGTGACTTCCTGTTCTGTACAGATCATTTCCCAGTAATGCCTCTTTTTTTTCTCAGATGAACAGTGAAAGGTGACACCAGTATAGAGATAACACTGGATCCCCCACCATTCACAGCTATTCCTCCCAGTAGAATAACATTTAATAACACCCCTGAAGAAGTTGCCGAAGGGCAACGTAACGCGTGGGGTCTTTAGGGGGTCACCTGCCTGGTCACTCCTCCATCGACCGTCCTATGCTATTTTACCACATTTACGCTCCATGTGAATACAGGTTATATATGGGTTTTTGAAATATATTATACTATTATGTGGCAGTTTATATGAATATCATAGTGACGTTGGTTTACATATTGTAATAGGCAGGTGCCCTGGGTGGGGTTCCCCTTGTTGAGGGGGCTCCCCCTGTTTTGTGCGATTGGCTGTTTTTGGCCCTTATAAGTGTTTTTAATGATACTGTCTGTCTTTTGATACATGTACTAATAAAAGGATCTTTGATATATGCATATTATGGGTGTGCGCTGTTTTGTGTGTTTCTTTTTCTTTGGATATTGTGTAACATTTAAAGAGGTCACAGAGACCACTACCGCAGACCACCTGCTGTGGGAGATCGCGGGGGCCCCAGCAGCGGGACCCCCCGCAATCAGACATCTTATCCCCTATGCTTTGGATAGGGGATAAGATGTGGTGACCCAGTACAGAATCACGTGTTCTTCTATACTCCTGCCCATCCTGTGTGGCAAATGCTGCTTCAATGTCTGTCTGGGGGCCCACTCTCCTCAGGACTCTATGTCATAAACTGTTATGCAATGGTTAATGTATTTTCAATGCACTTTAAGAAATCTGTTGTCATGGATCTTGTTGTTAGGGGAGGAACCATGTGACTTATCTGCCTAATGGGACTTCTCAAAACCTGCTCCATATATAGTGTAACCAGAGTTCAGAGTTCAGTTCTGCAGTGTTAATGCTGAGGTACAGTTGGGAGAAGTGTGGAGTCTGTCTGTGAGGTGATTCTGAAGGACGCCTAAGGCCTAGTCCAGCAACCACGCATCTACTACTACCAGTTAACCCCTGCGCCTGGTTGAAAGTCAAAGCCATGCGGTAAGCACTAAATCTGGGATCATTTCAAGTCAAGTCCTAGTAACTAAAGTCTAGCGTGGGCTGCATACAAATCAAGTCAGTCGTATACAGCACAATCAACTATAAGTCCCAGCAAGCCGATAAGCTTCCCAAAGTTCACCCTGCATCTCCTTCATGCTAATCTGAGCTGTAATGGATTGTACCATCTTTCCAACCTCAGTAAAGCCAGCCAGTTATCCGTAACCTTGCTTCGGAGTGATTATTTGCCCCGTGCCTGGCACAGGAGAAGCTGGTCTACCTCGGGTGGTGTATAGGTCAACCACACCCTGGCGTCGCGAAAAGGTTCATTACATATTACCCTCACCTGACACCACAAAGATGTCTAGCAGTGGAGCACCCTATTAATTTAGCGTTGTCTATGGCCTATTTGGGTCCTGGTGTAAAGCCTATCACTAAATGCTGTTAAAAACATCTCAGGCAAGATGGCAGCCCCCTGTCAGATGTTTCAGTATCTGTAATATATCAGGAAAACATATTGGTGATAAAATCCCTTTAACATAATTCCTCTATCTACTCATCTATAGCTTTGAGCTCCTGTAAATTTCATCAGCAGTATGTGACCAATAGGTGGCAGTATCGCATTGTTATCAACTAAAGTCAGATTTTTCTTTTTTTTTTCTTCTTCTTCCTCTTTCCATTTCCACATATCATTTAATATGACAAAGGTGACCCCCATAAGTCGGCTGTGATTGTTCTACAGCTACGGGCAGCGTAGTAAGGTCATCACTCTCATACAGAGACGTAGCCTTCAGCACAGACACTACAGCGGGGGTCATGAGGTCAACTGAAATCTCACATAATTGTCGTATTAAGAAGGATTCCTGCAGACAAGACATTGCGCCGGGACATAGTGCAAACTGTTTGCTGTCGCGACTTTTGTGGCCCTTAGAACTCATATGATTCCCTACCAGACAGAGTTGTGGCTGAGCTTTCCATCTCCCGGGACAAGTATTCATAGTATAGTAATATAGTAAAGTCCCTATAAGACTATATGGCTGCATAAACAGAATAGCATAAAGGTTACATTATACAGAACTGCGATATGCAGTGACCCCCCGACCTACGATGGCCCCGACATATGATCATTTCAATATATGGTGGACTCTCAGAGACCATCGCATGTTGAAGGCAGCATCAACATACGATGCTTTAGTATGTCGGGGCCATCGCATAAACGACTATCCGGCAGCGCAGACTGCTTCAGCTGCCACCGGATAGCCGTTTACGGTGCCCCGTGTGCTCCGCTGACGATCACTTACCTGTCCTCGAGGCTCCGGCGCGTCCACTTCGGGATCCCCTGCATCGTTGGCGCTCTCCATCATCGTCATCACGTCGCTGCGCACGCCGTCCCGTCATCCAATAGGAGCGGCGTGCGTAGCGACGTGATGGCGGCGACGTAGAGCGAGGATGCTGGGGAAGCAGAGGCCTTGCCGGAGCGTCGGGGACACCTCGGGGATGCGGCGACAGCGATGGAAGGCGACATCCCGGGCAACGGTGACGGTCCGGAGCGGCGCGGACAGGTGAGTACAACTTCCTCTAACAGTGGTCTTCAACCTGCGGACCTCCAGATGTTGCAAAACTACAACTCCCAGCATGCCCGGACAGCCGTTGGCTGTCCAGGCATGCTGGGTGTTGTAGTTTTGCAACATCTGGAGGTCCGCAGGTTGTAGACCAGGTTGTAGTCCTATACTTTACATTGCACGGATCCCTCAACATACGATGGTTTCAACAAACGATGGTCCGTTTGGAACGGATTACCATCGTATGTTGAGGGACCACTGTAGTTGTTCAACATGTAAATGCATGCAGACAGCAAGTAAGGTGCTAGAATACTACTACTTCACCATACATTGGTCACAAGGCAGACGGAGACTGTAGCGACACCACTCTAACGCGGCGTTTTGGCAGAAAGCCTTTTACGAGGAGTGGTGTGTGTCCAGTGGGATGTACACACAAGTAAGCAGCAATATTACCCACTACATGACATAGAAATTGCTGGAAAATACTGTAAGTGCTAGTGTGGTACCACGGGTGGTGAAGGAAAATACCTTATCACTTCGTGACGCCAGGGCACTGTTAGCCTATACTTGATTCGAGGCAGGGAACACACCGCCGTCAGGTTATGGATGACTGTCTTTACTGAGCTGGAGTTCTGTTAAGGTCTTGTAGCTTTCTCCGCCAGGGCATGAACTTCCACTGTGCGGATGATCCTTGCAGAATGACCGGATAAAGTAGATTTGTTCCTGATATCTTTGACCACTTCTAATTCTGGTTTCCTCCAAACTGACCTCTATAGGAGACATCAACTTCTGCTGGAAGATATGTACAGTGGTCCCTCAACTTACAATGGTCTCAGGTTACAATATAATTGGAATACAGTGTTCTTTTCTGGACCATTATAACTTAAAATCATACACAACATACAATATACGGACAGTCCAGATCTGTGATACCTGTCAATGACTAGAAGAACCGACCAATCAGAATGGACATTCACTGGTAAACCGCCTGTATTACTGAAGCGCATGCACTGACTGGCTGTCTGGTAGCGCCCCCTACAGTACAGGGAGGTATTACATGTTCTGTACACTTTACCTGTACCAGGGTTAGCCACTCCTTTGGACACCAGGTGAGGGAGACTCATGTTACTTTTTTTAGTGTTATGCGCAAATATTCGCAATGCAAATTTTTATCGCGAATATTGAAACTTTGCGAATATAGCGCTATATATTCGCATTTATGAAAAAACTTTTTCGAAAAAACTTTTTTTCACAGTACACATCACAGTACACATCACAGTGATCATCCCTCCCTGCTTCCAGCTTGTGGTCAAGAAGGCTCCAATACTATTTACTGTTTGAAACTTGTGCGCGAATATTCGGGAATATTGATCCCTCCCTTCTTTTAGCTTGTGAACCAATGAGAATACCGCTGCGGAAGATCACACGATATTGCGCATGCCAATTTTATGGTGAATGGGCTTGCAAATTTTATGATGAATTTTTGCATTGAAAAAAAAAAGGCAGCGAATATTGCGAATATGTGATTTTCGCTAATATAGGACGAATATTCGCCCATATATTCGCGAAATATCTTGAATTTGAATATGGCCTATGCCGCTCATCACTATTCACAAGGCCGTTGTTCTATGATCCGTTCCTGGTCAATTCAGTCCCAGAAAGGGATCTTTGCACAACTGATACCTACTGGTGATGGCGGATCCCATTGACTTGAATGGGGTCCATTGGGGATCCGGTATTTTACCTTATTTTTTCCTGCGCTCAACTGGCTGATGGAGCTCCATATACTTGATCACAACAGCAATGTAAACAACTCTGTACAACTAAGGCTAAGTTCACACTGCCAATGTGCTCCGACCCATTCTAGGTCTGTTTGGCTCTTTTTTTTTTTTTTTTTGGCGCCAAATGGACCCAATGGATCCCATTGACTTCAATGGCGTCCATCGGGGAATTTCTATTTTACAGGAGTTGAGTGAAGAAAAAAAATAGGACTTGCAGTATATTTTTCTCCACTAAACTCCCGTCCTTCTGACGGACTGAGCGACGAAACTCCCTTTAGCGTAGCACAACGACCATGTGTACGAGCCCTTACAGGACCAATAGGATCTGCTGCTAATGTCTTGGTTGCGGATACCGCAGGACACCTTCAGAGGTCTTGAGGTCAAAGCTGTTTTTGGGACCGACATAATATTAGGCAGCCAGCGTATAGTCTAAAACTCCGGCGCTCAACTGCTGATGTAGCACTGCGCCTGTAGGGGGCGTTGTATGTTTACATATACACATCCCTGCAGATGGTTTATATACATAGATCTCTATGGGCAATTATTTATCAACAAATTCTCCGATGCCAACCCCTCCTCCTTCAGCTGCGGCCACTGAGATCAGTATGATCAGTATATACTACATATGATGCGGAGCTCTGATTAATGCAGACACATAAGGATTTTTGATCTAAATGGTTTTCCTTTGGGCACATAGACAAGGAGAAATCGTTGGGGCCTATCAGGGGGCCCGGATGCTAATCGAAGGTATTAGCGGTCATACTATTAATAGGGTATGCCAACCTGTGTGCCTCCAGCTGTTGCAAAACTACAACCCCAGCATGCCCGGACAGCCTTCGGCTGTCCGGGCATGCTGGGGGTTGTAGTTTTGCAACAGCTGGAGGCACACAGGTTTAAAAACACGAGGATGTCATGTATAAAAAAGGTATCTGATGTGTAGAGATGATCATCTAGAACATTTACCAGCCTCGTGCACTTTCGTCTCCCTGGGGTGTTGCTGGCTGGTGAGATCACCAGAACACACACAGGATGGGCTCATCTGTAACATGCATTTACAGTCATTCCCCGCACGCCCACTCACCCCCTCCTCGTTAATCCCCCCCCCCTGCGGGCACAGTCACTGCCGCTCCTGCTGTTAGGGGCTGGGTACTTGCTGGGAGCACTTAACAATATAACTTGAAGCCACGGTGTAATCCAGACCCCTCAACGATCATTAACCCTTTAAGTGCCGGAGAGGAATGCTCGGATTCACAAGGGCGATTGGGTTGCGCCGACATTTAGACGTAGCAGAGCTGCATCTGTCAGACGTAGCAACGCTGAATTGGTGACATGAATGAGGGTTGTATTTGCTAAATGGATTAGACCTGAGCCTGTCACATGGACTAGGGGTGAGATTGTCCCGGGTTGAGTTGATTGAGCGTAGCAGAATATATATATATACACTAGCTTTTGACCGCGGCTTCTCTCGCATTAAATTTGGGGTAATATAGATTTACTTTTTACGATCCTATAGTAATGAGGCCGCTCTGGGTAAAGTCTACGGGCATCCAAACAACCCGAAACATTACATCTGCTGTTTCATGGAATTGAAGATCGACATCCTTTGAGGACTTTTACCGAGTCTGCGCGCAGGAGAACCCGCCTTCTCGTGCTGCTTATATACTGCCAACAGTCCTCATATCCCATCCTCATATTCCGTCCTCCTATCCCGTTCTCCTATCTCGACCTCCTATCTCAACCTCCTACCCCGACCTCCTATCCCGACCTCCTATCCCATCCTCCTATCCGGATCTCCTATCCCGTCCTCCTATCCCGATCTCCTATCCCGTCCTCCTATCCCGATCTCCTATCCCGACCTCCTATCCTGACCTCCTATTCCGACCTCCTATCCCATCCTCCTATCCGGATCTCCTATCCCATCCTCCTATCCCGATCTCCTATCCCGTCCTCCTATCCCGATCTCCTATCCCGTCCTCCTATCCCGATCTCCTATCCCGACCTCCTATCCTGACCTCCTATCCCGTCCTCATATTCCGTCCTCCTATCCTGTCCTCCTATCTCGACCTCCTATCCCGACCTCCTATCCCGACCTCCTATCCCGTCCTCCTATCTCGACCTCCTATCCCGACCTCCTATCCCGACCTCCTATCCCGTCCTCATATCCCGTCCTCCTATCTTGATCTCCTATCTCGACCTCCTATCCCGACTTCCTATCCCGACCTCCTATACCGACCTCCTATCCCAACCTCCTATCCAGACCTCCTATCCCTTCCTCCTATCCCGACCTCCTATCCCGTCCTCCTATCCCGTCCTCCTATCCCGTCCTCCTATCTCGACCTCCTAACCCGACCTCCTATCCTGACCTCCTATCCCAACCTCTTTTCTTTTTGGAACACAGAGCTCTCTGCTGACATCTCTGTCCATTTTAAGAACTGTCCAGAGTAGAAGAAAATCCCCGTAGAAAACATATGCTGCGCTGGACAGTTCCTAAAATGGACAGAAATGTCAGCAGAGAGCACTGTGCTCATGATGTCAGCAGAGAGCTCTGTGTTCCGAAAATAAAATAATTTCCTCTGTAGTATTCAGCAGCTAATAAGTACTGGAAGGATTAAGATTTTTTTTTTTTTTTTATAAAAGTAATTTACAAATCTGTTTAACTTTCTGTCACCAGTTGATTTAAAAAAAATAAAAAATAAAAAAAAAAGTTTTCCCCTGGAGTACCCCTTGAATATCAGGCACTATCCTGGGTGTCTGCTTTCCCTTCCCACTGAATCTTGAATGGTACCGAGAGCTAAGATTAGAAATCTTGCAGACTAGTAATGTCAGTGAGACAATACTAGTTTCACCATGGTGCACCATGGCACTTTTTTTTTGGCTGCTAGAATATGGCAGGGGGCTCTACAAAGTGATCAGTTAGTGCCAAGCACTGCAGATGCCAACAGGCTAGTTCAGTTTTCCAAATCCCATGACCACAAAGCATGACCACAAATGTCGCCGTCATGTGAACAGGCGGTCATAGTCATATAACTAAAATTGTAGAGAGCTGTTGGCATCCTGCATGGCAGCGGCCACCTCCAGGAATGCCACCCACATACAGTGATCCCTCAACTTAAAATGGCCTCAACATACAATAGTTTCAACATACAATGGTTTTTTCTGGACCATTGAAACTTGAAACCAGACTCAACATACAATGTACAGACAGTCCTGATCTGTGATACCTGTCACAACAGAATGAACTGACCAATCAGAATGGGCATTTTACTGGTAAATCACCTGTATTACTGAAGTGTATGCACTGACTGGTGTCTGGTGGCGGCCCCACAGTACAGGGAGGTATTACATGTTCTGTACTACTCTTTACCTGTATTACTGAAGTGCATACAATGACTGGTGTCTGGTAGCGCCCCCTACAGTACAGGGAGGTATTACATGTTCTGCACTCTTTACCTGTATTACTGAAGTGTATGCACTGACTGGTGTCTGGTGGTGCCCCCTACAGTACAGGGAGGTATTACATGTTCTGCACTACTCTTTAGCTGTATTACTGAAGTGTATGCACTACAGTACAGGGAGGTATTACATGTTCTGTATACTTTTTACCTGCATTACTGAAGTGCATACACTGACTGGTGTCTGGTAGCGCCCCCTACAGTACAAGGAGGTATTACATGTTCTGTACTACTCTTTACCTGTATTACTGAAGTGCATGCACTGACTGGTGTCTGGTAGCGCCCCCTACAGTACATGGAGGAACTACAAGTTCTGTACTTCTCCTTACCTGTGCCAGGGTTAGCTGCTCCTTTGGACACCAAGTAAGGGCGGCTCCATTTAGGACACTGTGTGTACTGTATAGGACCCTGAAGAAGCTCCTGTCCTCTACATAAACCATTGTTTCCCAACCAGGGTGCCTCCAGCTGTTGCAAAACTACAACTACCAGCATGCCCGGACAGCCAGCGGCTGTCCGGGCATGCTGGGAGTTGTAGTTTTGTAACAGCTGGAGGCACCCTGGTTGGGAAACACTGACATAGACAGTGATTACAGCTCCCAGCAGATCTTTCTTACTTTTATATGTAAGGATTTGCTTTATCTATATTAGTTATTTACTTATTTTTCTTTAATCCTCATTTTTTCCCATTTTTGGATGACATTTTGGTGGCTTCAGAACCAATTACCAGGTTTCCATAGAGTTCTGGTCTCAACATACAATGGTTTCAACATACAATGGTCGTCCTGGAACCGATTAATATTGTAACTTGAGGGACCACTGTACTTTTGGTGCCTGTGTCCATCTTTCTTCATTCACTGAATGAGTTAATCGACTCCTTTGGCCGACAATGCTGGGAGTTGTAGTTTCACAACAGCTGGAGGCACCCCGGTTGGGAAACACTGTCTTACAGCGTAATGAATTGACAAACGATGTTCAGTTTAACTAAGTTACTGCAGGACCTACAGGCCAAACGTGCTTCATTATTTACCTCAGAAGATCATCTTGATCCAGTCGCAAACACAGCCCCAGAGTAAAATGAAAAGGCCCAGTAGGATAACGGAGGGGCCTCATGGGGTGGGCCCCCGGGTGGGCCCCCTTTCCCCTGCCCCCCCCCCCCCCTGTTTGTTTGTTCAATAGTTATAGGAATAAGTGTAGTGGATATAGGGTTAATTATATTTCTAACTTTATTTTGAGTTTTCTATAGGGCCGGTGTGTTGCTGGGCAGATCATTACTGTTAGCTGATTGGCCGCTGTGGCCATCGGCGGGAAGATTGGAATGTATATAAAGTTCTGTTGGACCGAGCTGGTGAGCAATCTGTGGAAATTCCTGAAGGAGCAGCTTCCCCGCCCTCCCTCCCCTGTCACGGTTTGTTATGAGGGTGTCACTTTGTGGACAGGTTGATTTAATGGGGGTGTCTGTCACCCAGAGTTTTCTGGGTGGACAGATGTTTGTGAGTACACACTGTGTTATATCTTTTATGATGGTTTTGGAGTTATTTAGATATTTACTATATATTTAAAATGGTTATTTATTATTAATTTATTTGATTATTTATTAATAAATTATACCCTCAATAAACGACCGTGGCCTTTTATTCCAATTAACTTGTAGTGTCTTTATTTATTGGGGACTTTGTTTGGGGGTTGGGGTATGGGGGGGTCCCTATCCCATGATAAATCCAGCTCTGCTACATCTGTCACGATTGCGATAACAGGCAGGGGCCCATTTAATACACTGTAGCTTTATCTCCCTCATTGGTATTCCGCTGACAGGCGCTCGCTTGCCAAGTTTGGGAAGATTAATGCTTTGATAAGGGCATGTTTGCCAGTTAGCAGATTGACTGGTGCCCAAAAGGAGATGACACAAATAAATGATCACATTTGGCTATGAATGTCGAAACGGGAAAGCAGAAGCCCTTTTAAAAGGGGTTTTTCCTTGCAAAATAAATGATGGCAGAGATGTGGAATCATCGTATTGTGATCCTGTTTTTTTTAAGAGTGAATTCACATGTGGCAGATTTGATGCATCATCTGGTGAATGGAACTGATTTTTTTCAGTTGCAAAAATTTCTGGCATACATGATCTCCCCCCATGTGTACCCATCGCACTTTCACCTCCCATTCCTGTCCCTGTTTTTTCACGTTCAGCTGGTAGCTGAGCCCTTTTTTTTAAATCTCATTCCTGCTCTGTGTATACCAATTGGGTGCAGGTGTAAGGTGAGGAAACAGGGCTCGGCTTCCACCCGACTGTCAATCAACCAGAGACAGGGATGGGAGAGGTAACTAGGAGGTGTTCTAGCCCTTAGCACTTCAGGGTTTGGAAACGCTTCTTACATACTTAGCACCAGAGAATAAAATAATTTTTGGAAGCATTATGGAAGCACAGATAGATGTATAAATATACATTAAAAATAAATAAATACATGCTTCACAGTAGGTATGGTGGTCTTTGGATGCAACTCAGCATTCTTTCTCCTCCAAACACGACGAGTTGAGTTTTTACCAAAAAGTTCCCCTTTGGTTTCATCTGACCATATGACATTGTCCCAATACTCTTGTGGATCAATTAAATGCTCTTTAGCAAACTTCAGACGGGCCCGGACATGTACTGGCTTAAGCAGGGGGATACGTCTGGCACTGCATGATTTGAGTCCCTGGCAGCGTAGTGTGTTACTGATGGTAGCCTTTGTTACTTTGCTCCCAGCTCTCTGCAGGTCATTCAATAGGTCCACCCGTCTGGTTCTGGGATTTTTGCTCACCATTCCTGTGATCATTTTGACACTACGGGGCGAGATCTTGCGTGGAGCCCCAGATCGAGGGAGATTATCAGTGGTCTTGTATGTCTTCCATTTTCTAATAATTGTTCCCACTGTTGATGTCATCACACCAAGCTGCTTGCCTATTGCAGATTCATTCTTCCCAGCCTGGTGCAGGTCTACAATTTTGTTTCTGGTGTCCTTTGACAGCTCTATGGTTTGGGCCATAGTGGAGTTTGGAGTGTGACTGTTTGAGGTTGTAGACAGGTGCCTTTTATACTGATAACAAGTTCAAACAGGAGCCATTAATACAGGTAACGAGTGGAGGACAGAGGAGACTCTTAAAGAAGAAGTTACAGGTCTGTGAGAGCCAGAAATCTTGCTTGTTTGTAGGTGACCAAATACTTATTTTCCACCATAATTTATGAATAAATTCTTTAAAAATCAGACAATGTGATTTTATGGATTTTTTTCTCATTCTGTCTCTCATAGTTGAGGTATACCTATGATGAAAATTACAGGCCTCTCTCATCTGTTTAAGTGGGAGAACTTACACAATTGGTGACTGACTAAATACTTTTTTGCCCAACTGTATACTATATATATATATATATACATACATACATAGTTCAGAACATTCATTGCAGCTTGATAAGGTGTGACTGACAGCCCCGACATGGCCGGATGATGCAGCTGTGCTCCCTGAAGTCTTTTACTAACCCAAAAGCCGCGTCTTCCCAAGGGATATCGCTATTTTGGCGCCTGGGCAGGACTTCAATGAGAGAGTTGACAATGCCAGGGCTGTCAATCATGCCTAGTTGGGGTGATTACAGCCCAAGGCGCGGTGACTACTTTGGGATGCCGCACACCCAAATGAATACTTGGACCATATTAGCATACTGCCCGAGACACTATTAAAACATGTTGCCACCAGTTTTATAGGGTAAAACCTGGTGACCGGTTCCCTTAAAATAGTTTCAGCTGACTCTTTTATATTTGGTCTCATATTTTACAAAACACCCAATTCAAGTGTTATTCTAGCAATAACTGATTCCCAGACTCCTATTTGGTTGGAGGTCATGGTGCACCCGTCATGTCCATTTCCCTATACACAGATACATTGAAAGTTCTCCCTGGCAATGAAGAGTGGACAGGATGGAAGCCGGACTCGTCCATCTCATACCGGAATGCTCTAGCTGCTGTTACCATTGATACCGTGTGCAACAAAAATGTAAAATAAATCACCCCGCGCTCCATAGGAGGATATACCGGAGCTCAGGGTCAGCCGGTTATACTAGACTAGGAAACAATGATTGTTAACCTCAGTCATCTGTACACATGGCGACAAGTGACGAGGGAGGATAATAATCCTGGTGCTTTGACTGAAAAAATATATTGTGGGAAGGAAATGAACATATCCTCCAACTTTAATCTGCTTTATACTAGATTAAAGGACAATTAAATCATACAGGATTAAAAGGCAGTACAGTGGTCCCTCAACGGCCAACAGTGGCAGTACAGTGGTCCCTCAACGGCCAACGGCTGTCCGGGCATGCTGGGAGTTGTAGTTTTGCAACATCTGGAGGTCTGCAGGTTGAAGACCACTGGAATTGGAGGTTATACTCACGTATCCCCGCCGCTCTGGACCGTCACCGCTCATCACCGCTGCTGCTGTCCCCGGGGTGTCCCCGATGCTCCGGCAAGGCCTCTGCTTCCCCGGCATCCGCGCTCTCCGTCGCCGCCATCACGTCGTTACGCACGCCGCTCCTATTGGATGACGGGACAGCGTGCGCAGCGACGTGATGACAACGATGGAGAGCGCCGACGATGCAGGGGATCCCGAAGAGGACGCGCCGGAGCCCCGAGGACAGGTACGTGATCGTCAGCGGACCACACGGGGCACCGTAAACGGCTATCCGGTGGTAGCTGAAGCAGTCTGCGCTGCCGGATAGCCGTTTATGCGATGGCCCCGACATACAAAAGCATCGTATGTTGATGCTGCCTCTGAGAGGCCATCGTATGTTGAAATGATCGTATGTTGGGGCCATCGTAGGTCGGGGGGGTCACTGTACATGACCATCAGGGATTTCTGAGACTTTGGTCATCTTTGAATGGGCACTGTCAGAATCACTGTTGTACATCTCTTCAAAACCTTAAAGGGGTACTCCAGTGGAAAACTTTTATTTTAAATGAACTGGTGCCAAAAAGTTTAACAGATTTGTAAATTACTTCTATTTAAAAATCTCAATCCTCTCAGTACTTATTAACAGCTGTATACTATAGACTAAATTCTTTTCTTTTTGAATTTATTTTTAGTCTTGTCCACAGTGCTCTCTGCTGACACCTCTGTCTGTGTCAGGAACTGTCCAGAGCAGAACAGGTTTGCTATGGGGATTTTCTCCTGCTCTGGACAGTTCCTGAGATGGACATCAGGTGTCAGCAGAGAGCACTGTGGACAAGACAAAAAAGAAATTAAAAAAGAAAAGAATTTGTAGCATGTAACATACAGCTGCTAATAAGTACTGGAAGGATTAAGATTTTTTTAATAGAAGTAAGTTACAAGTCTGTTTGGCACCAGTTGATTTAAAAAAAAAAAAAATTTCCACTGGAGTACCCCCTTAACCTTTCTAATATACTTCCAAAATATTTCTTATCTAATTTTTATAGAAATAATGGCTTATAAAAAAAAAAAAAGACCACTAGGGGTCCCCATACGATCTAGAACATAATCCTGTCTGGCTGCAGCATCATCTTTGTCCCAGCTGAAGCACAGACAGGGACAAAGTCCAGGAGTCCCTCCTGTCCTAACAGACTGCAGCATGAAAACAAAGAGGAGAGGGTTACAGAGAAGCCTGCAGTGATTGGATAAGGAGAGACCCAGCACAGCACAGCAGACTCAGGGAGGAAGTGAATGAGTGAGTAAGGGAGAGCTCAGTGCTTGCCTGGGTGTTGCCACTTCCACTGAGCAGTGGATGTCAGAATGAGTGCCAGATGCAGTGAAACTGGTGACGCCTATCTGTTTATACCAGCCTCCACAGCATTTCGGAATTCTGATGAAGGCACAATGGGATCGAAACTTCAATATATTTGTGTCTATGGATTGCAAAAATAAAAATCACACAATCTGCATATTGAGTGCCAGGTTTTTTTTTCTCTACATGTTAAAGGTAAGGTGACTTTACTACTTACCTGCCAGACAGTAATGGACATGCTTAGGAAGCATCCGTGCTTGTCTTGGGGCTAAATGGGTGTGTTGGAAGATTACAATAAGGCTGCTGCTTTCCGTTAGTGAAATGGCTATTTCTTGTTGGAGTTCCTCCAACTACAAGTCCCAGGATCCCTTGTTTGTAAGTGTGAGTAAATTTTTCTCCCTCCCACACATCACCGCACCCATTGCAGCACAGTTAGGCTCCCTTCCATGCGTGAAACGTTGCAATTGTCTTGCTGATGATGGAATAAACTAGTCACTTTATTTGCACCGGAGATCTTTTGTGTGCTGCGGTCTTTTCGATTCTCTAGATAGATAGATAGATAGATAGATAGATAGGAGATAGATAGATAGATAGGAGATAGATAGATAGGAGATAGATAGATTGGAGATAGATAGATATGAGATAGATAGATAGATAGATAGGAGATAGATAGATAGGAGATAGATATTAGATAGATAGATATGAGATAGATATAAGATAGATAGATATTAGATAGAAATGAGATAGATCGATAGGAGATAGATTTGAGATAGATATAAGATAGATAGATATGAGATAGATAGATATGAGATAGATCGATAGGAGATAGATTGATAGGAGATAGATATGAGATAAATAGATATGAGAGAGATAGCTAGATAGATAGATATGAGATAGATAGATATGAGATATATAGATAGATATTAGATAGAGAGATAGATAGATAGATAGATACATTCAGTCAAAAGAAATCCAGAAGCACACCCGCAAGATGTGTGGTAAAACTCAGTAGTTCTTTATTGACCCATTGTCAGATGAAACATTTTAACGGTATCACACCATATTTATCAAGCATGGTGCAAAGGTTACAACAGTTGCATTTTATAAGGTGCATCATTAGTGAAATCATTAATCAATCTATACAATACTTTTTTTTTTTTTTTACTTTTGTTTTATTAGATTTCCAAATAATTATACATTCCTCACAAAATTACACTTCCATTTTCTTCACTTATTGTCCATATTACAAAAAATCTATATAATACTTATCACAATATATAAAATTGTATCCATAATACAGTACATCCATAGTGCAAATTATAACAATAGTGCAAAACAAAGTGGTACACAAAATCATCATCATCTCAGTGTATAAAGGCAAGAACATATCTCAAGCATTTGCAATAATCTATGATTTCTCCAGACCTAGAGTTGTAGGTAGACGCCACCCTGGGGGATGTCCCCTCATGTTTTGGTTGGTGAATTAACTGTCTTCTGTCCATGGTTAACATTATGTTTTTACTTTCACTTAGTAGATCTGTTCTAGGGGATAACCCCTCTTGGTAAAATTCAAAATCATGTTGTCCAAAGCAGGTTCAAGTTTCTCATCCTTCCCAACCACCAGGCGGACCTTCACCATCTGACTAGAGGGGAGGGACCGGACCATGGGGCGGGGATGATGACTCAAATCAAATCTGAGGATGATAGAGTTACTATCCATCGGCTTTACAAATAAGTCAGTAGTAAGAAGATCTCCATCTATTGATACCAATGTATCTAAAAATTGTACAGAAACAGAAGAAAAAGTCAAAATAAATTTGATGTGATTATTAACCTGGTTTAAGAATGTCAGAAAATCATAAAGCTGTGGTTCAGTACCTGTCCAAATGAAGAAGACGTCGTCAATGTAGTGCCACCACCCCAGCACATGGCTGAAGTGGTGGCACCCATAGATGACTGTCTCCTCCAGGGCCCCCATGAACAAGTTGGCATAGGTTGGTGCCACGTTGATGCCCATGGTGGTTCCGGACAACTGTAAATAAAATGTGTCATTAAACATAAAGTAATTAAATTTGAGCATGATCTCTAATAATGACAATATGAATTCACATTTTTCCACTGAAAAATCTGGTTCAATAGCTCTTCTTACTGCTTCTAGTCCTGCCTCATGTGGAATAGATGTATACAATGATGTAACATCCAAAGAGGCAAGGATGGTATTAGGAGGAAGACTCACTGTTTTAATCTAAGAAAATCTGCGGTGTCACAAATAAAGGATCTTGAATTTACAGTGTATGGTGTCAGAACACGGTCAAGAAAAACTGAAATGGAACTGGTTATTGACACCCTCCTGGAGACAATGAGTCTACCGGGAGGTTCCACAAGAGATTTGTGGATTTTCGGTAAAATATACAAAAAGGGAGTAGTAGGATGTAAAACAGATAAATAATCAAATAGTGGTTTATCTATCAATCCATAATGTAAAGCTATTGTTAAACAATCAGAAATCTTTTCCTCTATTCCACATCTTGGATCTGATTTCAACTGGAGAGTTGTCGGTAAATTTTGCCCAAATATTTCGATCAGTCCATGACCACAACTGCCCCGCCTTTGTCAGCGGGTTTGAAGATTAAGTTGTGGTCATGGACTAATAGGTTAAGAGCCATACGCTGTGTCTTAGTCAAGTTAGATTGATTACATTCATCACCTTCCATACAAATTTTGTCTAGGTCCCGTCTAACCAACGTACAAAATGTGTCAATGGCACTAGAGCCAACCTGAGGGTTGAAATTGCTGGGGACCTTCAAACCATAGTCTGCAGCCTTGAAACCCACACGTTCGTTGCTACTAGAGATAGGTACAGACAAATCCGTTGTTCTACTCGCAAACCAGGTTTTTAACTTTAGTTTCCTTAAAAATTGTATACAGTCGAGTTCTAATTGGAACCAGTTAGGTCCATTAGTGGGACAAAAATTGAGACCCTTCACAAGTAACTGTAACTAAGGATGTGTAAGTTCAACAGAAGAAATATTTACGTACCCTCCTCAACCAACACCGGTATTCCATAAGGAAGGCCCGGATGGATTTGTTGTTGTTGAAGCATTTTGTTGAGGCGGACATACGGAAAACTATTTACGCTTTACACTCTTGGACCATATTCCGACATCCAAGCGGGGAGAAAAGGGAACTTTTTTGGATTTATGAGTTAGGTACCTTATGCCCTTTTGGTTTATACATTGATTCTGCAGTAACTTCTTCAATCTATAATGCCTAGTTGATGTCTTCATTTGAGATTATTGCATTAGTTATATATATATATATATATATATATATATATATGTATATATACAGTGGGGATCAAAAGTTTGGGCACCCCAGGTAAAAATTTGTATTAATGTGCATAAAGAAGCCAAGGAAAGATGGACAAAAAAATCTCCAAAAGGCATCAAATTACAGATTAGACATTCTTGTAATATGTCAACAAAAGTTAGATTTTATTTCCATCATTTACACTTTCAAAATAACAGAAAACAAAAAAATGGTGTCTGCAAAAGTTTGGGCACCCTGCAGAATTTATAGCATGCACTGCCCCCTTTGCATGGCTGAGACCTGCCAGTGTCATGGATTGTTCTCAATCATCATCTGGGAAGACCAGGTGATGTCAATCTCAAAGGTTTTAAATGCCCAGACTCATCTGACCTTGCCCCAACAATCAGCACCATGGGTTCTTCTAAGCAGTTGTCTAGAAATCTGAAACTGAAAATAGTTGACGCTCACAAAGCTGTAGAAGGCTATAAGAAGATAGCAAAACGTTTTCAGATGTCAATATCCTCTGTTCCGAATGTAATTAAGAAATGGCAGTCATCAGGAACAGTGGAAGTTAAAGCAAGATCTGGAAGACCAAGAAAAATATCAGACAGAACAGCACGGAGGATTGTGAGAAAAACAATTCAAAACCCACGTTCGACTGCACAATCCCTTCAGAAAGATCTGGCAGACACTGGAGTTGTGGTACACTATTCCACTATAAAGAGATACTTGTACAAATATGGTCTTCATGGAAGAGTCATCAAAAGAAAACCTCTTCTACGTCCTCCCCACAAAAATCAGAGCTTGAACTTTGCAACTGAACACATAGACAAGCCTTATGCATTTTGGAAACAAGTTCTGTGGACCGATGAGTTGAAAATTGAACTTTTTGGCCGGAATGAGCAAAGGTACGTTTGGAGAAGAAGGGAACAGAATTTAATGAAAAGAACCTCTGTCCAACTGTTAAGCATGGGGGTGGATCAATCATGCTTTGGTATTGTATTGCAGCCAGTGGCACATGGAATATCTCACGAGTAGAAGGAAAAATGGATTCAATAAAATTTCAGCAAATTTTGGAAGTTAACTTGATGCCATCTGTGAAAAAGCTGAAGTTAAAGAGAGGATGGCTTCGACAAATGGATAATGATCCTAAACACACCTCGAAATCCACGGGGGATTACATCAAGAGGCGTAAACTGAAGGTTTTGCCATGGCCTTCACAATCTCCTGACCTCAACATAATAGAAAATCTATTGATAGACCTTAAAAGAGTAGTGCGTGACAGACAGCCCAGAAATCTCAAAGAACTGGAAGACTTTTGTAAGGAAGAATGGGCAAAGATACCTCAAAACAACAATTGAAAGACTCTTGGCTGGCTACAAAAAGTGTTTACAAGCTGTGATACTTGACAAAGGGGGCAGTACAAGATATTAACTCTGCAGGGTGCCCAAACTTTTGCAGACGCCATTTTTTTGTTTTCTGTTATTTTGAAAGTGTAAATGATGGAAATAAAATCTAACTTTTGTTGACATATTATAAGAATGTCTAATCTGTAATTTGATGCCTTTTGGAGATTTTTCCATCTTTCCTTGGCTTCTTTATGCACATTAATACACATTTTTACCTGGGGTGCCCAAACTTCTGATCTCCACTGTAATATATATATATATATTTATATGTATATTATTGAACATTTTATTATCGATGAACTAAGTCTGTTCTCTTTGTTTTCCAGATTATGAAGCATTTGATACCAAGGGGACTGGATTTATCTATACAGTCTGTGACTGGGACTGTATTTGCTTGCCTGCCCCCCTGGAACTTCACTGTACAATTTTTGCGGTTGTGCTGCCTACCCTCTGGATAGATAGATATAGATATGAGATTGATGTATATAGATATGAGATAGATAGATACATAGATAGATATGAGATAGAGATGAGGTAGATAGATAGATATGAGATAGATAGATATAGACATGAGATAGATAGATAGATATTAGATAGATACATAGATATGAGATAGATAGAGATGAGATAGATAGAGATGAGATAGATAGATATGAGATAGATAGATATGAGATAGATAGATAAAATTCCGCAAAAAGGACCGCACTCCGGAAGATAGTTACGGGTGCAAGCTGGTCCGGCCTGGGTCAAGGGCCCCCACAAATAGCCAGTTCAACAAAACAGCAGCACACCAGGATAAGATGAAAGCGTGTCAGGCTTTATTCATCAGATGCCACGACGTTTCAACCGTCTCTCAAGGTCTTTGTCAAGCAAATAACATGTGCACGTGCTCACAATATTTAGGGGTGGTACATGTGCAATAGTTTTGCATAATTAATTAGATTACAATATCAAAACAGTGTAAAATGCAGCGATCGCAAACAATCATAAAACATTCATAAAACAAGAGTGATAAAATTCAAGTTAAGATGCCTTAAGGGCGATATACTCTATAGTGCTAGTGTCACGATTGCTTAGTACAGTGTATATAATATCAGAATATCACATAAAAACATAGCAGAGGGAGGAGTCGAGGGAGGTCTTGGCACTGCCTACTCCCCAATTCATTATGACAGATGTAAACATATACCATGAGGAACGCCATGGCTACTTCCGTTTCTCTGTGTGGTGCTAGACCGGAAGAGAGACTACGGTCATGTGATGCTCATGTGACCTTTGTATCTCACACAGGCGCACTAGGCACCATAAGAATGCAGCGACGCGCGGTGCGCGTCCACAAGCGCATACTAAATGCGCATGCGCACACGCAAGGCGCGTCAGAGTATAGTAAGATGCCGTAATTTCTGGCGCATACCTACTCACACTGGGCTGTTGCTCAGCGCCATTTTTAGCAAGGGAATTTTTGCCCAGACTTAGGGTCCCAAATCATACTGATCCATTCACACTGGCACAGCAATCTCTTAGGTCCCCAACACAGTAAGGCAACGATGGGACTCCAGAACTGGATAACCCATCATTACCGATAGATAGATAGATAGATAGATAGATATGAGATAGATGATAGATAGATAGATAGATATGAGATAGATAGATATAGATAGATAGATATGAGATAGATAGATAGATAGATAGATATGAGATAGATAGATATAGATAGATAGATATGAGATAGATGATAGATAGATAGATACATATGAGATAGATAGATATAGATAGATAGATATGAGATAGATAGATATGAGATAGATAGATAGATATGAGATACAGCAACCAAGTAGACGCAGCAGCACTCCGGCGTAGTGAAAATAGTGACTTTTATTTATCACCAAAATGCAATAGCGACGTTTCAACCACCTCACGTGGCCGTCCTTCTCCGGAGGACGGCCACGTGAGGTGGTTGAAACGTCGCTATTGCATTTTGGTGATAAATAAAAGTAACTATTTTCACCACGCCGGAGTGCTGCTGCGTCTACTTGGTTGCTGTATCTAATTGGGGTCTGAGGACCAGGGCCCATCCACAGCCTGCACCCATCTCATCTTTCCCTACTGCGAGTGCTGCTCCATTTGTTTTTCTAGATATGAGATAGATAGATAGATGATAGATAGATATGAGATAGATAGATATAGATGGATGGATATGAGATAGATAGATATTAGATAGATAGATAAGAGATAGATATGAGATAGATAGATAGATAGTTAATACATAGATTGGATAGATAAGTATTAACTTTACAGTCGAATTCTAGAGAATGAACAATGAACACACGCATTTTACGCATTTACAAATAACCACATATAGAACTTGGCCTGGAAATAGTTAATATGTCATGTTCTATGTTAGGCAATATTCTTACATTGCTTATCTGTGCCGTATCAGGAAGCAACACTTCCCCTTTTATGCGCAGGAAAGCCTGCCCCGGAAGCAGCTTGCAGGATGCTGGTGCGGACTGAGGGAAAGGAGTCTATGGGAACGGAAGTCCAGAGAGCCTACAGTTCTGCTCGGTGTGAGAACGCTGTGATTTGTTTCTCGTCTCTACAGATATAGAGACATTAGGTCATTCTGTCCACTTCCACACAACTCATCACTCATCTCAGAACATCACTCCGCCTCTATAGTAATGAAATGAAGGTCTACGGACACACGGAGTAGAGTCTCTTTCCTAAAGTCCTCGTCTTCATTCCATATAAATAAAACTTCAAGCGCGGTAGAAGACGGCGGTCCATCAAGCTTTACCTCGTAAATTTTCTTCCGGAACAAGTGTTCCACATCTACAACGACACTGTATCCTAAGGTGACCCTTAGGGTTTTCTTAGTGAGCGACATTAAATACTAGCAGAAAATTGTCAGGATGTAATGACTATTGGGTTCACAGATGACTAATATGACAGGGCAACCAAAAAACTACCGTATTTTTCGTCCTATAGGACGCACCGGTGTATAAGACGCACCCAATTTTTAGGGGCAAAATCTAAATAAAGATTTTGAACCCAATAGTGGTCTGCAACCTACGGACCTCCAGATGTTGCAAAACTACAACTCCCAGCATGCCCGGACAGCCAACGGCTGTCCGGGCATGCTGGGAGTTGTAGTTTTGCAACATCTGGAGGTCCGCAGATTGAAGACCACTGCATAGGAGGTAATACTCAAGTGTCCCCGCCGCTCCGGACCCGTCACTGCTGCCCTGGATGTCGCTCCATCGCTGTCGCCGTGTCCCCGTCGCTCCCGAACGTCTCTGCTGCCGGCCGGGTATCCTCGCTCTCCGTCGCCGCCATCATGTCGTTACGCACGCCGACGCACATACGCGACGACGTGATGACGAGGAAGGAGAGCGCCGGCATACAGGGTATCCCTGAATGGAGAAGACACCGAGGAGGCAGGTAAGGTCCCTCCCGGTGTCCTGTAAGCACTAACCCGGCTATTCAGTCGGGCTGTTCGGGACCACAGCGGTGAAATCGCGGCGGTCCCAAACAGCCTGACTGAACAGATGGGTTAGTGTCACTTTCCCTTCAGACGCGGCGGTCAGCTTTGATCGCCGCGTCTGAAGGGTTAATACAGGGCATCACAGCGATCGGTGATGTCCTGTATTAGCCGCGGGTCCCGGCCGTTGATGGCCGCAGGGACCGCCGCGATAGGGGTGTATTCGCCGTATAAGAAGAAAAAGTGCATCTTATACTGCGAAAAATACGGTATATAGATGCTGCCATATTTAATTTAGGTGCCTAATGTTAAATTTTAACCCTATATCCATGAGCCAGTGGGCTAGCTTGTAACACTAAGGGTTAGCTGTAATATGGTGCATCAAAGTGTAGCAAACTTGATTTTCATAAAGGTCCTTTGACCAACCTTGTGTGAAGGTAAGTGAACCTTATGATTAATTGGCTTTGGTGGTGCCTCTACCAGAACTGTCTGACACGGTGCTTATTAGGCTTGAATCATTTGTGTTACTTCCTAATGATGATACTTGGATGAGGTAAGTGGAGACATCATTGTAAGGATGAAGATGAGTCTCCGTTCAGGTGGTGCTTGTCACCACCATGCTTCTAACCCTCAAGGAGTCCTGATTCCATTTTCCTGGCATCAGTACATGTAGAGACTACATTCGTCTGCAGGTTCTGAACACCCAATAAAATGGGGATATGACCAACTTAAAGGGGTACTCCGCCCCTAGACATCTTGTCCTCTATCCAAAGGATAGGGGATAAGATGTCTGATCGCTGGGGTTCCACCGCTGGGGACCCCCGCGATCTCGGCTGCGGCACCCCAGACATCCGGTGCACGGAGTGAACTTTGTGCCAGATGACTGGCGATACGAGGCAGAGGCTCGTTATGTCATGGCCACGCCCCCTCAATGCAAGTCTATGGGAGGGGGCGTGACGGCTGTCATGCCCCCTCCCATAGACTTGCATTGAGGGGGCGTTGTGTGACGTCACGAGCCTCTAAACGAACGCCAGGTGCAGCAGGGAGATCGCAAGGGTCCCCAGCAGCGGGACCCCCGTGATCAGACATCTTATTCCCTATCCATTGGATAGGGGATAAGATGTCTATGGATGGAGTACCCCTTTAAATACCTAACTCTCTCTAAGAGGCTCCATAGCAGCCCCATTGATCTGTCTTTTCTGCACCTACACTTTTCGAAGAGACAATGCAAACAAAATTCAGTGTGTCCAATGGGTAAACCAGAAAACTTGAGGGTCAAGAAGACTGAGAAAGGTTGTAGGTTGACATTGGATGTAGTCTGACATCTCTCACGGCAGATCCTTGCTGTGCGGTGACTTACAGATATGATTATGAAGGCCTCATTGTTTATTGATGCTATTTTGGAGCAGGAAAGATTTGTTAATCATCAGAAGATACCAAATCAAGGAAATGCTAATGCGCTCCATCACTACAGATCAGAATTACATTAGAAACAGATGGAAGCGAGGAAAATATTAAACAGCACGGAGAATGTTTGCAAGTAGAAATGGCACTGTCGGAAAGGACAAAATAAGAGATCGTATGGTTTTTCTAGATAAATGCAGTGAATGATGGAGCAAGGCGTGGATAGTCACCAGTTATGATATTTGTACATTTAATTTGGCCTTATAGGTACAAAATCAGACCCCCAAAACAAACAGATCTCTAAAATACCACATGATACACACAGATGGGCAGCTGATACCCCAATAGTGTCATTTGTCCTACATACTTCCTTCAGAGTCTTCCCTAGGTGTCCCATTAGATGCCTAGTACTGCATTGCCTGTCAGAGGACCTCCAGGTGCTTCCATCAGTCTTTCCCAGGTGCCCGTTTAAAGTGTACCTGTCGTCAACAAAAACTTTTTATATAATGTAGATGTAACGGAGCTGGATGTGGATCCTCTAACCTGTGTGGCTGATGACTCGGACCGTAGCGGGGAGCGGAGTCTAAGGTGCCGCTGGTCTTCACCAGAGCCTGCCGCAAGGCAGGATGGGCTTTCTGCGGCAGGCGACACCCAGGTCGCTACCCCCCAACACGGCTCAACCGCGCAGGTAGCTGGGCAAGGCGAAGTACCGAAGGATAAGGCAGTAGCGTAATCAAATGTAGCAGAAGGTCAAGGCAGGCGGCAAAGGTGCGGAGTCTAATAACGTAGCGGAAGGTCTGGATACACGGGTAAGGCTAACAGGCTATAGGGACGCTTAATCTCAGGCTAGGGGCACTAAAGATCCAACAGGGAAGTGTGGGGGGTGCATGGACTTATAGGATGGTGTCAGGTGTACACAATAATTATGGGCGTACTGGCCCTTTAAATTTTTGAGCTTCGGCGCGCGCGCCCTAAAGGACGGGGACACGCGCGCCGGAGCTGAGACACAGCAGAGGCAGCAGAGGAGAGAGGTGAGTGACGGGCTGGGATTCGCATGTGGGCATGTCCCGCAATGCGAATCCCAGCTCCACCACCAGCCGGGGACAAGGGAACAATGCGCTCGCGGCCGGTGCAGGTGGCTGGAGCGCGGAGCATGACAGTAGATAATACCATTATATGTATATTTGTAATATACATTGGTTAAAAAAAATTCCCTGCAGCTAATACCTGTGTGTCTCTATGAGAAGACCAAATACAGGAAGTGAGGATGGACAAGCAGGACTCTGTGCAGTAAGAAAAAGCAGGACAGTGTGCACTGAGGCTCTATAACATTCCCCTATCTCATACATCAGGATGATTGACAAGCCAAAAGTCTGCACAGATCCCTGCTTGTCCTGCCCTCACTTCCTGTTTTTGGACTCATCATAGAGACACACAGACAATAGCTGCAGGGACAGCATTTTTTCACCCAAAAATATACACAATTTTGAGCCAATGTATATTACAAATATACATATAATGGTATTATCTATATTATATCAAAAGTTTTTGTTGACGACAGGTGCACTTTAAGTGTCTCTGCTTAGGTCACCCTATTAAATGCCCTGTACTAGCTAATCTTTTATCATCTACCTGGGTGGTCCTTCAGTGCCCATTTCAGGTCCCTTTTAAAATAGCTCCAGGTATTTCAATCAGTTTTCTCCAGGTTCAGTTTTCTCCAGACTATTGTGTCTGTCTCTGGTTTCCTTTTCATGTATGTACTAGAAACTTCTTTCAGTGTCTTCACCAGATGTGTCCTCTGGTGCTCTTACCAGAGACTTCTTCAGGTGCCCCATTTAGTGTTTCAGTCTCAGGCACCCCTTTTAGTGCCTTCCCTAGTAGCCCCTTAATTTTCATGTCAAGGTGCTTCCTTTACTTAGCACAAACTTAATTTTTATATTGGGAGTGAATACGAGGTGATGGGTGGGATTAAACAGTTGTGGGTGTAAATGTTGTATATTGAGAAGCGTGTATGCCTAATACATACCATCTGATTGTATAATCCCACCCATGACCTTTTAAGGGTATTTTCACACAAGTGGATCCCCAGCGCGTATTATACTGCGGATCCGCCGTTGTAGGACCGCTGTATGCTACCTTTACTGGTGCCGCTACAAGCAGACACACTGAAGTGATGTGCGAGTTGCTGCGCACGCGCGGTGTACTCGCACACATCGCGGCCACTCCCCCTGCTCTATGAGCTTGGCCGAGAGCTGCCGCAATGTGCGAGTATACTGCGCATGTGCACGGCAACTCGCACATCACTGTGTGTCTGCTCATAGTGGCGGATTGCCGCTCCGAGCAGGCACCTGTAAAGGCAGCATACAGCGGTCCTTCAGCAGCGGATCTGCAGTGTAATATGCGCTGGGGATCCGCTCAAGTGAACGTACCCTAAAACTAAGTTCACACCCATCTGACTGATTCCCTAAATTATCAGATTAACTATAAAGCCTTGTTTTTCAGGGACACAAGGGTGAATCAAAAAAACTGTAAAAGGTTGTGTGATCAGGACACCTTAATCAACTGGTGCCAGAAAGTTGAACAGATTTGTAAATTACTTCTATTTACAAATCTTAATCCTTCCAGTACTTATCAGCTGCTGTATGCTCCACAGGAAGTTATTTTCTTTTTGAATTTCCTTTCTGTCTGACCACAGTGCTCTCTGCTAACACCTCCTACCTCCTTGCTCCTACTATGGACAGTTCCTGACATGGACAGAGGTGTAAGCAGAGAGCACTGTGGTCAAACAGAAAGGACATTTAAAAAGAAAATAACTTCATCTGGAGCATACAACAGCTGATAAGTACTGGAAGGATTACGATTTTTAAATAGAAATAATTTAAAAATCTGTTTAACTTTCTGGTACAGATTTTTGGGGGTTGGCCACAAGTTTATTCTGGGTCCATACTAAGGTTCATGTGTAAAACCAGATATAACAAACCACATAACAAAGTTTAAAAAAAAAGGTGCAATTTATTTTACTGAAAAATCGTACAACAAATGATGAATATACAAGTCATTAATTAAAAAGACATTTGCCCGTACTTGCATAATACATTGTTTTTTCATTCCTCCTAGACGGTTATTGTGACAGATTAAAGAAGAGACTTTCTAAGCTCTTCACCATTTCATGGTCAATGTGAAATTATTTGGGAAAGCGGGTGGTGGAGCCAAAACTCCAATAAACAGTAACTCATTCCTACCAGACCACCTGTATGGGGGCGTAATACTGTTAACCCTACAATGAACCAGACTAATTCCTCTTTGAGAACTCTAGAAAATGTCCACAATTTGTCAACATCAACAATACTGCCAGAAAATAACACTGGTGTAGGACTCATTTGCTGTCCATTGAGGTTGTTGATCCTAGTCAGCCTACTGTACATACACATGAGTTCTTGTTGAAAGTTGTTTAGACCAGAAGTTTTCACCAATTTCACCATTCGTTTGCACATTCCTATTGTCCAAACATATATATCTACATTCCTCTAGAGGCAGGAGGGTTGGTGATGGTGTCCACTCTTGGAAGGTAAAACAGGCCACGGTGTATCTTAACATCATGAACAACCCACCAAGGTATGCTGAGATCAGCTGGAGTTGACTGATCTATGAAATCATTTGGCAAGGGTCCGAGAGTGGTAACATGTCTCTTTGGGGAGACCACAAAGCTGGCATAGACATGCTCCATGCTCAAAAAAAAGGACGCAAAGTACCAACCTCCAGAAAAAGAATAGAACTGGTTTTCTAGTGGCACCTATTGAAGCTAGCTTCCCCAAGGAGAAACATCTCTTCAGACCTACGTCAAAGCCATCTCATCCAGTCGACATGCACCCTGTTTTGTACTGAGAAGGTGCCAGAGCTCAACTGTCTATGTAGGAAATTAATTTTGATTTAGCTGATAATCCCTAGTCATGTTTTAAGGCTTCTGCATTAGGCTTCTGCACTGACTTATCGATAAGCTACCTCCAATATGTCCCACTAGAGAGCCATTATTTTTCCTTATGGATCTACTTTACATTATTTGGCATAGCTTTGGTAGGCGAACCATAGATTGTAAGGGTCAAACATGGTCCAAGAGTGGTCTCTCAGCTGACCCTCCTAAATACTAAATTTTTGCAGTGTTTACAACTAAATTTAGCAACCTTTATGAAGAATAGAACATCTTGTATGGCTATCTTAACTTATTAAGAAGTTTACTGTATGTTTGTTTTAAATAACCAGACAACCATGGTGGCCAAAAAGCCAAGTGACATAGCACCAAATGTCTAATTCGACCGTACAAAGAGTTGGCCAAATTAGAATAAGTCCAGTCATTTATAGCTCAGAGTTGTCTTCCAAATGAGTCCTTTATGGGCCACATAATTTGGTAAAACATTAACCATTTATTTGGTCATTGAGCCACAGATGGTGTATTGCTGGATCACTTGCCCCATGAGGCTGATTTTAACATCTCCAAGTCCATAGCAGACATAGGACAAAGGTCAAAGTAGACGTCAAAATTCCGGTCTGCCATCATAATCTGGTCTAGGTTGTCCTTGCTCCCCATCGTCTCAAGATAAGATGCACAACTGGCTTATTTATCAAGTATTCGCTGTAGTGCGTTGACAGGGTTGAATAATAACTGGTCCTTTACCTTATTACAGAGACTTACTAAAAAAGATTAAAGGGGTACTCCACCTCTAGACATCTTATCCCCTATTCAAAGGATAGGGGATAAGATGTCTGATCACGGGGTCCTGCTGCTGGGACCTCCGTCGATCTCCGTCCATGCACTCGGCATTCTGAACATTACGTTCAGAATGCTCGGTTTGGGTGGCCATTGTAGTGACATCACACCACGCCCCTCAATTCATGTCTATGGGAGTGGGCGTGACAGCCTCTCATAAACTTGAATGGAGGGGGCGTGGCGTAACGTCACAACCACAGCAGCCGAAACCCAGCTTTCTGATTCTGAACATAATGTTCAATGGTGCCTGCACGGAGATCACGGGTGGTCCCAGTGGGGAAGTATCAGCGATCAGACATCTTATCCCCTAGCCTGTACCCCTTTAAGTCCTCAGATACAGTATTATGCTAGTGTGAACACAACCTGAAGGGTAGGTACATGCGGAAAAATATGCTGCCAATCTTGCCACAGATTTCACAAATCTAGAGCAATATCTGCTGTGTTTGATTTTGACTAAAGTTATAAAAAATCTGCACCAAAAAATGCACTAAAAACTGCATGTGTGAATCCAGTCTTTAGGTTGATGTTTCCAAACCCAAGGATACATTTTAATGCACAGGTTTAAGCAGAGGAATTTACCATTTCAATAAGGTTTTCTTCATTGTTTTGAGAAAAATAAAGTTTTTTTTGTTTTGTGTCTGCCATATTGAGCCGAAACTAAGGCACTAATGCACTTTATACAACAGCATTGTCTTCTGATAAAATTCTTAAACAGTGTTTTAATGCCGTGTTCTTCAGAATAGCTCCTGGGCTTTGACGCTATTATATCACAAAAGTGATTTCCTAATAAAAAAAAATAAAAAAAACATATATGCTCGATTTTAAGGCAAGGTTTTTTTGGGTTTTTTTTATCCCAAGAAAAAGGTCATTTTATATTTGGCTGTTAGGGCTTCGATAAGTTCAGCGTCAGCCTGGCTCCCATGTGTATCCGCATGTCCGCTACCACCGTGTAGTGCCCAGTGCTGGGAGGAAGTGATCTTTGATTTGATGAAGTCACTTCCTCCCAGTGCTCTATGGTATAAGCAGCTATACACGTGTTTATTCCCTTTGTGTGTATTGGAACTAAACCAAAAAAGGGAGGGAAAAAAGCAAATTGGACATAATGTCACCAAACTCCAAAAATGGGCGGAAAAAAATGATTGGCACGCTTTCAAAATTGTGGAAAAATAAGATTGTTTCAAGCATGTGATGCTCCTTTAAACTCACCGGCAAGTAACAGGTATGGGCAATATAAAAATCACACCCGAAAGCAGATAAAAAGGAGAGAAGTTCAATAAGTCTTATGCATTGTGTGTGTGTGTGTGTGTGCCACACTAAGCATGGACAACAGAAAGAGGAGAAGAGAACTGTCTGAGGACTTGGGAACCAAAATTGTGGAAAAATATCAACAATCTCAAGGTTACAAGTCCATCTCCAGAGATCTAGAGTCCACAGTGCACAACATTATCAAGAACATTGCAACCCATGGCACTAATCTCCCTGGGCGTGGACGGAAGAGAAAAATGTATGAAAGGTGTCAACACAGGATAGTCCGGATGGTGGATAAGCAGCCTCAAACAAGTTCCAAAGATATTTAAGCTGTTCTGCAGGCTCAGGGAGCATCAGTGTCAGCGCAAACTATCCGTCCACATTTAAATTAAATTAAACGCTATGGAGGAGACCCAGGAGGACCCCACTGCTGACACAGAGACATAAAAAAGCAAGACCACATTTTGCCAAAATGAACTTGAGTAAGCCAAAATACTTCTTGGAAAATATCTTGTGGACAGATGAGACCAAGATAGAGCTTTTTGGTAAAGCACATCATTCTACTGTTTACCGAAAACGGAATGAGGCCTACAAAGAAAAAAACACAGTACCCACAGTGAAATATGGTGGAGGTTCAATGATGTTTTGGGGTTGTTTTGCTGAATGTGTGAAAGACATCATGAAATCTGAGGATTACCAACAAATTTTGGGTCTCACTGTACAGCCCAGTGTCAGAAAGCTGGGTTTGCATCCGAGATGTTGGGTCTTTCAGCAGGACAATGACCCCAAACATACATAAAAAAAAAACAGAAATGGAAGGCAACAAAACACTGGAGAGTTCTGAAGTGGCAGCAATGAGTCCAGATCTAAATCCCATTGAACACCTGTGGAGAGATCTTAAAATTGCTGTTGGGAAAAGGCGCCTTCCAATAAGAGACCTGGAGCAGTTTGCAAAGGAAGAGTGGTCCAACATTCCGGCTGAGAGGTGTAAGAAGCTTATTGATGGTTATAGGAAGCGACTCATTTCAGTAATTTTTTCCAAGGGTGTGCAACCAAATATTAAGTTAAGGGTGCCAATAATTTTGTCCAGATCATTTTTTGAGTTTGGTGACATTATGTCCAATTAGCTTTTTTTCCTCCCTTTTTTGGTTTAGTTCCAATACACACAAAGGGGATAAACATGTGTATAGCAAACCATGTGTTACTGCAATCCTTTTCTGTGAGAAATACTTCATTTTCCAGAAAAATGTCAGGGGTGCCATCATTTACGGCCATGACTGTATATGATATAAGGGGAATAGATATGATCTGAGGGAAATGGATATGATATAAAAAGCAGGGATCAATATGATATGAGGGGAAAAGCCATGCTATGACATGGGGGTATTGGTCATGAGGGGATTGGATGTGACATGGGGGGAATGGTCAGATATCATAAGGTGAATGGATATGATCTGAGGGGAATTGTTGTGGAAATGATATGGAGGGGAGTTGTTTTATTTTCCCCTATAGATAGGTCTTACCTTCATACCTATTTATTTCTTTTAATAAAATCCAAAATTCAAGGGATCATTTTATAATAAGGGTCGTCTTAAAATCGAGCAGATACGGTATAAAGAAAGGACTGATTCTTCTTAACACATATACACTCCTGTGTTTGGTTTACTGCATCTAAGACGACAATAAAATGCCTGTGTGTGGTTCTAGCATTATACAATCCTGTCTATGCTTAAAAGGATAGATCTGTGAAGGTCTGATGGGGAGGGGGGGGGGGGGATGGGATTATTGGGATTATTCAGCGCAATCGTTTTATCTTTGGTTATTGCCTACAATGCACAGAAGTTTAAAGAAGGGAATGTTTCATAGTTGTGACTCATTGAGGACATCTGCAGCAGTATCAGGTGACTCCGCAGCATTGTGTCACCGCTGACTGTGTCTGTCTCACTTTTTGGGCCTGGAATTAGAACATTTAGTCTTCTAATACACTATTTTATTTTTTCTCTCCAGTACATGGTATTCAATGAACCATTACATTTCCGTGACGTCCATATGCCGGCTAGCGGTTTTATAATTAAGGCTTTGTTCTTTCTTAAGGAGGATCCTTAAAGAAATAGTCACATGCTTAAAGGAGTACTCCGGCGCGCACTTTTTTCCTTTTATCCCGTCCGGGCTGCAAAATAAAAGAAAACACACTTTCTCTTACCTGCCAACGAGCCCCCGGAGCTCCGGTACACGTGTTCGGTCCCCGGGCTGTATTCTTCTTACTTCCGGTTAGCCCGGCACGTCACACGGAGCTTCAGCCTATCACTGGCCGAGGCGGGACATCACTGCGGCCGGTGATAGGCTGAAGCTCCGTGTGACGTGCCGGGCTAACAAGGAATAAAAGGGATAAAAGGATAAAAGGAAAAAAGTGCGCGCCGGAGTACTCCTTTAAAGGGAATCTGTCAGCTTTTAGGGTATAAATAGCTGTTTGGGTATAAAATCAAACTGTAGCTTTCTTGGAGATGATGATGGTTGTGAAACTCAAATAAAATCGCCTTTTTTTTAGTTTTCAGCCATGTGTCAAGGAGGCATGGCTGAGTTGCTCAAGTGCCATAGCCTGACACGCCTCCTAACTTACCCTTACTTCTCAGCCCTTTTTTTAACTGACATACAGATCTCTGTATAGCGATCAAGGAGGTGCTGGAAGTTGTGGGTGAGCAAGAAGTCATGCTGAGCTGTGGCACTTAAACAGTTTGGTTCTGCCTCCTTGACACTTGGCTGAGAAAAACAATTCTGCAAGTTGGGCAGCCACTATCTGGTCCAGGATGGGTTCAGTTCTTTTATACCCTAACCGCTATCCAATGGTTGCTGCAGCTCTTAAAGGGGTTATCCAGGAAAAAACTTTTTTTTTTTTTTTTTATATATATCAACTGGCTCCAGAAAGTCAAACAGATTTGTAAATTACTTCTATTAAAAAAATCTTAATCCTTTCAGTACTTATGAGCTTCTGAAGTTCAGGTTGTTCTTTTCTGTCTAAGTCCTCTCTGATGACACGTGTCTCGGGAACCGCCCAGTTTAGAAGAGGTTTGCTATGGGGATTTTCTTCTAAACTGGGCGGTTCTCCACAGAGAGCACTTAGACAGAAAAGAACAACCTTAACTTCAGAAGCTCATAAGTACTGAAAGGATTAAGATTTTTTTAATAGAAGTAATTTACGAATCTGTTTGATTTTCTGGAGCCAGTTGATATGTAAAGAAAAGTTTTTTTCCTGGATAACGCCTTTAACAGCAAATGCAGCTGACAGATTCCCTTTAAGGGCTCATCCACACTGCGGGCATTCAATCAGCAAAATTCCGCTGGCTGAATGTCCACTTGCAGGGGGTGCACAGTCTGAACAGAGTAGTGATTCTCATTGAAAACAATGGGACGCTAAACTGGGCCGGCAGTTTGGACTAGCCCTAAAACAGTGTTTCCCAACCAGGGTGCCTCCAGCTGTTGCAAAACTACAACTCCCAGCTTACCCGGACAGCCTTTCGCTGTCCGGGTATGCTGGGAGTTGTAGTTTTGCAACAACTTGAGGCACCCTGGTTGGGAAACACTCTTTTAAAGGCTCACTCCAGGTACTATTTGAAAGCCACGCCCATCACTGCAAGTGGGTGGGGTTTCAGCAGTCTGTATGTCTATACTTGTTTCCTTCAGACATATTTTTTACTATGTGTTTTTTTGGGGGGCTGAAAAAGTGCCACAAATTAGAGTATTAGTATATGCAGTTTTTTTGCACCTTTTTTTTCCCCTCACGTTTTTTCTCATTACAGGTCATATGATACTTTGCAGAATTTCTATTGGAGCATGTGAGGAAAATAGGGCAGAAAAAACGCACACGCATTTACACATGTTTTCTTTTTCTATGCGTTTCTTTTTACAACCCATACGGGAGAAGGAACAGCACAAAATAGGCAAAAAAAACACCATAGCCTGAGCATGCTGCCATTAAAAAAAATGCCACTTAAAGGGGTACTCCGGTGGAAAACTTTTTTTTTTTTTTTAAATCAACTGGTGCCAGAAAGGTAAACAGATTTGTAAATGACTTCTATTTTAAAAATATTGACCCTTCCAGTACTTATTAGCGGCTGTATGCTCCAGAGGAAGTTCTTTTCTTTTTGGATTTCTTTTCTGTCACGACCGCAGTGCTCTCTGCTGACACCTCTGTCCATTTTAGGAACTGTCCAAAGCAGCATATGTTTGCTATGGGGATTTTCTCCTGCTCTGGACAGTTACCTGACATGGACAGAGGTGTCAGCAGAGAGCACTGTGGTCGTGACAGAAAAGAAATCCAAAAAGAAAAGAATTTCCTCTGTAGTATACAGCCACTAATAAGTACTGGAAGGATTAAGATTTTTTTTTAATAGAAGTCATTTACAAATCTGTTTACCTTTCTGGCATCAGTTGATTTAAAAAAAAAATAAAGTTTTCCACCGGAGTACCCCTTTAAGTGGCATTTTTTTAATGGCAGCATGCTCAGGCTATGGTATTTTATGTATGTCATTTCAACATTGACTCCAAGCAGACATTTTTTTTGGGCGTTGTCTATGGCGCTTTTTCCAGCATTTATTTTTTATTTTTTCTTGCAAAATTACCCTCAAAAAGACAAGGCTGCTTTCTTCCAGAAGCAATGCCACACTTATTATTTATTGAGATGTATGAGGCTGAGCTGCAGTACCAGACACAACCTGTGGAGGAGCGCGGCACTGCTTTTAAAAAAACCCAGTCATGCTTTTTTCTTCTTTTACAAGCCCTTTAAAGCGGTACTCCGCTGCCAGCATTCGGAACATTTAGTTCCGAATGTTGTGTGTTCGCTGTGTGTTCGGTCACGCCCCCTCGTGATGTCAGGCCATGCCCCCTCAATGCAAGTCTATGGGAGGGGGCGTGACGGATGTCACGCCCCCTCCCATAGACTTGCATTGAGGGGGTGTGGCCTGACGTTGCAAGGGGTTGTGGCCGACCCCCCCGCAGCGCGCACACAACATTCGGAACTAAATGTTCCGAACGCTGGCCAGCGGAGTACCGCTTTAATGAATACTGATAACAACGCAATAGATGACGGCTGTGACACATGCGTATTACGGACACAATCCTGGCCTGACCTGAAAGCACAATAGATCCCTACCACTGTCGCGCCGTTACTTGCATCGGTAAATAACGTCACCAAAGCGTGACTACTGGTGCGCCTTAGCAATCTTGGTTCCACATCAGCAAATTGGCAAACGTATTTTATTTTATTCGCAAAATTGTCATCCGTAATCGTTGGAAAAACGATTCTGGACGAGAATTTGTAAAATACGTTGGCCAATCTTGCGATTTGTGAACCCGCCCTTCGTCATATGACCTGCTGCACGGAGGCGCCACACAACAGCATGGTGCCATAATATGGCTGTATTAGCTTCACACACACACGACTCTGCTGTAGTGATGAAGCCTAGTGCTGGAGATCTGACACCATGGCCGACATTTATCATTGTCTTTAGACAGTTTTTGTGTCTAGAAAAGGCGCAAAAAAAAAAAACGCAAGCAGGGTTTATTTGCGTCTTTTTTGGCGCCTTTTGGTTTACACATTTCTGCTGATTTTGAGTTGCAATCCACAGATTTTGGCAACGCTCATGATACGGAAGGGTTTTATTAACAAACAAAAAAAGAAGACGCAAAGCCAAAAAGTGTCTCTAAACGACACCAACCCAGACTTAGCTTAGCTTTTTGGTGTATGTGAAGAGAGAAATTTCAGAAAATGTGGCCTGCACAAAATTTATCAAATGCTCTGCAACCATTTAAAGGGGTACTCGTACTCCCGTGGAAAACTTTTTTTTTTTTTTTTTTTTAAATCAACTGGTGCCAGAAAGTTAAACAGATTTGTAAATTGTAAATGACAGATTTGTAAATTGTAAATTACTTCTATTAAAAAATCTTAATCCTTCCAGTACTTATTAGCTGCTGAATACTACAGAGGAAATTATTTTCTTTTTGGAACACATAGCTCTCTGCTGACATCACAAGCACAGTGCTCTCTGCTGATACCTCTGTCCATTTTAGGAACTGTCCAGAGCAGCATATGTTTGCTATGGGGATTTTCTCCTACTCTGGACAGTTCTTAAAATGGACAGAGATGTCAGCAGAGAGCACTGTGCTCGTTATTCAGCAGAGAGCTCTGTGTTCCAAAAAGAAAACCATTTCCTCTGTAGTATTCAGCAGCTAATAAGTACTGGAAGGATTAAGATTTTTTAATAGAAGTAATTTACAAATCTGTTTAACTTTCTGGCACCAGTTGATTTAAAAAAATAATAAATAAAAAAACAGGAGTACCCCTTTAAATGGTTGCAGAGCATTTGATGAATTTTTGCAGTTGATTTAAGAAAAAAAAAAGTTTTCCACGGGAGTACCCCTTTAATAAATCTGGTGCTCCTACACATTAAAAAGGGGTATAAAACTGCTTCTCTTACACCTACAATGATAAATGCCGGCCCATATCTATAACCTCGATGTTCCCTTTACAGCCCAAATGGGAAAACCTTCTAAACTCTTTCAGGCTGGTAAAAGTTTTTTGTTACAAAAGAATAAGTTTGCACTTTGTGAATAAAAATATGAATAATGCTGAATTCCATATATCTTACATGTGTGGTTGTCTGGTTTACACAAGCCCTTTTCTAGCTGTCCTGTTTTGGCACAAGTAGGACCCGTTAATGCAGCAGAGCTGTTAGAGTCATTTGGCGCAAGTCACTTGTCTGCTTTTTACGGGGCTGTAGGTAAAATGACCGAATTACCTCAATATGAAAGAAAAGTTCAAAGACACAGACGGCTCTGCTACATCAGAAGAAAATCATTGACTGGTCGCAGGATCAACGTATTGATCTTCAGGCTGCAGGATCAACGTATTGATCTCACATTTTGCATCCACTTGACAATACAGTATGTGGAGTTGTCCAAACCAGACAAACCCTGAAAGAGGGGTTATTCCACAGTCAAAACATATCCTCTATCCATAGAAGAGGGTATAGCTAGCCAATCAGTTGACCACTTGGACCGCCACCGATAACAAGGACTTTTGGAAGCCCCCACAGAGAATGAATAGAGTAATGTGCATATGCGGTGCGTCCTGTTCATACCATGGAACATTTCACCTTAATTCTTGTGATCGGTGGGGTCCAGTTGTGGAATAACCCCTTTAAAATGCACCTGTGGCCTCTTCCAAAAACATAAGCCTCTAGTTTTGACACATGATATGCTAATAAGTTCCTAGACCGTCAACAGGGCAGCCACCGTTACTCTAGTTCATGCCCCCTTGACAGGCTATGAACCCTGATGCTATGTGGATTGTCAAGGAGGCATATGGTGGGCCAGTACACCCCATACCACAGGCTGCTCTCAATGGAGTGTGAACCTGAGGCTCTTCCCATGAAGAACTGAGCCTGACGGTCTAGGCCCTCATGAGCCCTGAAAATAATGGCACTGGTAGCTAATCTATGGGGAGGGGGAGAAGGGGCTTCTATGTAAAAAATATATAAATAAAAAATCCATGAATAATGATGGATGATGTTTTCGGCACAAGCCACAGGTCCACTTTAGGTAGTTCTCCAAGATTAGAAAAATAATAGATCTGTTTTTTTTCCCTAGAAACAGGGCCACTTTGGACATTGGGTGAGATTTATCAAAACCTGTGTAGGTGAAGAGTGGTGAAGTTGCCCCTAGCAACCAATCAAAACAAATCAGATTTATTCTGGCCTCTTTAAAAATGAAAGAAGCAATCTGATTGGTTGCTATGGGCAACTGCACCACTCTTTCTCTACAAAGGTTTTGATAAATCTCCCCCATTGTGTTGTATTGCAGTTCTGGCCTATTTAACAAAGTAGGGAAGAGCTGCAACACTCGACATAAACATAAGCGGTGATATACTGTATAAATATATATATTTTTAAAAATCCTTAAAGGAAATGTGTCCTCAGTATCATCAGCACTAACCTGTCATACAGGCTTGTAGTGCGGGTGATACTGATCAAAACGATGCTTACCATGTCCCGAACCGTCCAGCCGTTCCGCCATTATTTTGTGCTGTGGAAGTGCGCCATAGAGTAAACCAGCAGCGCAAACAGGGAGAGGGATTACGCATATGGATGAGCCGGGCGGAGAGCCTGCCTGGCTGGAGATGATGTAGGGGTGCCCAGAGCTCCGCCCATAGCTCCGCCCATGACCCATGGACCTAATTTACATATGAAGAAAAAGCGAAATAATGGCAGAACGGCTGGACGGTTCGGGACACAGTAAGTATCGTTTTGATCAGTATATCCCCCACAACAAGCCTGTAGGACATTTTAGTGCGGGTGATACTGATAACAGATTTTCTTTAAAGATCCCTTTTCTAACTCCATTATAGAAATTATAAGTCTTAGACAGGAGTAATGACTCTTTGTAGCCTATCCTAAATTACAGTTTCCTATAGCCAAGAAAGTAGGGTACAAAGCAATGTGACTTACTGGCCTCATGTCCTAAGATCACACAACATCAAATGTGACGTCCAGACAATGACATTCACTGTTACTAAAGGACTAAACAGCTATTATAACAGTCATGTTAATATTGAGAACTGCGTCTACTGCATGCCTCGCCCTTACCACAAGCAATGGCAATATTAAAGGGGTTCTCCGCTTTGGACAATCTCTACTTGCAAGAAAGGCCCCATGACAATAAGCAGATCATGCAGTGCCCCTGCTGTTGGGACCCTTAGCAATGAGTTAAAATTTATGGAGAAACTAAAGTGTTCAATTTCCCTTCAGCGCCACCCTAGGGGATGTTAAGTATCACACTGTGCCCATACTTATCAATGGCCTGTCTGTGTAATGCAGGATAGGACAGGTCCTCCAGTGTGAGAGAGGCTCTTTGAAATGATTCCTTTTACTTTGGTCAAAAGATGAGAATCAGTAACATGACACCCCAAAATATTATAATTCTATAGCTTTGCTTATATTGTTTGGTCACTGCACCCCGTGCCTCACATATTGAAAACATTTCAGAACAGAAGGGGTCTTGTGACCCACAGCAACCAATCACAGTTCAGCTTTTGAATTGCGCTGGAAAAAATAAAGGTGAAATCAATGGTTGCCATAGACTTTTCTCAAAAAAAATTCTATAAGGCCTCTTGTTTTAACCGATAGGTTATTAAATTATAGACACATTTTTGAGAGACATTTCTCCTTTAAGAAAAGTGCTAAATTCTGGGCCTGTTTGATGGATACCATTTATTTTTATGGTATTCCTGTTCCCCATTGTAATAAGTAATTGATTTACAAACAGTTAAAGTGAATGTCTGCTTTTTAAAACCATCTTGTTTTTTTTTCCTAATATAAACAGGTCCAACATTTCTGGTTGATTTACTTTTTTTTTTTATATAATGGTTAGAGCTCTATTTTAATCATACAGAGCTCCAAATCTGCATAGACCGAGAGTTAAATGATGGAATTCTCAATACTAGCAGCCACCACTAAGAAGCTTACTGAATACTGATTATATACAGAACTCAATCTGAAAACAGTATGCACTAAGCTCCTAAGCTCCCTCCAGTGGTGGACCCAGGTGGCCAGAATTTATCATGTAACTTTCTGACTAAAGGTTATCAGCACAGAATATTGATCCCACAAACAACATAGTGGTAAAGGGTATAGATTCACTTTAAATGATCCTTTGAATTTACCTGTTGGGATAAATTTAATGCATTCTCATCTACTCTACAATGTATACAAATTCCTACTGGCCAGTTATGACGTTTCAGCAGTCACTCAGATTTCCACCCCTGGGTTAAGGCAGCTGAGAGAACTGGACATTTTCTGTCCTCTGTAGTCATAAAGGTATGAATATTCTGAAAAAAAAGGCAAAAATAATAAAGTTCCCTGTTTCTTTAAAAAAATATCAATAAACTTGGAGTTTGCTTTGTTCGATATGGTCACATTTCTTAAAAGCTGATTCACTTTGGACATTATAGAACCTTATAGACATTCTTAAGGGACGGTGGTTCCCATCCTGCACTGCAGGGCTATGGAGCATACGGTATGTAATACTCTACTAAAAACTGTATGCAAACAAAAAGCTTGTCAACCGCATGTCAGCCCCCATCAGGTCTTTAAATGCCAGAAGTAATCCTGAGTTCTTATATATTTTGTTTAATACTTGATAACTTATAATAGCCTGCGGCCTGAGTAGAGTGGCATCATTATAAAAGTTGCCTATGGCAATCAGCCATGGTGTAACGCATACGAATAAAAATACTGTACAAAAGTCAAGAAAGAAACACATGGCTTTGCATGTTTAGGCTCAACCCAGATTGGCCTGGACTCATCCTGTGCGGTGAAGCAGAGTCTGATCGCTGTATGTGGGTTCCAGATGGAACGTGTATATTCACCACCTGCTCCTTCACTTTGTAAACACCTCGATTCCGCTGACAGGATTTATCATTCACATCAAGCAAAACAAGTGAGTCAGTCCTTGTCGTGATACATTTCAAACAGGAACATGGTACGTTCCCAATCGGAGCTTTTATTCCCAGTTGGGTAGACTTCATTCTGATGCCTCGGCTCTAAAATTCAGCAATTAACAAAAAGAGAATCAGTTCATAGAGCAATACTAACCCATGTGATGCTGGAAGGGAAAGCACTGATAGTCTACTGGCTGATATCCTCAGATGAAGGCTACAATGTTCTGATGCTGGTCCTCAGTGAAAAGTCAACAAGAGTCTACTGTAAGGTTACCATTCGGTTTATATGCTTTGGTTCTCAATTGTTGTCCCACATCTCACCCCCTTCTTCAAGGAACTTTCCAGGACTTATCTCCAGTAACGTCATACTGGACTCACCATATGAGATATAGGACTTGGGAATGCCCAACCGATGCATATGCATCTTCTTCCAGTTTTACACCCACTGAAATCTAGACTGGAAAGCGTTAGATATTAGACTAAGTACTGTCAAGTTGTTCTTCTGCCCTATAGCAACGAATCAGAAGATGTTCCCGGATATCTGGGCTGCTTAGGCCCAAAAAGGATAATAGCTTGCAAAGGTCACAGCGAAACCTTCAAAGAATTTTCCTACGTGGAGTCTAAAGAGTCCAGTTCGAAAACATCATCGCTGGACGGACTGGTGAAGAAGGAGTGGCCAGGTGGCCGATTGTCATCAGGGCTACTTAGTCCCAAACTTTTCTCAAAATCCAGCAGCTGTCCCATAAAGTTGAAATTTGGAGAGATATTGGTTTTCTTGCGCTTGACAAAGTCGTAGGCATCGTTGAGGGACAGGTTGAGCTTCTGCATGAGGTAGGCAACGGTGACAGTGACCGATCGACTGATACCTGCCAGACAGTGCACAAGTACCCCACAGTTATGGGAAGCTGCTTCATCTGTAAAAGAGATTAAAACAACCAGAATTAAAAATAGAATATAAATAGGGCCTTTTTTGTAGGTAATGTTGGTTGACTTCAAAAATCCACTCCGGGGGCCTAGTCATATGTTGTGTTTTGGGTACTATAAAGAAATAGATAATGAGAAAGATGGTGAAAGTCCTTGTCCCTTTCATCTACTGCTTCTTTAATTTGTATCCTCATAGACTAGTCACGATTATGTCTCCTAGATTATTATGTCTAAGCTATTGATTTTTAAGGACATATAACACAGTTCACAATAGAGTTCTGTTCTGTCCTCTGGAGAACATTTTATATCCAGTACAATTGTGTCAAGGTTTGACCAGAATTCTACTAAATATATAGTTGTCAAGGTAGGAGCATAGTGTATAGTAAATGTATTCTCGGCTATGACTTTGTGTAATTGACAATACCACGATAATGCTTTATTACAAGGAGAACAGACAATATGCGGATGGAAGTGTTGGAGAAGTTTGCACCAGTAAGTCATTTATCAATATCAAACAATCTGTGCGTCTTTATCGAGCAACACTCCCAATAACAGCAGAGAAAGAAGTGATGTAAAAATAGCTCGGAGACAAAGGCAATAAGTGGTGGAGAAAATGGGAGGAGGGACGTCCATTAAGGTAACCCTATCTGGGAGGCAGCAAAAAGCCAGACAAGGTCAGTCTCAAGGACATGCACAGACAAACATGTCCTTACGATGCCCAGATAGATACACACCAGGAATCTCTTCAAACATATTTACTGCCGATGTTATGTGTTCATTGAGTTATCGCACTAAACCCCTCTAGCTAAAACATTATAGCAATCCATAAAACAATGGGCAGCTTGTTATGGGGTCAACATTTTTGACAATCTCTACAAATAAGGGTCCACTGAGAATGAGGGACCATTAATGATCAGCTGTAATTGAGGAAGAACCAGGGGGTATTCAGTGGCAGTGTTCAGTTTCCATACATCACCTCCCACAGGGGAAATTTTGTATTGCACCTAGATTATTCAAATTAATGTGATGTCTATAGGACAGGACATGTTCCTCCAGAGCAAGACCACTTCTCATGTTGACCAAGTGATAAGAGTTGAGAACAGAGGCCCCTCTATTAACTCCCTTTAAGGTAAAGGATAAGTTGACCAACCGTTTCTCCTCCTTCGTTTAGAGTAAACCATTTCGTAATTTTAACTATGAAAGCTAAATGACTTCACTTAATTCTATAAAATGTCTTGCTATATATCTCTGTTTACATCATGTTTGGAGCCTACACTAGGCATACAGTGGGTTATGCTACCATATAGGCATAAGGTAGGTTATGTTTCTGATAGGCCCTGATTGTTCGAAGCCTTCTCTGGAGGTATACATCAGGAGGATCTCCCAACATATACCCCCTAACAAAAGACTGTGATGTATCCCACTGTATAGGCATTTAATCAAATATGTCACTAATGGACTACCATTGTAAAATAGTATACCATGTATATGCCTTTGCATAGGATCGTGTGGACTACTATGCAATTCCATAATGCAAAAAAAAGGTATCCCAACGTATACTGGCCCAGTAGTGATCAGTTTGGTAATATATACATTTAGCATATACATATATGTAGCTTTTCCCGGCATATATGCTAACTTTAGGTTCCAAACATGATGTGAACATTGTCTAACATCTAACATTAAAGGGAATGTGTCATCTAGATATTTTTTTTCCTGATCAGACCCAGATACTGAAATATGTTCTTCTTTTCTGATTGTAATTTTTTATTACATTTTTTGTACAATATTATGGGGGGCTGCCATCTCTTGCCTGGGTTGTTTTTGACAGCATTTAGTGATATGCTTTATGGCTGGACTCATGGACATAGATGACAATAGACAGGAGCTGGTCATTTTACGGGGGGTGGGGGCTAATGTGTGTATGTATCTACTGGTGTGGACGTCCTTAGAACGGAAATGTCAAGGAAATCATTCATTGATGGATCACATGCACTGAAGGATTCCTTGGATCCTTTCCATTGAAGGGGTACTCCGCCAAAAAAAAATCTTATCCCCTATCCAAAAGGATAGGGGTAACATGTCTGATCACGGGGGTCCCGCCGCTGCTCCGTGCCGGATGACTAGTAACTACACCCGCCACGCCCCTTCCATTCATGTCTATGGGAGGAGGCGTGACGGCTACTACGTAGCCGTCACGCCCCCTCCCATAGACATGTATGGAAGGGGCGTGGCTTGACATCACGGACACGGGAGCTCCAAGCCGCCGCCGCTATCCTTTGGTTAGGGGAAAATATGTTTTTGGGCGAGTACCCCTTCAAAGAACCCTATTTGATGTTATGAATGCTGAGAAGACTGAATATTCATTGCAATTTCAAATTAATAATTTAAAAAAACCTCATACTTACCAATAAACTCAATGGCTTCTGGGAAAAACTGAGACAAGTTTTGACTCCAGTGGTCCGATATGGGGATCTGCTTGTAATGGAAATCACCGTCCTTCTCAAAAATATTAGGTAGATTGGGGGTGACATTCAAGATATAGCGAATACCAAGCTTGGCCAGAGTGTCCATGTTCCCAGAATCCCTTGCACTGCCCAGGTACAAATGTGGCAGAATTTGAACTGGGAAAGACGGGGGCTGGTTGCGTGGACTCATGCCTTCAGAGTCTATCCCACTCAATGGCTCTCGGTCAAGATCAGACTCAACATCAGAGCAATCGGAAGCAATGCAAAGGCCTCCAAGTCCTAACACTGGCGTTGGCGGAAGGGGTGAGCTACTGGCACAACTGGTAGAGTCTAGGTTGGTTTCACAATGGTGAGGAAATTCAGCCTGGAATTTACTGAAGCCACCTATGAAGCAGAACAATAGGTAAATTATTCAATTTACAGGAAATAATGGCAAACAAAAACTACTCTATCTGTAACTATAATCGGCTAACTGGAATCCTAAAGTCCTCTGACCATAGCTTGTACCTCCCAGTTGGGAGTGAATTATGGCATGATGTCTTTGGGCAGTTTTTACAATTCTTTGCAGTGTGGTCATGTAGATCGAAGACTTGTTGACCAAAGGCAGGATTTCCATATTTGAATTGAAAATAATGCCCAAAAGGAACTGTCAAATGACAAATTCAACCACGCTATGTCTGCTGCCTACAAATGAACTCACTTATGACACAGAAAAGTTCTACAATGTATGTTGTTAAAAATTATGTATGTAAATAATTATAGACTGTAATGTACTATATGTGGATTTACAGACAGCAAGAAGTCAACATGGTTAGAGCCATACTATAAAAACATACTAGTATCATGCATTGAACACATAATAGTGCCATACAATGTACATATGCTAATATAATTAATTAAACATATAATAGTGCCATACAATGTACATAAGCTAATATAATTAATTAAACATATAATAGTGCCATACAGTAAACACATACAGGTGCCATGCATTGAACACATAATAGTGTCATACAATATATATATACAGTGGTCCCTCAACATACGATGGTAATTCGTTCCAAACGACCCATCGTTTGTCGAATCCATCGTATGTTGAGGGATCCGTGCAATGTAAAGTATAGGAAGCTATACTCACCTGTCCCCGCCACTCCGGACCAGGTCCTCACCGCTCCCGATGCTGTCCAAGGGGCTCCCGATGCTGTCCCGCTGCTCCGGTGTCTTCTTCGCGATCCTCCGGCTTCTTCCGCAGGGTCCGGGCCTCGCTTTCTGGTGACGTTATTACGCTGCTGCGCCGGCGCGGCGTGCGTAGTGACGTAATTACGACACCAGAAAACGAGGCCCGGACCCTGGAGAAGATGCAGAGGACGCCGGAGGATCGCGAAGTGGACCCGGAGCAGCGGGAATAGGTAGGCGAACCTGCACGGGATGCTTAAACTGCTATCCGACAGCAGCTTAAGCATTTTGCGCTGTCGGATAGCACTTAATGCGATGGCCCCGACATATAAAAGCATCGTATGTCGATGCTGACATCGACATGCGATGGCCTCTGAGAGGCCATCGTATGTCGATTTTATCATATGTCGGGGCCATCGCAGGTCGGGGGGGTTACTGTACTAGTATCATTCACTAAACATATAATAGTGCCATACAGTAAACATATGCCGTTGTCACGCACTAAACAGATAATAGAAACAATCAACATATACCCATGTTATGCACTGAACACATAACTGGACCATACAATAAACTCATACTTGTGTCATGCAATAAATACATAGTATACAGTGGGGAAAATTTTTTGTGAGCCACCAATAGTGCAAGTTCTCCCACTTAAAAAGATGAGAGAGGCCTGTAATTTTCATCATAGGCATACCTCAACTATGAGAGACAGAATGAGAATTTTTTTTTTTTTAAATCACATTGTCTGATTTTTAAAGAATTAATTTGCAAATGATGGTGGAAAATAAGTATTTGGTCAATAACAAAACTTCATCTCAATACTTTGCTATATACCCTTTGTTGACAATGACAGATGTCAAACGTTTTCTGTAAGTCTTCACAAGGTTTTCACACACTGTTGCTGGTATTTTGGCCCATTCCTCCATGCAGATCTCCTCTAGAGCAGTGATGTTTTGGGGCTGTCGCTGGGCAACATGGACTTTCAACTTCCTCCAAAGGTTTTCTATGGGGTTGAGATCTGGAGACTGGCTAGGCCACTCCAGGACCTTGAAATACTTCTTACAAAGTCACTCCTTCGTTGCCTGGGCAGTGTGTTTGGGATCATTGTCATGCTGAAAGACCCAGCCACGTTTCATCTTCAATGCCCTTGCTGATGGAAGGAGGTTTTCACTCAAAATCTCATGATACATGGCCTCATTAATTCTATCTTTTACACAGATCAGTCGTCCTGGTCCCTTTGCTGAAAAACAGCCCCAAAGCAGTATGTTTCCACCCCCATGCTTCACAGTAGGTATGGTGTTCTTTGGATGCAACTCAGCATTCTTTCTCCTCCGAACACGACAAGTTGAGTTTTTACCAAAAAGTTCTACTTTGATTTGATCTGACCATATGACATTCTACCAATACTGTTCTGGATCATCCAAATGCTCTCTAGCAAACTTCAGACGGGCCCAGACATGTACTGGGGGACTTAAGCAGGGGGACACGTCAGGCACTGCATGATTTGAGTCCCTGGTGGCGTAGTGTGTTACTGATGGTAGCCTTTGTTACTTTACTCCCAACTTGCTGCAGGTCATTCACTAGGTTCCGCAGTGTGGTTCTGGGATTTTTGCGCACCGTTCTTGTGATCATTTTGACACCATGTGGTGAGATCTTGCGTGGAGCCCCAGATGGAGGGTGAATATCAGTGGTCTTGTATGTCTTCCATTTTCTAATAATTGCTCCCACAGTCGATTTCTTCACACCAAGCTGTTTGCCTATTGCAGATTCAGTCTTCCCTGCCTGGTGCAGGTCTACAATTTTGTTTCTGGTGTCCTTCGGCAGCTCTTTGATCTTTGCCATAGTGGAGTTTGGAGTGTGACTGTTTGAGGTTGTGGACAGGTGCCTTTTATACTGATAACAAGTTCAAACAGGAGCCATTAATACAGGTAACGAGTGGAGGACAGAGGAAACTTTTAAGGAAGAAGTTACAGGTCTGTGAGAGCCAGAAATCTCGCTTGTTTGTAGGTGACCAAATACTTATTGTAATGAGGAATTTACAAATTAATTCATTAGAAATCCTACAATGTGATTTCCTGTATTCTTTCCCCCCATTCTGTCTCTCATAGTTGAGGTATACCTATGATGACATTTACAGGCCTCTCTTATCTTTTTAAGTGGGAGAACTTGCACAATTGGTGGCTGACTAAATACTCCCCCCCCCCCCCTGTAATAGTGCTATACTGCCTAGTAGTAACTCCATACAGTATCTACATATTAGAACCATCAGGTAAAGCAATGGTCTTCAACCTGTGTATCTTTGGCTTTTGCAAAACTTAAACTTAAACATGCCCTGATTTCCATAGGAATCTATATGTACACCTTCTTCCTTGGATCATAAACCTGATGAAAAAAAGTGCAAATAAAGAAATTGGAGGAGTTTCTATGTAGCTTCTTTAAAGTGGAGCATATATAGCGGGTGAAATAAGTATGGAACATGTCACACTTTTCTCACTAGATATATTTGATATATTGACATGAAATTTTCACCAGATGTTGGTAACAATCCAAATAATCCATCCATACAAAAAAAAAAAAAAAACACAATATGCTCAGAAATTCAGTTATACATTATCTAAAATACACAGGGAAAGTATTGAACACATAAAGAAATGGAGGTGCAAAAAGGCATGGAAAGCCAAGACAACAACTGAAGTCTATTAATAATTAAAAAGCAAAACAGCCCCTTGTCTATGCAAATTAATATCAGCTGGTCCAGTCCTAACTGATGGCTACAAAAAGGTCTCATTGCCAAGGTGTCACACAAGACACATTTCATGATGGGTAAAAGCAAAGAGCAAAGACCTAACTGTTACAAAACATAACAATAGCGTTGTTTACCTTTTTCTAAGCTTCTGATTGTTCCAATGAGCACTGTTGGGGCCATAATATAGAAGTGGAAAGATGATAATTTCACCATAAATTTGCCCCGACCAGGATGAAAAATAATAATCAGAGGAGTTGTCCAAGAGCCAAGGACCAGTGGTGGAGGGCTTCAAAAAGACCAAAAGACCTCCAGGAGGTACTGTTGGCTCAAAGAAAAGAAAAGTAATGCACTCCGCAGCCATGGCCTGTATGCTCGCTCACCACGCAAGACTCCATTGCAGAATACAAAGCATGTTGAAGCTTAGTTACAGTTTGCTGCACATTTAGAAAAGACCGTGAAATACTGGGAGAATATAGTGTGGTCAGAGAAGAGCAAAATGGAACAGTTTGGTGCCATAATACACACCATGTGTGGAGGAGAAATGGCGCTGCACATCACCAACCATACCAAAAACATCATACCAACAGTGAAGTTTGGAGGTGAGAACATCATGGTGTGGGGCTGCTTTTCAGAAAATGGTACTCACAAACTTCACACAACTGAAAGAAGGATGAATGGACAAATGTGCTGAGACATTCTTGATAAAAATCTGCAACCATCTACCAGGATGAGGAAGATGAAACGAGGGTGGACATTTCAGCAAGACAATGATCCCAAACACACGGCCAAGGAAATTCTCATATGGTTTTAAAGTAAAAACATAAAGCAGCTAGAATTCTCCTGTCAATCACTTGACTTATATGCCATTGAAAATCTATGAAAAGAACTGTAGATGGTTCATAGAAGAGGCCCACAGAAACTTCATGATTTGAAGACTGATTGTGTGGAAAAATGGGCAAAAATCCCACCAGAACAATGCATGTGACTTGTTTCTCCATACAGGAGGCATCTTGAAGCCATCATTACCAACAAAGGCTTCTGAACAAACTATTAAATCAATATCAGTAAGCCTTTAATACTTTTTCCCTGTGTCATTTAACATTACTAATCATAATTAAATTTCTGAGTTTATTTGTTTTGGTTTCGTTGTATTCATGGATTACTTAGGCTATTACCAACATCTGGTGAAAATTTCATGTCCTTTCAGCCCCTTAGGAAATATATTTAGTTACAAAAATGGTGACGTGTTCAATACTTATTTTACTTGCTGCCTCTGCTGGTAGTGGAGGGTAGACAAAGGCTCTGTTTACAACATGATTCTACGATACGTTCCACATATATGTTGAAAACCTGTCAAAATGGGATGCCAACGTATATGTGCATGTGCTGGCAAAGGCCCCATAAGCTAATAGCTATGTTTGAATCACTTCCTGAACATATATGTGTCATTTTCCAGATGTGTGGTAGTCACTAGTTGACTACATTCGGGCCATTATAGTCATAGGCGCCTGTGCATACACAAGTCGTCATCCCATTTTGACATATCGCAAAATCGGGCTGGGAACCCAGCCTTACAGACTACTGTTAATATTTCATTTTCCTCTTTTATTTAAAGTTTTTGTTTTCACAATTCTTGTCAATGAAGACAACAAAGCATTTACGGTTTTATGAAAAAAAAAAATTCCATAATCTCTTTCGGGGTTAATCGGATAGATTATTCATATGGGATCCACTTCTAGAACACATGTCCATAGTCTATAATTAGTTCTAATTGCTGATATTTCTGCATTTCCTATCCCTCTCCGCTCCCCAGACTGGACTGTTTCCTGGTAACTGGCAGGAGCACGAACCATTTCGAATGCGACATCGCACGCTGAGCATGAATGGGCTGTAAATGGAATCCTGAATGTGTTCAGTTTCTGTAGCTTGTAGCTTTTAATGTAAAATTTCAGAAAAAAATATTCTAAAAAACATTTAAGGATGGTCACAGGTACAAGGTACAAGGTATAAGCAGTACTATAGTAATAAAGGGGATATATTGCAGTACTACAGTAATCAAAAAGGGGATATATTGTTATCACCAAGAAAAGCTATATAGTATTAGTATTAGGCTAAGTTAAAGGGGTACTCGGAAAACTATTTATTTTTAAATCAACTGGTGCCAGAAAGTTAAACAGATTTGTAAATTACTTCTATTTAAAAATCTTATTCCTTCCAGTACTTATCAGCTGCTGTATGCTCTAGAGGAAGTTGTGTGGTTCTTACCAGTCTGACCACAGTGCTCTCTGCTGACACCTCTGTCCGTGTCAGGAACTGTCCAGAGTAGGAGAAAAACCCCATAGCAAACCTCTCCTGCTATGGACAGTTCCTGACACAGACAGGGGTGTCAGCTGAGAGCACTGTGGTCAGACAGAAAAGAACAACACAGCTTCCTGTGGAGCATACAGCAGCTGATAAGTACTGGAAGGGTTAAGATGTTTTAATAGAAGTAATTTACAAATCTGTAAACTGTTCCACCAGATACCCCTTTAACTTAGAAGAATTTGTTAAAGAGAAAAAATGGAGAGACCGATACCGGCACCTGGTGTATTACCCTAGGTAACAGGAGCTAAAGAGGTCCAGAATTGGACAGGAACCATCTAGATGGACACTCATCTTAGAAAAGATAGTAAAGGCTTATAACCCCAGTGATGATGGGGTACTGAAGATGTGGAGTCGCTGCCAGGCCTTCTGGGTAGCTGGAATCAGTGGCACTGTCCTGGATAGAATGCAGAGAAACTTGGAAAAATACCCTTTGCAGATGGCGCTGCGGCTCCTTCAGAATGATGAAAGTGGACCAATGCTTGGTTTAAGGCTCAGAGTGGAACCATTTTTATTGAGTTATTAAAATAAAAACATGCGATGATGCGTTTCGGGAACCCTCCCTTCCTCAGATCAGAATCAGATCTGAGGAAGGGAGGGTTCCTCCCGAAACGCGTCATCGCATGTTTTTTATATTAATAACTCAATAAAAATGGTTCCACTGTGAGCCTTAAACCAAGCATTGGTCCACTTTCATCATTCTGAAGGAGCCGCAGCGCCATCTGCAAAGGGTATTTTTCCAAGTTTCTCCGCTTAAGTTAGAAGGTTTTTATGATGGATTTTGAGGCTGAAGTTACCTGTTTAGTACATAGACCTACATCGATGATGATAGCAGGGTCACTGTTTACTGTTACCTATACCTAACCATTCCCAGTAGCAGGAGGACTGCATGCAATGAATTACAACACCTCCTCACCCCGAGGACTGAAGCAACAAGTTGACTATTGAGCGATGACTTTGAGACGTGCTATAAATAGTGGTGGTCTCCTCTGAAGGTCTGGCTATTGGCAGGCAGGTTCTATAAATGCTGTGAGGTGGCTTTATACTGCAATTATCTTATGTGGATGTCACTTACTTGACAGGAAAAGTGAAGGACGTAATTCACAGTAAGAGCTTTGCATTCTGAATATTAAATAGCAAAATCCCCTGTAGTTCCTGCTGTCGGTTAGTTCCAAGTAATGAATCAAGGTTTCAAGACTTTCCTTGTATATTTTTGTGAACAAATGCTACATGCATGTAACCCTTGCTGTCTGCCCTATGTCCCATCTGCAAAGAGTGTTTTTTCCACATTTTGTATTTCTTTTTTTTTTACACAATGCCAATTCTCTTGAAACAGCTTGCATAGTAATATATCTTCTATGGCAAGTGCACAATATGACTGTTTTGTGTATTGTTGTCTGTATGGAGCCCAGAGGTGTAATCTGAAGCTTCTGGGTTCCATTGTACACGTTTCTATAGCATTCCCAACCAGCCATGTGCCATTTATAATATTAGTGTTGATATCTCCACCGGATCAAAGGGAACTAAAATATATTGGGACTTGGGAAAGAGAATTGGGAACGAAATTTTCAATTTCAGAGAAGAGTAAGTGGCCGTCTGTATCAGGTACCAATGCACTTAGATAGAATTCATTCTTTAATGATACCCCAGTGCTGGCGGTGATCTGGCCCTTCTTGCCAATGGACGGGGTCCTTGTTGCCAACTTTTTTGGGACTGCCCGGTACAGAGAGAAGTTTGGCGAATTATAGCAACTATGTCAGACTACTTAGTTCCATATTCACTTTTCCACTATCTCAGTCAAGCAATATAGGACTGGTATGTCACCTGGTGAACGCAGTGAGGGCATGTATCCTGGCAATATGGAGGTGCATTGGGCTCCCTTTAATACAGATGTGGGTCAGATAAGTAGAGGAGATCCAACATATGAGCTGACTGCCCACCTCCATGGTCAAGAAATGCAATTTCTAGGGTTGGTTTCACACAATGGAACCAACCCCCCCCCCCCCCCTTCCGTCGTCCTACAAAACCGATCCTAGATGACCACAGAACCCTACAGTGGCCTAATTTCAATTCAATAGAACAGCAGGGGTGGAATATGGGTTTTGTAGCAGTGTGAACATTGCCTAACAATGTTTTTATTGTGACCTAGGATTACTTGGACAGTTCCATGTGAGAAGAACTACTATAAACTCCCTTTTCTGCTAAAAGAGCGATCTTTGAGTTCAACGACTTTCTTTACTCTTTTTCCTGACAACTACTACTATTAACTTTTTGGAAACACAAGATGTAGAAAAGATATTCCTACGGCAATAATTGGAACATCGGTCTCTGGATTAACAAAGTGCTTTGCAGGTGTGATGATGGTGGTGCTCAGGTATCAAAAAAGATGCAAGGTACATTTGTATGAGGAAAAGGAAAACCGGCCACTCACCATATTCGTCTTCTTGCTTTATTGCATATAATACTCATATAAGAACATAGGGGAGGGGGAAGGAGTGGGGGGTACAAGCGGCAACAAGCTCCGTTTCGCACTAAATGAAGTGCTTCTTCCGGCCATGGCCGGAAGAAGCACTTCATTTAGTGCGAAACGGAGCTTGTTGCCACTTGTACAAGAAGACGAATATGGCGACTGGCCGGTATTTCTTTTCCTCATACAAATGTACAAGATGTAGAGCATTGTGCATGAAAAGTGGTTATGGACAGTCATGGATGCATTCATCATGATGTTGGTCCTAAAATATTTGTTTTTCACCTTGTAAGTAGTAGGCTTGGCACCCTTCCTTCCTAAGCTTATGGAGCAGGGTCACCAGAACGGGTTCCTGTTCCTCTGACTGGATGCCCATTCGCCCTGGGAGACTGGCAGTGCACTCATCATACAAAAGGGCCACTTCCCTTATAGCAGGAGGGGATCCAGGAAGGAGAGAATGGGCAGAGAGGTTGCCTTTGCGTAGTCGCCGTAACATCAGCCCAGGTAGAGCTACATGCACCGCTTTCTCCACATGTGAAGAGTCATAAAGCTCCCTGCTACGACAGTCCAAGATACGAACATTTTGGGCAGGAGAGTCCAGCTCATCCCGCAGCCATTTTGTGGATTTACACAAGGATTCCATCTGTTTCACTCACATGGGATGGACCATGGGAATCAACTGAAGAGGATGGTCTCCATACTGGAATTAAATAGTTTGAGGATTCTTGAACGAAATATTTTAGTTGCCAATAATCCTATAGTCTTTCATACGTGTTTCAGGGCATTTCCTAAAGAAAAAAAAGAAAACAATTAATAAGACTACCAGAAAACAAGCCATCATACTTGAATTAAGGGTTTTACTGCTTTAGAGATTGCTAGTCTAAAGCCAACGCATTTCACACATTACACAGACAGCCTTATGATTCCAATGGTTAATGTGCAATGCTTCAGTTCCCCTGAAGGGGTGCTAAAGGGTATGAAACACTTACTGTTGGGTTCCCACATTGGTCTAGGCAGTCGGGCATTGTGCCATGAGTTTTTGGTCAAGTGACCACTTTAACAAAAAAGGATTGTCCAAAGTTCCTGTGGTTTTGACTGCAAAAAGACAACCGACCATTATTTTAGGTTGTCCCTTCATCAACTATTGGATGAAGATCAGAATGCTCTAATATTATGAATATCCTGTACTCAATGATCCAGGTAGTGAACGTGATTGGCAAAACCCACTTATACATAGATTTGAAGTTGTTCCACATAAGGCATGTACATTAGTGTCAACATTTTTTTATTTGAGTTTGGGATTGGATGAATAAAACATTGCTTCTAGAGAAGAATACATTCTAATAAAGAGTTATACAGAGTCACCATGTAGAGGCACATGGAATACTTACGACTTTGGAGTAGAAATCCATAGATGCCCACATGCTGCCAGACAGACACTGCCATGTACAAGAGAATTTACGTAACTATTGTGGAAATTTTTTGGTAAATTTTTATACTTGGGATTGGTTTTATTTTGAAACACATTCCATAGATTGCAGCTCGGTCAATCCTTGGAATTCCTCCTCTACTATAAGATGACATTTTATCCACAGATCATTCCCCCTACCTTTGTAGAGTTTTTAGTTTATATATCAAGACATGTTGTCTTCTGTTTGACCTCTGTGACCCTGTTGGGACTGTTGTGTTAGGACCTGGGCCCACCGCAAGATCCTTTGTTCTCTGATCCGACAGTCCAGCCCTGACTTTACCTAATTTTTGATCCTCACCACTGTTAGTATTTTCAGGTGAATTTATTTAAAGGGGTACTCCACCCCTAGACATCTTATCCCCTATCCAAAGGATACGGGATAAGATGTCAGATCGTGGGGGTCCCACAGCTGGGAACCCCGCGATCTCTGTGTAGCAGCCAGCGTTCGTTTAGAACTCTGGGTGCGGGTGGCGGGGATCGTTATGTTTCGGCCACGCCCCTCGATGCAAATCTATGGGAGGAAGTGTGGTGGTCACCACGCCCCCTCCTGTAGACTTGCATTGAGGGGGCGTGACGTGACGTCATGAGGGGTGTGGCTGTGATGTCACGACCCCCGCTGCCCGCTCCAAGCATTAGGAACAAATTGTTCCAAACGCTGGGGCAGTGGAGTACCCCTTTAATGTATGAGAGAATTCTCAAGAACATTAATTCCATTCCATTCTTTTTACTTGATATAAATAACTGCATGTAAATCGCATTGTCAGCATACAACATCCTCTAAACATCCACTGATCCCTTTGTTGTTTCCATAATCTCTTTATATCCCACTACATCTCTCCAATCAGTCATTGTAAATTGCTACTACAATATAAAACCATTATGTGAAAATCCCGCTGAAATATATCAGCTTGGGTATGTGGTCTGTAACTATAAGGCTGGCTTTGCTAAAAGGGCTACAATAAGACATCCATAGAATGGGCTATTATGGGTCAAATATCCCCAAGAACCAATAAGAGCCAGGGCATTACAAAACCTTATGGGGGGGATGTAGGGGGGGGGGGTCTGGGAGTAAGTGGTGGGAAAGGTAGGGACAAAATTTGGTGGCAGAGCCAGATGAAAAAAATGAGGGACAGTCACTAGAGATGGGTCAGGGCAAAGATGGGAAAGTAGGGACATCAATGGCTGGACCATGAGTTGTTGTAGCAAGACCATATACCAGTGGAGGGACACCTGCTGCTATGGTAGATGCCAACCGAATGGCCTAAGATAGTCATGGGAGTTGGTCAAGTAGACTGGTGATTGTTCCAGATGGCAATCTTATTAAAGGTGTACCACGCCCCTAGACATCTTATCCTCTATCCAAAGGATAGGGGATAAGATGTCTGATCGCAGGGGTCCAGCTGCTGGGGACCCCCGCAATCTCGGCTGCGGCACCCCAGACATCCGGTGCACGGAGTGAAATTTGCTCCGTGCTGGATGACTGGCGATGCGGGGCGTAGGCTCGTGACATGACGGCCACGCCCTGCTCGTGACATCATGGCCACGCCCCTTCAATGCAAGTCTATGGGAGGGGGCGTGGTCACCATCACGCCCCCTCCCATAGACTTGCATTGAGGGGCGTGGCTGTGAAGTCATGAGCGGGGCGCAGCCGTGACATCACGAGCCTCCAGTGCTCTGGCGCTGCACCTGACGCTCTAAACAAACGCCGGGTGCAGCAGGGAAATCGTGGAGGCCCCTAGTGGTCCATTGCATAGGGGATAAGATGTCTAGGGAAGGAGTACTCATGGGCATCTGAAGGACAGGATCATGGATGCTATAGTGAAGGGAAGATGTTGCTTGGGTATAATGTAAATTAGAAGTCACATATCTAGCAAATAATTGTGAGTATGGAGTCCCTGAATTTCTGAATGATAGGACAGGGCCACCAAATACACTATAAAGGTACATACCTAATGTGGAGGTGCATCTCCAACAATTCTCCATAGGCTTTGGAAATCTAAGGTGTTTTATTTGGGGTTGTATACCATCACAATCTGATTTTGAAGGATTTCTCTAGGTTTGTACACTGTATGTCATGCCATTGCTTTGCAGATGGTACTTCAGTATGCAGCTGACCTGAGACCGGCAATATTGCTCTGCATTCCAGTATATTCACAATAAGAGAGGAAGATGGCTGCCAGTCCTCAGTGCTCATGTTCTGTAAGTATCTACTTAAATTGCTGGTAATGACCACATGTGGTGTCTGGCAGGGGACTTTTTTGGTGGTAGTGGTGGTGTTCAAAGTCAACTAAGACAGACACACACTAAGTTGACTCTTGCCTACACATCCTGCAGATAGGCAAAATAAGACAGTGAATTGGATATTTTGGTTGATTTTTCTGCAAAAACGCAATTCAAGGGCATAATTATTTGGGGTTGGTAAGGCATGTGCCGGGTGCATGGTGCCAGAAGGCATGCCAACAAGCCACTTTGCATTTTGTCAGGAAATGAATGGCTAAGGCAGGAAAATGAATCTGTACCCCAGTTAGGGGTTGCCAACTTTCTTGCCAAAAAATACCGACCATGCTAATTTGCATAATTAATTATATATGCATAACATCACAGGATACACATGCAGGGGACATTTTGTCTTATTCTGACTCCCACAACTTTTTTATGTTATGATATTCGGGCCTGTATGAGGCTCATTTTTTGCGCCCCCGATTTGTGGTTTTTAACAGTACCTATAAATAAGAAGGTTGCAGTTAGTTACTTACTACAACTCCCAGCATGTCCTGATACAGCCTGTGGCTCAGCAGCTGCCCCAAAGGAAAACTACAACTCCCAGCATGTTGGACTGTATAGTGGTATATAGTATAGGTCAGTGTTTTCCAACCAGGGGTGCCTCCAGCTGATTCAAAACTACAATTCCCAGGATGTTGGACTATTTCGTAGTATACAGTAAAGGTCAATGGTTCCCAACCAGGATTGCCTCCATCTGTTGCAAAACTACAACTCCCAGCATACACTGATATAATTTATGGTGCAACTTTCCGGGAATTTCACGATTGGTTGGATAAATACCGGCCATTGCATGGCCGGTATTTTTTATATAAAAATACCGGCAGGGTGGCCAAAATACCGTCTATGCCAGCAAAATACCAGCCAGGTGGCAACCCTAACCTCAGTTGAAGGAAAGCTTTGCTACACCTCTGCACAAGTAAAAGGGTATTTCACCAGGATACATTTCAAAGACATCACTTGAATTTATAGGTGCTAAGTAATATGGTAACACATTTTGTCAGGACCAACCTGCTGACTCAACTGACCTCTGGACTCTCTCCCAATGGTAGATGTTGGTGGGGAGAAGGATTGGGAGGTTGGATTTTAACATGTCTGATCCAGTGGCATTCGGTAACCATACACACATGAAAAGTTGGCTGAATGGAAGGGGACAAGTCTGGAGGCCCTAAAACACTTTACACATTGGCCAAACCAATGATTCCTATGGATCACAATTACTAGTAGACTGGGATTTTCCATAGAGAGAGTGGTGAAGAAGGAGCTATCTGTGACCCACAGCAAATTCTTTTTGGAGAGCAATGACCCTAACTACTTTTCTCTTCCATCTTCTCACTTGTTCACATTTGGTCCAGAAAATGTTTCCTAGGACCAGGTAATTGCATGGACTCCAGATGAACACCCCCTTTATATATATATATATATATATAAAAAAAAATACTTTCATGAGGTTACCGGTCCTTTAAAAAGAACACTTTGCTAGGTTTCACATTGTTCGCTTTATTAATAATACTGAATAAAAAGAGCATTGAAAAACTAGCAAAAGCTTTTCTCTGATGAGCCAATTCAGAAATACTGAAGAGTGTGATCATATGACAGCCGCGGTATTAATGAATAGCACGGTATAGAGGGGGGAATCAGAGCGGTATAATTAACATCTCTACGGCACAGTGTATACTTGTTGTCTGTGATACATTGGGACACATCTACTCTATGGAGAAGTTCACTGATCATTATGTAAACCCCGGATTTCAATGTACAGAAGCTGCAGTACATAATGGGACTTCTATTCTTACTAAACACAGTAGACGCTATTACCAGGTATAAATAAGATAAAATGTGATTTACAATGGAGATTACAACAAAAGGGACCCCTGGTTGGGGTACAAAAGCAATGGCAAGAGACCTGATCTCATTTTTTCTCCAAAACGCTCAAAGTAACTTTTAAGCAAACACATAACCAATAAAAAAAAAAGGACCCTACTCACTGAAACATTAGGAACCAATGCCAGGCCCCATTGACATGACTACTAAAGCATACTTTTTTGATAAATGACTTCAGTGAAACACTGTGCACAATAGTCTTTCCCTAAATGACAATAAAGGGGTACTCAATTAAAATAATGTATCCCCTATCCTAAGGGTCCAAAGGATAGGGGATAAATGTTGATCTCCTGTACTCCTGTTGCCTCACTCCTCTCTGGAGATGAGGAACCTGAAAAGCTAGCCGGTCATCTAAAATGGGTATCCCCTATCCAAAGCATAGGGAATAAGATGATTGATCGTTGGGGGTCGCAGCTAGGACCCCCACGATCTCTGGCGCAGCACCCCTGTCATCCAATGCCGAATGATGGGCGACCACATCTGTCACGTCTCCTCCATTCATGTCTATGGGAGGAGGCGTGACGGCTATGTACAAGCTGTCACCTCCCCACCCATAGACATGAATGGTTGTAAAAAGACAAGAAGCGTTCCATAGTGCATTAAAAGGGTGATATAACTAAGCCGATATTTTCGGATGCGCTTACCCAATAGGTTGTGCAAAGTCAGGCACAACACTCTAAAAGGTATTCCACAATGCAGCCAGTCCCACCACCGCAACGGTGTAGCAAATGTAGCACATACCTCCAAACTCCACAAGGACTTGAATCGGCGCAGAATGGATGAGGAACTAGAAGATCACTAGACGATTTATTTGGAACAGCGCGTTTGGACGCCAGGACAGGCGTCTTTTTCAAGTTCACAACCTTGAAAAAGACGCCTGTCCTGGCGTCGAAACGCGTTGTTCCAAATAAATCGCCAAGTGATCTTCTTGTTCCTCATCCATTCTGCGCTGATTGAAGTCCTTGTGGAGTTTGGAGGTATTTGCTACATAGACATGAATGGAGGAGGCGTGGCGTGACATCACAAACATGGAAGCTCCAAGCGTCCGTGTTCACAGCGACGCAGCGCCGGCCCGGAGATTTAAATAGGGGCTAAGACGTTTAGGGTGGAGTACCCCATTTAAAGATATTATCCAGGATTAGAAACACAGAGCTTGTTTCTTCTAGAACAGTACCACTGCAGTCCTCAGATTGGGTTGTGTTTGGTATTGCAGCTCATTTCTATTAAAGTAAATGGAACCGAACTGTAATACCACACACCATGAGAGCAGATGTGGTCCTGTTTTTGGAAGAAACTAGTGCTCTTTTTATTTTTTATTCCTGGATAACCCCTTTAAGTCACATTTTAAACAAATGATAATTCTTATTGTAATGTCCCAGTAACGGAAGGGGACAGGTGGGGACATGTGAGTACAACTTCCTCTACCAGTGGTCTTCAACCTGCGGACCTCCAGATGTTGCAAAACTACAACTCCCAGCATGCCCGGACAGCCGTTGGCTGTCCGGGCACGCTGGGAGTTGTAGTTTTGCAACATCTGGAGTTCCGCAGGTTGAAGACCACTGGTATAGGAGGTAATACGCATCCCTGCCGCTCCGGACCCGTCGCTGCTCGTCACCGCTGCCCTGGATGTCGCTCCATCGCTGTCGCCGCGTCCCCGACGCTCCGGACATCTTCTTCCCCGGGATCCACGCTCTCCGTCGCCGTCATCATGTCGCTACGCACGTCGCTCCTATTGGATGACGGGACGGCGTGCGCGACGACGTGATGACGGCGAAGGAGAGCGCCGACCATGCAGGGGATCCCGGCATGCAGCAGACACCGAGGAGGCAGGTAAGGTCCCTCCTGGTGTCCTGTAAGCTGTTCGGTACGTCGCGATTTCACCGCGGCGGTCCCAAACAACCTGACTGAGCAGCCAGGTTAGTGTCACTTTCGCTTCAGGGCATGCTGGGTGTTGTAGTTTTGCAACATCTGGAGGTCTGCAGGTTGTAGACCACTGTCCTATACTTTACATTGCACGGATCCCTCAACATGCGATGGTTTCAACAAAAGATGGTCCGTTTGGAACGGATTACCATCGTATGTTGAGGGGACCACTGTACAAAGGAACCAGGCGATAAGGCCAAAAAGCCTTCTAAAACTATCTACAACGAAAGACCACATTGCAACCTTCGGAACTGTAAAAAGTGGTGCAGTATAAACACTATACATAAAATAGCATAAAACACAGCACGATAGTTATCCCATTAAAGGGGTATTCCAGGCAAAAACTTTTTTATATATATATATCAACTGGCTCCAGAAAGTTAAACAGATTTGTAAATTTCTTCTATTAAAAAATCTTAATCCTTCCAATAGTTATTAGCTTCTGAAGTTTTCTGTCTAACTGCTCAATGATGATGTCACGTCCCGGGAGCTGTGCATGATGGGAGAATATCCCCATAGGAACTGCACAGCTCCCGGGACGTGAGTCATCAGAGAGCAGTAAGACAGAAAAATCAACTCAACTTCAGAAGCTAATAACTATAGCAAGGATTAAGATTTTTTAATCAAAGTACTTTACAAATCTGTTTAACTTTCCGGAGCCAGTTGATATATAAAAAAAAGTTTTGGCCTGGAATACCCCTTTAATAATCTGGACAGGTTGGTCCTAGGTTCAGCTCTATTTCTAGCTTTTTGGTATCTCTTACCATAGAGGGCATATAATGGGGGAGATTTATCAAAACCTGTGCAGTGGAAAACTTGCCCAGAGTTGCCCATAGCAACCAATCAGCTTGCTTCTTTCATTTTCATGAAGGCCTGTGAAAAATGAAAGAAGCGATCTGATTGGTTGCTATGGGCAACTGGACAACTTTTCCTCTGCACAGGTTTTGATCAATCTCCCCCATTATGTACAGGCATCTATAATATACCCTTAATGTGTGGATGTGTACCAACTTTTCTGGCATAAATTGTTCATAAAATAATAATAATAAATATACACAGTAAATCAGAAATATTAACAGTAATCAATATTTGGTCATCTAGTTACTTTACAGAGAAATTGCCATTTTCTTGGAAGTGCAGCCGTATTGGTTTCCACTTATAAATGAACTCCTCAGAAGTTTCACCAAGTTTCCTAAAAGCTTATTAAGACGTGACCTAAGGGTGCTTTCACACCACGTTTTGTACTTACGGTTCCGAATACAGCTGGGAGGAGGGGGGGCTTAATTGCGGCACCCGCACTCAGCCGTATTCGGGAACCGTATTTAATGCATGTCTATGAGCCGACCGGAGTGAACCGCAGCCTCCATGGTCAACCGCGTTTTTGCCTACGGTCGAGAAACCGCATACGGCCGAAAACGCAGCCAACCGGAGGCTGCGGTTCACTCCGGTTGGCTCATAGACATGCATTAAATACAGTTCCCGAAAACGGCTGAGTGCGGGCGCCGCGATTAAGCACCCCCCCCCCTCTTCCCAGCCTTATTCGGGAACCGTAAGCACAAAACGTGGTGTGAAAGCATCCTAAGTCCGGGTACACTTCCTATTATCACCACAGCAAAAAATAGCAGCCACAACACCATAAAAAAGTGACAATATCTCTATAACTATCAATCTTTTTCTCCAGCTTTTGTTTCTCATTTACTAATATTTGGCTAACTTTATATTTTGGATGAAAATCTAATTTAAAGGGGTACTCCAGCGCTTAGACATCTTATCCCCTATCCAAAGGATAGGGGATTAGATGCCTGATCACGGGGGTCCCGCCGCTGGGGACCCCCGTGATCTTGCACGCCGCACCCTGTTAAAATCAGTCCCCGCGGAGCGTGTTCGCTCCGGGTCTGATTACTGTCGTTCACCTCAATGCAAGCCTATGGGAGGGGGTGTGACAGCTTGGATAGGGGATAAGATGTCTAAGCGCCGGAGTACCCCTTTAAATGAAAGCCATTTAGAGCTATGGCTCAGATTCCCTTCAGAAAACGGAGAATACGACAGGCAAGCTATCACGCAAATCAGGCCTTGTCTATGAAAACTGACACAAGCGACATCAGTTTGGAGCCCGATGTCAAGTTGTAGCTATGCGCGACACCTACGTACGCCTCTTGTCAGTGTTAGGTTTCAGTTAGATGAGATGAGCAGAAAATGTCAGAAAAGATATAACATAAGGCCTTTTTGTCAAATGGGACCAAGATTCGGTTTATTGTCCTAGTCCTGAATCTAGAGGCATAGGGCATGGCCGAGCAGGTTGTTGGTGTCCCACCTGACACCCAGAGAACCTTGCTAGCTCCAAGTTCCACCACTGGTGATAAAATAATACAAAGTACTCTCAATACAGTGGTCCCTCAAGTTACAATATTAATAGGTTCCAGGACGACCATTGTATGTTGAAACCATTGTATGTTGAGACCAGAACTCTATGGAAACCTGGTAATTGGTTCTGAAGCCCCAAAATGTCATCCAAAAATAGGAAATAGGGAAAATTAAAGAAAAATAAGTAGATAACTAATATAGATAAAGCAAATCCTTACATATAAAAGTATGAAAGATCTGCTGAGAGTTGTAAATCACTGTCTATGTCAGTGTTTCCCAAGCAGGGAGCCTCCACCTCCAGCTGTTGCAAAACTACAACTCCCAGCATGTCCGGACAGCCAAAGGCTGTCGGGGCATGATTGGAGTTGTAGTTTTGCAACAGCTGATGGCACCCTGATCGGGAAACACTGGTCTATGTAGAGGACAGGAGCTTCTTCAGGGTCCAGTACAGTACACACAGTGTCCTAAAAAAGTAACATGGAGCTGTCCTCACCTGGTGTCCAAAGGAGCAGGTAACCCTGGCACAGGTAAAGTGTACAGAACATGTAATACCTCCCTGTACTGAAGGGGGCGCTACCAGACACCCAGTCAGTGCATACACTTCAGTAATACAGGTAAAGAGTACAGAACATGTAATACCTCCCTGTACTGTAGGGGGCGCTACCAGACACCAGTCAGTGCATACACTTCAGTAATACAGGGGTTTTACCAGTGAATACCCGTTCTGATAGGTCAGTTCTTCCGGCCATTGACACGTTTCACAGATCTGGACTGTCTGTATCATTGTATGTCCAGTCTGGTTTCAACTTACAATGGTCCAGAAAAGACCATTGTATGTTGAAACTATTGTATGTTGAGGCCATTGTAAGTTAAGGGATCACTGTATATGCATACTTCCATGTCTAGCTTATCGGGAACATACCATAAACCAAAAACATGGAGGGGCAAGCTGTGCATAACTAGCTTGCCCCCTGACTGGTGAGCAGTAAGGGGTTAAGAAATATACAGGCAAGGTTTTTAGCCCCCTCCCCCACCTGTAAAACTTGCCAGTGGCTATAGTGGTATGTCCCATGGGTCGGGGGGAAGGAGTGCACCAATCAGGGGTCTAATAGTTTCCCGGGCTTTCAGGGGCCCTCCTCTGGGTATTTTATAGCTGTGGTGCCTCCCTTCCCCCCTCAATCTGCCCAGGACCCGGAGTTTTGCCCTCCCTCCCTCCCTTTTTTGTATCTCTGTTTATTGTAAGTCACAGCTTGGCGGTAAGAAGACGGTGAAAGCGGGGTCAACCCGGGGTAGACCTCCAGACAGGATGGTGTGGCAGCACCTCTCGGGTTGGTAAGAAGCCAATCGGTGTCTTTGTTACAGTTACATTGTTATTTATATAAGTAATTTTATAAATAAAGCTGTGGCCGATCCCCACCCACGGAAAAGTTAAATTGTTGTGTCAGTTATTATTTAATTATTTATTGTAGTAAGGGGGAGGGGGAGTAATAGCCTGCTAGGAGCTAATTGGGTCTCAACAGTCTTGTAGTAGTGGCCATGGTCTGTGGGATGCCTCCTAATTTGGTACCAGGATATAGACAGAGCAGGGAGGTTGTTGGACACATTGGAGACTGGGCGCCAGGGGGCACTAACGAGCCATTCTACTATTTCCACTGTATTAGGAAGCTAGCCCTGGCTCCAAGTCTTCACCCTGAGATTGGAGAACAAACATTTGGTTGCTGATACCAAATCACGTTGTACAATCCTAAACGTAGACCATCATCCTTTTGTTGGTTAACACTTTTGATGGTGGACACTTACCTTTCGTACAAGTGTCCCTCTTGTTCAAAGGTTCTTCAATGCGAAACTTATTCTCACAATGCAAAACAGAACATTAGTCGGAGCCTCCGGACGATCATTGTGGGATTCAACAAAATCCAAGAAGTTGTGGCAGATTAGTAACCCACCTCAATGTCCCAACTGAAAGCCCACGTATGTGACTCTCCCCGATCGCCCTTCTTCTCATTCATAAAACGTGGCTCTGCTTTCTCTTTCTGTCCTATATTTTTTTTGTGGTCAGTAGCACCAAGCATTTCCCTCATGAAGTAAATTCTGGGTAGGGTCCCCCCAAACAGAACGGCCTCCAGGTGTCTTCTGCAGCCTATCCGAAGCCACGAGAAATTCCAAGCTGCAATTCAGATACCACAGCGGCCTTCCTCTTTATCAGGCGTCTTTGGCGAGAAGGCATCCAGGTGTCTTCCAGTGTGGAACGTCCGATAACACAACTTCTTCTTCTCCTCTGTCCACTCTTCAGTGTCCTAATGTGTCACACATTGAATTTTTTAGATCTGTAAAGATAAAAAATAGCACGGTAAGACTGGAGATTTTTTGTAAACCAAGCAGAGAGGATCTTACAGCCAATTTTCCTGGAACTCCACCCCTTAAAGGGGTAATCCAGTGGAAAACTTTTTATTTTTTATTTTAAATGAACTGGTGCCAGAAAGTTAAACAGATTTGTAAATTACTAAAAATCTTAATCCTTCCAGTACTTTTTAGGGGCTGTATACTACAGAGGAAATGCTTTTCTTTTTGGATTTCTCTTCTGTCATGACCACAGTGCTCTCTGCTGACCTCTGCTGTCCATTTTAGGAACTGTCCAGAGCACCATATGTTTGCTATGGGGATTTTCTCCTGCTCTGGACAGTTCCTAAAACGGACTGCAGAGGTCAGCAGAGAGCACTGTGGTCGTGACAGAAGAGAAATCCAAAAGGAAAAGCATTTCCTCTGTAGTATACAGCCACTATTAAGTACTGGAAGGATTAAGATTTTTTTTATAAAAGTAATTTACAAATCTGTTTAATTTTCAGGCACCAGATGATTTAAAAAAAAAAAAAAAAAATAAAGTTTTCCACCGGAGTACCCCTTTAACTTCCTCCCCTATTCCTGGGCATTAGTGATGTCGCAAACATAAAATTTTCGGTTCGCGAACGGCGAACGCGAACTTCCGCAAATGTTCACGAACCGGGGGAACCGCCATTGACTTCAATGGGCAGGCGAATTTGAAAACCCACAGGGACTCTTTCTGGCCACAATAGTGATTTAAAAGTTGTTTCAAGGGGACTTATACCTGGACTGTGGCGTGTCGGAGTGGGATCCATGGCAAAACTCCCATGGAAAATTACATAGTTGATGCAGAGTCTGGTTTTAATCCATAAAGGGCATAAATCACCTATTATTCCTAAATTCTTTGGAATAACATGCTTTAGCCCCCTTTAGGCATCACACAGTTAGAGCCCCCCTTTAGGCATCACATAGTTAGATCCCCCCTTTAGGCAGCACATAGATTCCCCCATATTAGGCAGCACATAGTTAGAGCCCCCCTTTAGGCAGCACATAGGTAGAGCCTCCCTTTAGGCAGCACATAAAGCCCCCTTTAGGCAGCACATAGTTAAATCCCCCCTTTAGGCATCACATAGTTAGATCCCCCCTTTAGGCAGCACATAGTTAGATCCCCCCTTTAGGCATCACATAGTTAGATCCCCCTTTAGGCAGCACATAGTTAGATCCCCCTTTAGGCACCACATAGTTAGATCCCCCTTGTTAGGCAGCACATAGTTAGAGACCCCCTTTAGGCAGCACATAGAGCCCCCCTTGAGGCAGCACATAGATTCCCCCATATTAGGCAGCACATAGTTAGAGCCTCCCTTTAGGCAGCACATAGAGCCCCCTTTAGGCAGCAAATATTTAGATCCCCCCTTTAGGCAGCACATAGATTCCCCCCATATTAGGCAGCACATAGTTAGAGCCCCCCTTTAGGCAGCACTGGTTTTATTTCACAGCCAAAAAAGGTATTTTTTTATTTTTTATTTGAACAACTGTCACACCAAATGTGATTTGCACTAGTGTGACAATGAGCAAAAAAGCTTGCCAGCGGAGTTCCCCTTCTAAGCAGAGGTCCCCAACCAGGGTGCCTCCAGCAGTTGCAAGACACACGGCAACCTAGCTATCGCTTTACCTATTACAGCAGGAGCAGCTTCTCTGTCCCTCCACTTTCTAAGCCTGCAGCATGCCGAATGAAGGTAAAATGGCGTCCGTGCAGGAGGTAGGAGGGTCTGGAAGGGAGGGACTGCTGCTGATTGGCTGTAATGTGTCTGCTGACTCTGACTCACAGGGTCAAAATTTACCGCAATGTTAAAGTATAGGGGGCGAATCGAAGTTCACATATGTTCGCCCGGCGATGTGAACGCGAACATGCTAAGTTCGCCGGGAACTGTTCGCTGGCGACAATTCGCGACATGTCTACTGGGCATGTCTACATGTTGTTGGCAGGTTTCCTATTGACATGACCCCAGCTTTTGCAGAGTATGCGACACAATTGTTCCTGACTGCGCTCCGTCATCTGGGTTGACCATGGAGGAAAATACCTCACTGCGAAAATCTAAATGAAGCTCCTATCGCTGGACAGGAAGATCCACCAATGTTCATATTCTATATTTTTCTAGGACAAGAATTACCAATGGGTGTTTGTAGAAAAGTTGCCAATTCTATCTGCTTTTCCTATGTGAGATTCTTGTAAGGTATCTACCCACATAGTTTATATTATGTACCAGTTATAATCCAGGTCACCCCCATGTTGTATTGGGGCCACTGGGCCTAATCAAGCCCTAAGGACAGAATGTTGCAACCTCTATAATTGCTCCCCCTTCCCTCCTGATTCAAACCTTTAAAGGGGTACTCCCGTGGAAAACTTTTTTTTATATATATATCCACTGGCTCCAGAAAGTTAAACAGATATGTAAATTACTTCTATTCAAAAATCTTAATCCTTTCAGTACTTATGAGCTTCTGAAGTTAAGGTTGTTCTTTTCTGTCTAAGTGCTCTCTGATGACACGTATCTCGGGAACTGCCCAGTTTAGAAGCAAATCCTCATAGCAAACCTCTTCTAAACTGGGCGGTTCCCGAGACACGTGTCATCAGAGAGCACTTAGACAGAAAAGAACAACCTTAACTTCAGAAGCTCATAAGTACTGAAAGGATTAAGATTTTTTTAATAGAAGTAATTTACAAATCTGTTTAACTTTCTGGAGCCAGTTGATATATATAAAAAAAGTTTTTTCCTGGATAAACCCTTTAATCCTTCCAGTAATTTTTAGGGGCTGTATACTAAAGAGAAATCCAAAAAAGAAATGCATTTCCTCTGATGTCATGACCACAGTGCTCTCTGCTGACCCCATAGCAAACATATGCTGCTCTGGACAGTTCCTAAAATGGACAGCAGAGAGCACTGTGGTCATGACATCAGAGGAAATGCATTTCTTTTTTGGATTTCTCTTTAGTATACAGCCCCTAAAAAGTACTGGAAGGATTGAGATTTTTTTTAATAGAAGTGATTTACAAATCTGTTTAACTTTCTTGCACCAGTTGATTAAGATGATTTAAAAAAAAAAGTTTTCCACGGGAGTACCCCTTTAAGTTTGAGGGTTTAGGTCAGTGTTTCCCAACCAGTGTGCCTCCAGCTGCTGCAGAACTACAACTCCCAGCATGCCCGGACAGCCGAAGGCTGTCCGGGCATGCTAGGAGTTGTAGTTCTGCATCAGCTGGAGGCACACTGGTAGGGAAACACTGGTCTATGTTACGATCCACCTAAATATTTATGATCTACCAGATTGATCTATAGCCCTGTAAATAAATATTTGCAGCTTAAACCAGCAAACAATCAGTTCTGGATGCATCTGCTGCAAGCCTGGCATTGATCTATTTAAAGCTATGTTGTATTTTTAGCATACTTTAGATGTTGATTCTGGTTTTATAATTACTTATTCTCCGCCATGAGCGGATTGTGAATCCTTTTCATGTATCATTTTGTTTATGCTTTTGCAATTTAACCAAAAACACACAAATAACTAAATCATCTGAAGGAGAATTACCCTATAAAATCATCAATTTTCCTGCAAAAATCACCTAGAAGAGGTGGATCATGTTTTGGCATATTTTGGCAGAATGTGCTCCATTTTTTGTGGGTGGTGTACTTATTTTTGCCATTTTTGTCAATTTTTGAGAGCATTTATGACTTGCTTGACAGTTTTGCTTTCTGAGAGATTTTGGAGAGATTACTTAGCTGGAGTAAGGTTTTTAGACATGTTTATTGTTTGTGACCTTTTTTGAAAAGTGTTCCAGTTCCTGCGGATACACATTGGCCCTCATTTACCAAGAGTGTTGTGTAGGTTTCTTTGTGGGTTTTAATTCCCTACAATTTATTTTCCACGGTATTTACTAAGGTTTCCCTACATTTTGCTTTTTTTACACCTGCTCTGATCTGTCAGGTTTTCCTCAGCTCAAATCCACCACATTTTATGTGGAAACCTTAGTAAATATGTTGTTTTTTTGTGAAAATGTCGGGAACACGCCCCTTTTTCGGAGACCACGCCCCCTTTCCCCGGCAGCCACGCTTATTTTTCTGGTTTTCTTAGCAAAATGGAGAGTTAGTCGTGGTTTTTTCAATTCTGGCGCAAATTCTGGCGCAGATTCTGGCACAGACAGAATATGTGGCGCAGATTCTGGCGCAGACAGAATCTGGCGCACAACCCGACAAAAAATGTCGGGTTTGCAATAGTAAATGAGGGCCATTATATTAGCCCCTGTTGCTAATATCTTAATGAATCCCTTTTGCGCAATGGAGGCGAGAGCCGGTGTTCTGAACTTTCCTGCCTCTGTCCCCCTCTGCCCACTTCATACTCACATGGTTAAAGGGGTACTCCCCTGGAAAACAATTTTTTTAAATTAACTAGTGCCAGAAAGTTAAACAGACTTGTAAATGACTTCTATTTAAAAATCTTAATCCTTCCAGTACTTATCAGATGCTGTATGCTCCAGAGGAAGTTCTTTTCTTTTTGAATTTATTTTCAGTCTGACCACAGTGCTCTCTGCTGACACCCCTGTCTGTGTTAGGAACTGTCAGGAGCAGGAGAGGTTTACTAGGAGGATTTGCTCCTACTCTGGACAGTTCCTGGCATGGACAGAGGTATCAGCAGACAGCACTGTGGTCAGACAGAAGAGAAAAGAAAAAAAAAAAAAAAACGAACTTCCTCTGGAGCATACAGCATCTGATAAGTACTGGAAGATTTCTTTTTAAATAGAAGTCATTTACAAATCTGTATAACTTTCTAGCACCAGTTGATTTAAAAAAAAAAATTGTTTCCCACCAGAGTACCCCTTTAAAGGACATCTGCAGCGTGATTGACACTTATCCCCTATCCACAGGATAGGGGATAAGTGTTTTATCGCGGGGGGTCCGACCGCTGGGACCCCCTGTGATCTCCTGTACGGGGCCGCAGCTGTCCCGTGCAGGGGGCGTACCAGCCGCAGCATGACGTTGCAGCCGGCACGCCTCCTCCATACATCTCTATGGGAGAGGCGGGGAGGCAGCGTTCGTGCCTCCCCCATAGAACTGTATGGGGATGGGGAGGAGACGGGGCGTCACCGTCGACCTCTAGATCGACGCTACGTCACCATGAGCGCTAATGGCGGCGCCCCGTTAGGGGGATCTAGGGGGGTCCCAGCGGTCAGACCCCCCGCGATCAGACACTTATCCCCTATCTTGTAGATAGGGGATAAGTGTATATTGCGCTGCAGTTGTCCTTTAAAGCATTTATGAATCTTTATGGGGTGACAGGCATATTGAAGCAGAGGGTGACGGAGGCGGGGGATCTCAGAACACTGGCTCCCGTCTCCATTGTGCAAAGGGGGTTATTTAACATATTAGCAACAGGGGCTAATATAATGTGTATCTTCGCAACTGGACCATGGATCGGGGTTGAATACATCATTTTAATCTAGTTTACCTGCACGAAAACCCTGTTTATGTGTTGGTGAACCAGCTGTCAGTTTTCCTTTAAAGTGTACCTGTCATAGAAAAAACCTTTGACATGTCCAAGTGACATTTCAAAAGTTTTGATCAGTGGGAGTCTGGGTGTGCAGACCTCCACCGATCAGAACGAGCCATGAGAAGTCTGTGCTGCCTTGCGCTCCTCTTCCTGCCTGTGTCATGTGATTGAGACACTCTCATAGACTTACATGGCGGGTTTGTCTTGATTGTGTGACACGGAAAGGGGAGAAGAACACGCTGAGTGCGAACCTCTCCCAGCTCGTTCTCCTGATCGGGGGATCAGGCCCCCGCCAATCAAAACTTTTGACATGTCGCTAGGACATGTCAAAAGTTTTTCCTAATGACAGTGGCCATTTAAGGCCAAAAGAAGTTGTGTCATTAAAGGGTTAAAAGCAGTTCCCCATAATAATGTACCAAAAACAAAAATATATATATATATATATAATAATAATAATTTTTCAGTATCTGCCTATAATCTTTACAAGTAAATATCTTTGCAGCTGGACCCCTATCAATATACCGGTGACAGCAGATCCTAGTGCTATATACCGTCTTTTGCTAGATTACCTCTTTACACTTACAATAAAAAACAACCAAACCTTTTGAGCTCCAACAAAGTCTGTAACCCAGCTTTTCCAGAGTTTCGAATGCAACAATCTGTCTAGATGAAAAGCTATCCACAGGTGATTGTGGTAAAAGTGTTTCAACATTAAGAACATTAACATATGATTCATAAGTGTGGTGTCCAAGTACAGGATATGCTCCTATAGTCCTGTCAGGTTGAGTCCCTGTACGTCCTCAGGGCTCTCCTGCACTGTTCCCCCATAATGTGAATAGGTTGTATATTAAGTGTAAAGGACCTTTGATGTTGGTCACATGATTGTTAGTCACATAATAATGTTGATCACATGTTTAAGTCATATGTTTGTTACCCAGAGAGCATCAGGTGAGTAGGTGACCTGCAGGTAGCCTATGGACTCCTTGCTCAGCCCCCTTTATAAGATAGAAAGAAGCTGAAATCTCGCTCTTTTGCTCTCTCTTGTGATTCTTTCGTGCTGAGGTTCAGTCCAGTCCAAACGTCTCAGGGTCAGTGTCCAGCACATCTGGAGGCCTCAACCTAAATTGCAGCCACAAGTCAGTAAGTCAAGTCGTCTTTATCATCTGTCATCATCTTCAGTCAAGTCAAGTTAATTATAGTCAGCGTGGCCGGCACCTATAGTCTGTCAAGTCCCTGCAAGTCCCAGCAAGCTGCGAGGTTCCTCATGTTAATGGTCACCTCTCTGGGATCCAGGCCGAACTGTATAGACTGTACTATTTGTCTACCTCAGTAAAAGCTACCATTAACCTTAACCTGGCCTTGGACTATTATTTGCCCCTGTCTAACCTAGGACTTGCGGTGCTACCTACGGGTGATTACCGTAACATTAATTCACACCCTGGTGTCACGAACACGAAGGGGTTAATACCACCTACCCCTGGGCAACAACATCTGCCCCTTACACCTCACCTGCCACCCGTGGCTTACCACATAAGGAACCGGGTTATAATAGTATAGCTATTCTTCCGATGGGAAGGTAGCATTATATTTTAGTCTTAGGCTTTGTGGGGGTCTGTAAATACACAGAATAGTACTGTGGCGTAGGCGAGATGCACTACATAAAAGGATATCGATTGGCACAAACATGAATGGAGCCTGTAATGTATGCAGGCTCTATTATATTCCATGAATAGGGACATAAGGACTTTCCTGGAAATGTACAGGACTTGAAAACAACTGGGTGATTATCTTATTTACATCTAGAATGAAGATATTGTATCCTTCCTGGTCCTAAATGTTGGAGGAGATACATCTATTATATATAATGACCAATAGGCTTCATGACTGGAAGCTTCTGGGCACCAATGTAAAATGCCCACCCCCCACCTACCATGTGCCAGTTATTATACTGCTGTCTCTGGGCTCGCAGAAGCACCATGGCCCGGATGCAAGGGCTACTTGATCACCCCCAAAATCTACACCTCTGATGTCCCCTTTACCTCATATCTGACATTCTGGACTGTTTGTGATACTTAATGGGTATGTACATGTTTCCAACCACTGTTTTGTGTTTACAGCTCCTCTGCTAATATATGTACCTCTTGGTTATAGGCTTTACTCAACTCTGACCCTGTATTATCCATCCCTACTTTTAGCTAACCTACAAAAATGTATATCAAGGAGGCAACATACAGGCAATAGCTGTTGGCCAAACCCTCGCTTAGGCCAAAAGCCTTTTCTCTGAATCTCCACCATACACGTGTGTGGTGACCACTGGTGTTAAAGGAAAACTGTCAGATATTTTCTCCCTCACTATCCACAGGTACTGGTGGATAGTGTGGGAGACGCTGATTAAAACGAGCCCTACCTTGCCCGGATCCAAGGTATAGCAAGATATACACATAGAATAAAACTAAAATTGCGGGCGAACGGCCGGGCGGATCCGGGTAAGGTAGGGCTCGTTTTAATCAGCGTCTCCCACACTATCCACCAGTACTGTGGATAGTGCGGGAGAAAATATCTGACAGTTTTCCTTTAATGTGCTAGCGGTGGTTGTAAGTAACAAATAGACATAGTTCGTGAAGCCAGGGAAGTTTTAACCTCCACAAGGGTAGAAGCTTCCTGGGCCAAGCGTTGAGGCAATAACTACCACAGATGCAGGGTTACGGAAACTGCTTTTACTTTACTCAGGAACTTGCAGGTTAAACAGGAACAGTTCAGTATTTAATGCGAAGTTTGCTGGAGAATACTTTAGGAATCACAGTTGCTTCTAGGCTCTATGGGACTTGTAGTCCTTGATGACTAGCTTCTTACTTGCTGAAATATACTTTAGACTGATCTGGACTTGGAACTTGTCTGAATAGCTTGCATAAGACTTTGGAGCTGAGTTAGGGCTTACCGCCAGACTGGACCCAATGGTACTGGAGTTGCCCGAGGCTTTCTATCTCCTGCTATTCTTTCGGAACTTGACCTGCCTGAACTTGAGTTGGACAGTGCAAGGTCTGATCGTTGGAATCCTGTGAAGGGTTCACTCTCCTCTCCTTTCTCTTCACAACTCTAGACTAACCAGCTCCTCCCAATCTAGCCAGACTGAGGGGAGCAGGTCAGCAGCCCTGATTGGATGAAACAGACATGTGATCCCCTCACAGACAAGTTAACTCATTAGGAAACAAGTGCATAAACGTGTATTGTCGATACATTACACAGTACAATAAATCATAAGACATTACAAAGATGAACTTGAGCAGTGGGCCCGAAGCAGACACGCTACGTGACATCCACCTGACAGGTCAGGAAGACAGGTGTGTTCTGCACCAGGAAACCACACATGAACTACAAGTCTTATTCTGTTCTGAATGGAGACGGGGGGGGGGGGGGGGGGGGGGGCATGGAAACTTTAAATCCATGAGCAGCCGGGACTGACAAGTGACACCCCTGATATGGCTCCAAGGAGCGGGGCAAGAGGATGTCCCTTGTCATGCCTGCTGAGATGCCTGCTGCAGCACACCAAGTGACACAGGCCAATGACAGTATAAGGGAAGGGGACAGGTGGTCAAGAAGGGGGGGGGGATGAAATGCCACAGGGGAGGATCAAGGAGGGAATGATATGGCACAGGGGATGATGAAGGGGTGAAGGGGAGAATGCAATGGCACAAGTAGTGATCAAGGAGGTCATGATATGGCACAAGGGGGATAATGGGGTTATGATGTGGCACAAGAGGTGGTGAAGAGGAAGCCATGAAATTGCACAGTGGAGGATCAAGGGGAAATGATGTGGCACAGTGGGTAGAGAGGAGGAGAAAAAACAGTGGGGCGCTCCCTGTGTGGTATTTTATGGAAAAGTAAAAGATGGAAATACCCGTCACCGACACCTATGGTAGCGTACTGACCTTGAGTCGATAGTACACAATGGTGGTGAGAAGGAAATGGCGACAGTCTGCTGCTCTCACCCCTTATTATTCCGTCTTCCCAAGGAGGACGGACAAACATTCAAAGTAGGAGGAGTAAAAATGGGGGGTATGTTGAGAGCGCTGCTGTCAGATGGCGAAGGTTGGAGTCAAGAAACGATATGAGCCAGCACTTATGCAGGACTAATTTTTATTGAAAAAAGAAGTCAGTAAAAACAGGACACAGGACAACGCGTTTCGGCGCTCGCTGGCGCCTTCCTCAGGTCCACAATTATAAATATGTGCAGTCCTAGCCGGAGTTCCTGCGGGCGGGCTCGTGAGCAGGAATTCCGGCTAGGACTGCACATATTTATAATTGTGGACCTGAGGAAGGCGCCAGCGAGCGCCGAAACGCGTTGTCCTGTTTTTACTGACTACTTTTTTCAATAAAAGTTAGTCCTGCATAAGTGCTGGCTCATACCGTTTCTTGACTCCAACCTTCGCCATCTGACAGCAGCGCTCTCAACATACCCCCCCATTTTTACTCCTCCTACGTGGCACAGTGGGGAGATCAAATGGGTAAATAAAATGACACAGGGGGAGATCAAAGGGGTAAATTAAATGGCAAGTGGGGGGATCAAGGGGGGGGAGGAATGAAGTGACACGAAATGACAAAGGGGGGATCAAAAGGGGGAATGAAATGTCACAGGAGGTGATGAATGGGAAGAGTTAAATGGCACAGGGGATGAGGAAGGGGGTGATAAAATGGCACAGGGGGATAGCATGATAATGGTGATACTGAATACTGGTATCACATTGTGTGTCATAGGATGCGCAACGTGATATTTGCAATTGGCGGTATGATGAGGGGTGTGTCACCAAACTAGGCACGTCTAAAAAGGGTGTCACCAGCAAGTTTGGAAAGCTCTGCTAATGTGTATGGGGGCCTTTAGCAATAAGTATGGGGCAGATGAAAGAGAATATAACTACATGGTTGGACTATGGGGAGTAATAGGGCTGCAGTGGAGCTGTATACACAAAACGGTAGGATATACAAAGAGAATAGCAATTCCCTAATCTAATGTTATTCTGCTGAGAACCATCTATTTCAGATCTGTCCGCTGTATTTTCTTCAAAACCTTTGCAGATTTGTCATTACTCATCGTCCTCTGAACATTATGGCTGTTGAGGGAAGCGCGCAGCCTTATAAAACGCTGTCATTTCTACCATGGCGCGCGCCCAGCGATTCCAGCAGTAACGGATTAACGCAATTGTCGACCCCAGGGTGTTGCTTAATCCACGAGTTCCAAGTAGTGCTTGATCATCCCCCCCCAAAAAAAACCCTCATAATTCATTAACATTCATTCCAGAATATGTTAAATTTTAATCAACCACATTGCAAATCCTATGCCGAGATCTATAAATAAATCCTGCAAGCCTTGCTTTACAGGAATTGCTACAGTCTGGGGCGACGCGGGCGACGTTCGGCAGACGGAATATGTTAGGTTTTGCTGCTCCCAGTGGTCTGTGGATTGACATATATCTTGCTGTTTGGGACACCCTAAACCAGTGTTTCCCAACCAGGGTGCCTCCAGCTGTTTCAAAACTACAACTCCCAGCATGCCCGGACAGCCGTTGGCTGTCCGGGCATGCTGGAGGTTGTAGTTTTGAAACAGCTAGAGGCACCCTGATTGGGAAACACTACCCTTAACCATACATGTCCACTTTTAAGACATGGCTACTTTACCAGTACAGGCTGTGCCCCCCCCCCCCCATTACCACAGTCAAGGTGTCTCCATTTACAGTACCATCAGAGAGACCCCCTACTAAGGGTATGTTCACATGGCAGAATGTGCACTCCGGGCAGACATTGTGCAGGTGCCGGCAGAACATGCCGGCATTAGGACCTCTCAGAAATGCATCATCTCCATAGACGGCAATGCATTTCCGGGCGGATCCGCAGAAAGAATTGACATGTCAATTCTTTCTGCGGAGGCCAGAATCGAAATTCCCCCAGAAGATGTTTCCACCACCGAAACTCCATTAAGGGGAGATTGATCAAAACCTGCACAGAGTTGACCAGTTGCCCATAGGAACCAATCAGATCGCTTCTTTCATTTTTAAAAAAGGCCTCTGAAAAATGAAAGAAGCGATCTGATTGGTTGCTATGGGCAACTGGTCCACTTTACCTCTGCACAGGTTTTGATAAATCTCCCCTCATGCGTGCACGGTGCAGCTGAATCCCATTGAAAACAATGGGACTCCGCTGCAACGGAATTTCTGAGTTTTTCCGTCGGATTTTGTTAAGAAATTCTGCCATGTGAGGCCTAACAGTAACAGCAATGTGTTTCAGCACTAATAGTTCCAGCACTGTATCCCACACAGTTCCATTAACTTACCCACAATAAACAGGGTCATCAGCGTGCCCCCATTCAATAATACCGCAAACTATGCCAGCTTAGTGGTACTTTAAATGTTAAAATTTCAGGACTGTCTGGATAGGAGGCAGACGCAACATAAATTATATGGGTAGGGTCACGTAACAGATCTTTAGCATATTTTTTGTGTGCCTCCAGCTGTCCTATGTCCGTCCGTCAATATCCCATATTCCGCCTAATACAGTGACCCCCCGACCTACGATGGCCTCATGAAGGTTCTAGAACTGTCAGACACAGCAGCTTATCCGCGAAATGAAAGAAACGCGGGCAAAATGTTCCGGACATGAAGGATACTATGGAGCTGAAGAATGCAATTAGGCGCATCACTCAAATACTAAGATCTTGTATGTTACAAGACCAGTCTACACGGGCACACCCATACTGGTCATAATGCCATCTCTGCCTCTTAAGTACAGTGACCCCCCCGACCTACGATGGCCCCGACATACGATCATTCCAACATACAATGGCCTATCAGAGGCCATCACATGTTGAAGGCAGCATCAACATACGATGCTTTTGTATGTCGGGGCCATCGCATAAACGGCTATCCGGCAGCGCAGACTGCTTCAGCTGCCACCGGATAGCCGTTTACCCCCCCCCCCCCCCCCCCCCCGTGTGGTTCGCTGACGATCACGTACCTGTCCTCGGGCCTCTGGCGCGTCCTCTTCGGGATCCCCTGCATCGTCAGCGCTCTCCATGGTCCTCATCACGTCGCTGCGCACGCCGTCCCATCATCCAATAGGAGAGGAATGGCGCCGATGGAGAGCGAGGATGCCGGGGAAGCAGAGGCCTTGCCAGAGCATCGGGGACACCCCGGGGACGCGGCGACAGCGATGGAAGGCGACATTCAGGGCAGCGGTGACGGTTCGGAGCAGCAGGGACACGTGAGTATAACTTCCTATACCAGTGGTCTTCAACCTGCGGGCCTCCAGATGTTGCAAAACTACAACTCCCAGCATGCTGGGTGTTGTAGTTTTGCAACATCTGGAGGTCCGCAGGTTGTAGACCACTGTCCTATACTTTACATTGCACGGATCCCTCAACATGCGATGGTTTCAACAAACGATGGTCCATTTGGAACGGATTACCATCGTATGTTGAGGGACCACTGTGTTTACCCACTGGCTCCTAATTCCCATACTGGATCCTCTGACATATTCTACAGCATACAGGTTATATACCCATCTGAGTGGTCTTCTAATGGAGGCCACATCTGAAATCATCACCTCCCCAAAAGCCATTTAGACCATTAGTGACTTCATCGGAATCTTCCCCTTTACTGTTGGACACTATGGACATCATCTCCCCTGAGGAAGTCGATCATATCGGTGTCATCCACAGTACATTACTCAGCCCACGCCACTCACTCAAGGGATCAAAAAACAGATTTTTTAATGCAGCAGCCGAGCTCATGGTTTAACAGGAGCTACAAAACACCACAAATCCTTCGCGCTCCCACGGGCCACATTTTGACGGAGGCTGGAGAAGACATTTACAAGTTACTTACAATGAAGAAATCAATAGAGCACTTTACTCCTAATTCACACTTAGATGTACGTCAGGACCTCAAGGGTGTCATGCGCTTTAAAGCTGCTCTCCAGGGAGCGGTGCACAAGATACCCCTAACTTCTTTCACCATGGGGTGTAACTTGACGTTTTAGGCAACAGTGCAAAATCTGCAATGGGCCCCCATATAATGACGAGCGGTGCCCTCTTATGGTGCCCTCTTATGGGGCCGAGAGGCTAATAGGCAGGGCTCAAGTCCTGCAGGAATGCATGGGAAATGAGTTCCTGCACTTTTTTCAAATCAGGAACACCATTCCCATTATCCGAAGTCCTGCAAGACCAGCCCTTGAGAGGAAATCTTGGATGAGTTCCCTCACTTTTTTTTTCCAGGACTTGACCCCTTCTAATAGGCCAAAGTGTCAACCCAGCCTCTACACCGCTTAGGGCCCATTCACACTACATATTTTGCGATCGGAATTCCGGAGCAGCAGCCTCTTATTGTCTTCAATTCTGAATTGCAGACTCCGCCTCAAAAATGAACGTATTCAATGGAATGCTTCTACTGCAGTAATGCACTCCTGGGAGTCCAGGAAAGTTGGGTGACAATGTCAATTGTTACCCAGCTTTCCCATAAACACTTTTAAGGGGTACTCCGGTGGTAAACAATTTTTTCATATCAACTGGCTCCAGCAAGTTAAACAGATTTGTAAATTACTTCTATTAAAAAATCTTAATCCTTCCAGTACTTATCAGCTGCTGCATGCTACAGAGGAAGTTGTGTGGTTCTTTCCAGTCTGACCACAGTGATCTCTGCTGCCACTTCTGTCCGCGTCAGGAACTGTCCAGAGTAGAAGAAAATCCCCATAGCAAACCTATCCCGCTCTGGACAGTTCCTAACATGGACAGAGGTGTCAGCAGAGTGCACTGTGGTCAGGCAGAAAGGAAATTCAAAAAGAAAAGAACTTCCTCTGGAACATACAGCAGCTGATAAGTACTGGAAGGATGAAGATATTTAAATAGAAGTAATTTACAAATCTGTTTAACTTTATTTTAATTAGAATTTTTTTTTCCCACCGGAGTACCCCTTTAAAGGGGTTATTCAAGATTAGAAAAACATGGCTGCTTTTGTTCAAAAACAACACCACTTTTGTCCCCAGGTTGTGCGTGGTATTGCAGCGCAGTTACATTTAAGTGATCATAGCCAGGTTGTAATGCCACACACAACCTGAAGACAGGCGTGTCACTGTTTTGGTCGAAAGCTGCTCTGCTTTTCTAATCCTGGTTAAAGGGGTACTCCGCTGGAAAACATTATTTTTTTTTTTTTAAATCAACTGGTGCCAGAAAGTTAAACATATTTGTAAATGACTCTTTAAAAATCTTAATCCTTCCAGTACTTATCGGCTGCTGTACGATCGACAGGAAGTTCTTTTCTTTTTGGATTTCTTTTCTTTCTGACAACAGTGCTCTCTGCTGACACCTCTGTCCATTTTAGGAACTGTCCAATCCTCGTAGCAAACCTATCCTGCTCTGGACAGTTCCTGACAAGGACAGAGGTGTCAGCCGAGAGCACTGTGGTCAGGCAGAAAGGAAATATAAAAAGAAAAGAACTTCCTCTGTAGTATATAGCAGCTGATAAGTACTGGAAGGATTAAGATTTTTAAATAGGAATAATTTACAAATCTGTTTAACTTTCTGGCACCAGTTGATTTAAAGAAAAATATTTTCCAGCGGAGTACCCCTTTAACCCCTTCAATGATTATTATTATATATTATTATTATGTTTATACAGATTTTTTTTATTTTATTTTGTAAGTAAATGCTCTTTGATGCACACCCTCCAACACTGTAATGAATTGAAGCGGCGTGGTGGCGTGACAGGTGGACCTGTCCCGCAAGCGTTCTTTTTTTTTTTTTTTTTTTTTTATATATTTATCCACAGGCCTTCATTGAGTAATGAGATTAGTTCTACATGATGGGCTTTTGCGGGCCCCAAATTTCATTTCCGTGCCCGGTAAAGACTCCATTAGCTAAAAATACGCTGGCATTGAACTACCCCTGTATTTTTGAGGGTATATTATTTTACAAAATGTGGATAAAACCGTAAAGCACAGGGCAACAGCTGGAGGCATACCAAACACTATGCCTCCAGCTGTTGCAAAACTACAATACCCAGCAAGACAACCTCTGGATATGACGCTGAGCATGTGCACTCAACTTCTTTGGTCAATATCATGTAGTTGGACAACCACCGTGCCTCCAGCTTTTTCAAAACTACAACTTCCAGCATGCCCGGACAGCCGAAGGCTGTCCGGGCATGCTGGGAGTTGTAGTTTTGCAACAGCTGGAGACACACTGGTGGGAAGACACTAGTCTACAGACATATATTTGGACAGGAAAAGAACATAGAGCTCTGTGTATAAAACCGTGCCAGCGAATCATCTCAAGCCTCTGCCATAGCCGGTACTGGATGGTATTGACCTTAGCGCCGTCATCACATCATTGGCATGTTTCTAGTCATGTGAGTCTGCTCTGTTCGTACCCATACCAACTCGTGACAGAGAAAACACACCGCCATGCTGTGCCTGCAGCTGCAAGACTCTTTTTTTCTTCTTCTTTTTTTTCCCCCAACAATGGCACTTTTATCAGGGGTTCCTCGAGCTGTGGGTCTTAACCCCTTCACCACCACGAGCAAGCACAAACCGATCCGAAGCGCACCATCACAGGCACCGCGTCTAGCTTTGTGGCAGTGATCAGGTTAATGCGTTTCGCTCCAAGGGAAGCAGCCCTGGAACATGCTCGCCATCGCTCCTCTCTTTCCTGGATGTGTAATTGCAGGTTCCTGGAACGGCTTGTGTCTCGTTTCCAAGGGCTGGTCTTAAGGACTTGGCAGAGAGAACGTGTAGGGACTGGTCTGGGGGTACTGAGATGGTTGGAGGTGAGGAGAAGCCAAAAAAGTCTACTACCTGAGCGAGCTAGAACATGCCGGGCGCACGCGACCCACCAGCCCCGTCTTCAGTTAACCCTAACGATGCCAGAGAATACAAGGCACCACTCAGTATACATAAAAGACAGATGTGACGCACTGAGGCCCCAGGCCACAACGGTGCGATAAACAGACATTAGGCCATTTAGTCTTCTGCCTGGGTACGACGGGAAACAATTACATTTACTGCCTGTGCAGGGATGACGCTACGCCGTAAGGCCGTAAGAGTAGTATCAATTATCCCTGTGCCCGAAGGAAACTATGAGCGCAATAGGATTTAGAAAAGTGTTCCAGCATGATCAGGCCACGGGATATTTATAGCAAAGCTGCACATTTGGCCAACTTTATAGTGTGTAGGAAGAATTTCCAGGAGATTGTACGACGTCTCTGGCTCAATCCTTCACTTTTCTTAAAGGGGTTATCCAGGAAAAAACTTTTATATATATATATATATATATATATATATATATATATATATATATATATATAAATATATATCAACTGGCTCCAGAAAGTTAAACAGATTTGTAAATTACTTCTATTAAAAAATCTTAATCCTTTCAGCACTTATGAGCTTCTGAAGTTAAGGTTGTTCTTTTCTGTCTAAGTGCTCTCTGATGACACGTGTCTCGGGAACCGCCCAGTTTAGAAGCAAATCTCCATAGCAAACCTCTTCTAAACTGGGCGGTTCCCGAGACACGTGTCATCAGAGAGCACTTAGACAGAAGAGAGCAACCTTAACTTCAGAAGCTCATAAGTACTGAAAGGATTAAGGATTTTTTTTTAATAGAAGTAATTTACAAATCTTTTTAACTTTCTGGAGCCAGTTGATATATATATATATATATATATATATATATATATATAAAAAGTTTTTTCTTGGATAACCCCTTTAAAGACAAGAGTGCTGATGGACTCCGATGAATGAGGATTTCCACTGACCTCAAGGGTGGATGACAAATGAGACCATCTACAATATAGGATCAACAGCACAAAAGGATTGGGCAGTTAAAATCCAAAATGCCTGATCTATTCCGTCACGCCCCCTCCCATAGACTTGCATTGAGGGGGTGGGACGTGACGTCACGAGGAGGCGGGCGTGAACACGAAAGCCCACACACAGTGTTCAGGAACTCAATGTTCCGGACGCTGGGGAGCGGAGTAACCCTTTAATCCTGTTTCTGCTAGATTTATGACCATTATGGTGTTTGTACCCTCTCTAGCCATGCACTTCTCCCTGTTCAATGGAGGTTTTTGAAATTGATAGTGGATCCTGCATGTCACCCAGTCAGAGGCTATATGCCCAGCAGAGGTGAGGATAATAAGTGGATTAGGGTCCCATCTGATGTGAGGCCACATCCGCGTAGTGGATGGGGGGGGGGGACACATTTTGATCAAAAAGGGCACTAAGAGCCTCCTTTTTTTGACCAAGAGGGATGTTGCAACCTTCTTTTTTGTATAGATTGTACCACTCTTGCCCGCTCCCGCCTGATTTCTGACCATTACTTGTTCCACTTCCGGCCTCTCTCGCAACGTTTGTCCAATCCCACCCGCTCCCAGTAATATAGAAATGTACAGACACAAACGACAACCCTCATTAAAGTGAAGAATGCTGGAGGGAGTCGCACGGGCATGAAACAACTCTAATCTTCCACATTTTGATTAAACAGGTATTTATATAATTATTCCCCTTTTATTCTTAAATTTTTTAATTTTTTTTATTTTTTTTTCCTTTTTCCTCTCCCCTCTATCTTTTCCATCCCTTATTATTTCTTTTCTGAGAATCTAGCAGGAATTAAATATAAAGCTATATCTCTGCTGGAATGTTCACTTGATAACGTGAATAGTACGAGATTTTGTGTTCATATAGGGACATATCTGTTGAGCTAAACAGTAAAACTATGGATATCATAATTCAGAAACATGGAAAGACTGTTTAAAGAAAATATTAATGAGCTACTATATACAAGATTTTAGATAGTCTTTATAATAGAGACACAAAAACCTATAGAGACCTAGACATAGTTTACAGCTTTCCAGATGTAAGATTCTTAGTATCCTATTACATGTCTTTACTGGAATTGTATTTTATATATTTGTTTTTGTATTTTTTTTTTCTTTTACCCTTGTTTCCATTGGGTATTTCCCCTTTTCTCCCTTTTTTACTGTATTAAAAATGTTCTTTTTTTATTGATAAAACAATAAATAAACAGTTAATTAAAAAAAAAAAGAAATGTACAGACACTAGGGTACAATGCTCTGCACCAAGTCAGCATGGGGGGAGGATACTGAAAGACGATGCTGCGCATGCGCATTGCACCGTATATTTACCAAAGGTGCACATACTTTTTCTCACTCACTTCTTCTATACACAGGAATGCACGGCTTGGTCAACAGCGACATCTCCAGATGCCCATACACATGAATGTTACGCAGACAGCTACTTTACCCGACTCCCCCATACACATGAATGCTTAGCTCAGTCAAGTGAGCATGTGTTCTGATGGGAGAAAGGGGAAAGGCTGCTGCCAGACTCTGGTGGTGGCTTATTTCCCCAAGAACAAAAGAACTGAACAGGTGAAATCCAACATACTCGATCCTTCTCTCTTTAGACCTTATCTGTCAGGGAAGTCAGGAACCCACTATACACAATAGACAGTTGACCAGTCCTGGTTAAGCACCAATAATAAAAACTACTTTACATGGTTAGGTTTTGGGCACTGTATGGCACTATTATATTATTTGTGTCCACTACTATGGCAGAACATTTCCCCACAGAATGCATTTATGTTCCTCCTCGAACAAGAAGTCTAGACCACCCAATACATACCGGCTCAAAGGATCACATGATGCTTTGTCTCCACTTACTTTACAGACATTTTGTCATCATGGGCAACCTTAAAGGGATACTCCCCTAGACATGTTATCCCCTTTCCAAAGGATAGGGGATAACATGTCTGATCACGGGTGTCTGGCCGCTGGGGACCCCTTGCGATCTCTGCCGCGACACCGCTGCGGTGCCAGATCCAGATGACTGGCGATCACAGCCGCCCCGCCTCCTCCATTCATGTCTATGGGGGGAGGCATGATGGCTGTGTACTAACTGTCACGCACCTTCCAATAGACATTAATGGAGGGGGCGTGGCATGACGTCACGATCATGGAAGTCCCAGCGGCCGGGCCCTCCATGATCAGACATGTTATCCCCTATCCTTTGAACAGTGGATAACATGTCTAGGGGCAGAGTATCCCTTTAATTATTGATGCTCAAACCACTTTTTATAGGGATGGTACTAAGTGCTGTTGTCTTAAAGGGGTACTCCAGTGGAAACATATTTTTTTAAATCAACTGGTGCCAGAAAGTTAAACAGATTTGTAAATGACTTCTATAAAAAATCTTAACCCTTCCAGTACTTTTTAGCAGCTGTATGCTACAGAGGAAATTCTTTTCTTTTTGAATTTCTTTTTTGTCTTGTCCACAGTGCTCTCTGGTGACACCAGATGTCCGTATCAGGAACTTTCCAGAGCAGAAGAAAATCCCCATAGCAAACCTATGCTGCTCTGGACAGTTCCTGACACGGACAGAGGTGTCAGCAGAGAGCACAAGACAAAAAAGAAATGCAAAAAGAAAAGAATTTCCTCTGTAGCATACAGCTGCTGGGATGGGATGAATTCAATGACCAGTTTCCCTTCGGCACTTTTCGACAGCATCGGAGGGAAACTGAGCCGGATCACTGGACCAACGTGACGGCAACTAGAGATGAGCGAACTTACAGTACATTCGATTCGTCACGAACTTCTCGGCTCGGCAGTTGATGACTTATCCTGCATAAATTAGTTCAGCTTTCAGGTGCTCCCGTGGGCTGGAAAAGGTGGATACAGTCCTAGGAGACTCTTTCCTAGGACTGTATCCACCTTTTCCAGCCCACCGGAGCACCTGAAAGCTGAACTAATTTATGCAGGAAAAGTCATCAACTGCCGAGCTGAGAAGTTCGTGACGAATCGAATTTACTGTAAGTTCGCTCATCTCTAACGGCAACCTTAGAGTCAAGAAATAGTATAAATATCGAGTGTATTAGAAACATGTCATGGTGTCTGAACACCTGTACACTCACCCGGGCAGCGACTATATATGTATATATATATATATATATATATATATATATATATATATATATATACCTCTAACGTTCATAGTAGAATATTTTTGTCTTTGCTCTTTTTCTGTTATGGAGGGAGGTGATAGATTATATAAATGTGGGGATTTTTGGCAAGTCTGAGAGGCATTAATAAGAAGCTATAAGACAAGGTGGGAGCAGAGGAAGGCCATAGCTGCAAGCGGGAAAATTATGTATATAAATTCTATTTTGGTATAAATTGTTTTCAAGCCACTGCCAAAAACCCCTCATAATGGGGGAGATTTATCAAAACCCGTGCAGAGGAAGAGTGGTGCAGTTGCCCATAGCAACCAATCAGATCTCTTCTTTCATTTTCCACAGGCCTCTAAAGAGGCCTGTGGAAAATGAAAGAAGCAATCTGATTGGTTGCTATGGGCAACTGCACCACTCTTCCTCTGCACAGGTTTTGATAAATCTCCCTCAATGTTCTTTAGAATAAAAAAAAAAAAAAAACTTTACCACTTTAGTAAGTTGGTCATCATAACCCACAGATGTTAAGGAACCAGACGCAGACCATGCAGTAGTTACTGGGTTTAGCATTTTCCTCCTTAAAGGGGTACTCCGCCCCTAGACATCTTATGGATAGGGGATAAGATGTCTCGTCGCTGGGGACCCCCGTGATCTCAGTTGTGGAACTTCGCTCCATGCCAGATGAGTGGCGATACAGGGCAGAGAAGCCCTTTAAAGGGGTACTCCACCCCTAGACATCTTATCCCCTATCCAAAGGATAGGGGATAAGATGTCTGATCGCGGGGGTCCCCTGCTGCACCCGGTGTTCGTTTACAGCGCCAGAGGCTCGTGACATCACGGCTGTGCCCCGCTTGTGATGTCAAGGCCATGCCCCCTCAATGCAAGTCTATGGGAGGGGGCGTGATGGCTGTCACGCCCCCTCCCATAGACTTGCATTGAGGGGGCGTGGTCGTGACATCACGCGCAGGGTACGGCCGTGATGTCATGAGCCTCTGGCACTGCACCCAACGCTGTAAACAAACGCCGGGTGCAGCAGGGGACCGCCGCGATCAGACATGTCTCGGGGCGGAGTACTCTTTAAAGGGGTTCTCTGCCCTGAAAAAATCCTTCTTGTTAGAAAGATACCTTGATAATAAGCCAATCACAAAGTACTAGAACCCCTAGCAATGAGATGTAAACTGTGGGGAAACCTGGCAGTAAATGTTCAAGTTCTCCGCAGCACCCCCACAGGAGATACTGAGCATTACACAGTTCTCATTTAAAGGGGTAGTCCAGTGGTGAAAAACGTATCCCCTATCCTAAGGATAGGGGATAAGTTTGAGATCGCGGGGGGTCCGACCGCTGGGGCCCCCTGCGATCTCTCTGTACGGGGCCCCGGCTCTCCGCCGAGATAGCGGGTGTCGACCCCCGCACGAAGCGGCGGCCGACACGCCCCCTCAATACATCTCTATGGCAGAGCCGGAGATTGCCGAAGGCAGCGCTTCGGCTCTGCCATAGAGTTGTATTGAGGGGGCGTGTCGGCCGCTGCCTCGTGCGGAGGTCGACACGCCCCCTTCCCGCCGGCTGTCGGGGCTCCATACAGGAGATCTCGGGGGGCCCCAACGGTCGGACCCCCCGCGATCTGCAACTTATCCCCTATCCTTAGGATAGGGGATAAGTTGCTCACCACTGAATCACCACTGGACTACTCCTTTAAGTCACAAGTTTGTCTGTGAAATGCAGGACAGGATAGGTCCTCCAGAGCAAGACTCACTCTTTGTAAGCTCTCTCTACTCTGTCCAATAGAGAAATATTTTTTTAATTTTAGAATATTTCTGGCCACTGGCTTAATTTATTAATCTCTCCCCCCACACCTTTAAGTGATAATATTCTGGCTGCCCAAAGCCACCACTAGGTGAAGCCTTAGTGCTAACTGTGTACCTGCATTCTGTCGATCATTTAAAATCTATAATAAGACAATATGCAGCAAGCTTCTCATGATGGTTATTGCAGAAAGCTAAGATGAAAGTGTGGTGTCCCGGTACCGTACTGCATACCATACCTTGTATGGTGGTCCCCATAGTCAGAGTTACTACATTCAGGTAGGGTCCCCCAGCTGGGATAGACCCTAGTCGCCTCCTCCTTTTCTAATTTCATAATGCTATTATGTATATATTTAATAATGTGTATATTTAATATAGTGAATATTAGTCTACTTACCTTGTTAGCTTCGGTCATGTGACTATGTTCATTCCTCTATGGTATGTTGGAGGACCTTTGAAGGTCCTTGGGTCACATGTTTACCCATAACTCTCTGTAAATGATTGACAGTTGTACGGACCAGTGAGTTTAAGTCCAGCCCCTGCCCATATAAGGGAGCTGTAGCCAATTATCGCTCTCTTGGGTTGCTGCTCTCGTGGATGCCGGACTAGCAGGATGGATCTGCGCAACTTTCAAAGACAAGCTAGGCCTAAAACCTGCCGGCCTCAGCCTAAACTAAACCGTGAGATAAAATCTCAATCCCCGCTATAGCTAGCATGATTACTGGACCGAATCTAAACCCCTAAATCCAGTGGATCACCGCAACAATTATTTTCCTAAGCTCAATAGACTCTCGAGGTCCCAACCACTTGTCAAGCTTTAATAGACTCTGTTATATGGACTGTTCCTGTTCATTATTGCCTAAATCTTTAGTAAAAGTTCCGACAAGTTTCTGCAAATCTCCGGTTGTGGACAATCAATTATTTACTATCTCCCTATCACTCTTGGGAAGGGTGGCGGCAGGACAAGCATACAGAGAATAGCCCTCACCCTGGCATCACGAATAGAATAGCAAGCACCCTTAGTAACCGCACAGCTACACTCTCATATACCCTACTCCCCCAGGCTATCACAAAAGCAGAGAGTAATAACATGCAAACAATTAAAATGTAACTATATAAAGTGCCTTGCATAAGTTTTCATACCTCTTAGCGTTACTACATTTTGTCATGGTATAACCCCATATGCAAATGTATTTAATTTCTATTTTATGTCATGGACCAACTCAAAATAGTAAATTTTTGGAAGTAGGGAAAATATAGGGATCTCAAAATGATTTACAAATAAAAATCAATAAATGTGTTGAGTTCATTTATATTTATTCCCTTTCCTATAAAAACCCCTAAGAAAGCTCTGGTGAGACCAATTGCCTTCACAATTCACATTTACAAGCTAAATATTAAGAAAATAGGGTCTACCTATCTGTAATTTAATCTGAGTGCAAATACATCTGTTCTGTAAAGGCCTTAGAGTTTGTTAGAGAGCATTACTGAACAAACAGCAGCATGAAGACCAAGGAGCTCACCAAATAGGTCATGGATAAAGAAATACAAAGCAGGGTTAGGTTATAAAAAAAAAGAATATCCCAAGCTTTGAACATCTCACAGAGCACCATGAAAATCATTCTCAGAAAATGGACAGAATGGAGAGGGCAGAAGAGTCCTCTCTGGCTGTTTAAATAAGTGTATTTTTTCATTACAGTAACTGATGGGTGGAAAATAACCAAAAAGCCACAAAGATTTATCACATGATGGCATACAAAAGTTTGACATTTTTGTCCAAGTCTCAATTTGCCCAAAAACTTGTGACTGTTTTTACCATTTTTAAAAAAGTATGTGGAGCTTGTTGAAAGGGCCTCGGGGATAAGTATATTTTACACAGGAAATTGGCCTAAATTATACCATAAATCCACTCTAGCTCATAGCTGGCATACATTTCAAAGTGTGGTACACTGACAGAGAGCCCTTATACAGTGCCAGGCACTGAACACATATACACTGACAGGCACAGAGCCCTTATACAGTGCCAGGCACTGAACACATATACAGAGCCCTCATACAGTGCCAGGCACTGAACACATATACACTGACAGGAACAGAGCCCTCATACAGTGCCAGGCACTGAACACATATACAGAGCCCTTATACAGTGCCAGGCACTGAACACATATACAGTGACAGGCACAGAGCCCTTATACAGTGCCAGGCACTGAACACATATACACTGACAGGCACAGAGCCCTTATACAGTGCCAGGCACTGAACACATATACACTGACAGGAACAGAGCCCTCATACAGTGCCAGGCACTGAACACATATACAGTGACAGGCACAGAGCCCTTATACAGTGCCAGGTACTGAACACATATACAGTGACAGGCACAGAGCCCTTATACAGTGCCAGGCACTGAACACATATACAGTGACAGGCACAGAGCCCTTATACAGTGCCAGGTACTGAACACATATACAGTGACAGGCACAGAGCCCTTATACAGTGCCAGGCACTGAACACATATACACTGACAGGCACAGAGCCCTTATACAGTGCCAGGCACTGAACACATATACACTGACAGAGAGCCCTTATACAGTGCCAGGCACTGAACACATATACACTGAAAGAGCCCTTATACAGTGCCAGGCACTAAACAAATATACAGAGCCCTTATACAGTGCCAGGTGCTGAACACATATACAGAGCTCTTATACCAGTGTTTTCCAACCAGAGTGCCTCCAGCTCTTGCAAAACTACCTTTCCCAGCATGCCTGGACAGCCATTGGCTGTTTGGACATGCTGAGATTTGCAGTTTTACAACAGCTGGAGGCACTCTGGTTGGAAAACACTGCCTTATATAGTGCCAGGCACAGATCACATTTACAGTACAAGGCACGGAACATGTATACAGTGTTAGTCACAGAACACATTTACAGTCCTAAGCACAGCATACGTATAGAGTAGCAGACATAGAACACATATAGAGTGCCAGACACAGACCACATATACAGTGCCAGACACAGAACTCATATACAGTGCCAGACACAGAACTCATATACAGTGCCAGACACAGAACTCATATACAGTGCCAGACACAGAACTCATATACAATGCCAGACACAGAACACATATACAGTGCCAGACACATAACTCATATACAGTACCAGACACAGAACTCATATACAGTACCAGACACAGAACTCATATACAGTGCCAGACAAAGAACTCATATACAGTGCCAGATACAGAACTCATATACAGTGCCAGACACAGAACTCATATACAGTGCCAGACACAGAACTCATATACAGTGCCAGACACAGAACACATGATATACAGTGCCAGACACAGAACACATATACAGTGCCAGACACAGAACTCATATACAGTGCCAGACACAGAACACATATACAGTGCCAGACACAGAACTCATATACAGTGCCAGACACAGAACTCATATACAGTGCCAGACACAGAACACAAATACAGTGCCAGACACAAAACACATATACAGTGCCAGACACAGAACTCATATACAGTGCCAGACACAGAACTCATATACAGTGCCAGACACAGAACACATATACAGTGCCAGACACAGAACACATATACAGTACCAGACACAGAACTCATATACAGTGCCAGACACAGAACTCATATACAGTGCCAGCCACAAAACACATATACAGTGCCAGACACAGAACACATATACAGTGCAAGACACAGAACTCATATACAGTGCCAGACACATAACTCATATACAGTACCAGACAAAGAACTCATATACAGTGCCAGACACAGAACTCATATACAGTGCCAGACAAATAACTCATATACAGTGCCAGACACAGAACTCATATACAGTGCCAGACACAGAACTCATATACAGTGTCAGACACAGAACTCATATACAGTGCCAGACACAGAACTCATATACAGTGCCAGACACAGAACTCATATACAGTGCCAGACACAGAACTCATATACAGTGCCAGACACAGAACACATATACAGTGCCAGACACAGAACTCATATACAGTGCCAGACACAGAACTCATATACAGTGCCAGACACAGAACACATATACAGTGCCAGACACAAAACACATATACAGTGCCAGACACAGAACTCATATACAGTGCCAGACACAGAACTCATATACAGTGCCAGACACAGAACACATATACAGTGCCAGACACAGAACTCATATACAGTGCCAGACACAGAACTCATATACAGTGCCAGACACAAAACACATATACAGTGCCAGACAGAACACATATACAGTGCCAGACACAGAACACATATACAGTGCCAGACACAGAACTCATATACAGTGCCAGACACAGAACTCATATACAGTGCCAGACACAGAACACATATACAGTGCCAGACACAGAACTCATATACAGTGCCAGACACAGAACACATGATATACAGTGCCAGACACAAAACACATATACAGTGTCAGACACAGAACACCTATACAGTGCCAGACACAGAACACATATACAGTGCCAGACACAGAACATATATACAGTGCCAGACATAGAACACATATACAGTACCAGACACAGAACACATATACAGTGCCAGACACAAAACACATATACAGTGCCAGATACAGAACACATATACAGTGCCAGACACAGAACACATATACAGTGCCAGACACAAAACACATATACAGTGCCAGACAGAGAACTCATATACAGTGCCAGATACAGAACACATATACAGTGCCAGACACAGAACACATATACAGTGCCAGACACAAAACGCATATACAGTGCAAGACACAAAACACATATACAGTGCCAGACACAGAACACATATACAGTGCCAGACACAGAACACATATACAGTGCCAGACAGAGCACCCTTGAAGGGCTAAACTCTCCCACAGCTGACAGGGGTGGCTAAAACTAACCCTTGGATTTTTACCACAGATGTGCAGTTTGTGGTCATGGATTCACATGAGGATTAGCTCCATTTCCATTGTCATTCAGTGGCGTTAATCCTCAGATTTTTCATTTAGATTCCCTGTGCAGTACCAAAAATCCACATGGAAAATTTCCCCTGCATGTGAATAGGATTGTGGAAAACACATTCATGGGATATGAATTGTCACATACATGGAATCTGCCATGTGTAAATGTAGCCAATTAAAAGAACAAGCTGTCACAGAGAGAAAATATGGCGGACAATGATAGCCCACGCACAGGGTTGTAACTATAGGGGGTACAAAGGTAGCAGTGGCACCCGGTCCAGGTGCCTAAGGAGGCCCCAAGGCACATCTGTCCTACAAGAAACCAGTATTATACAGTCATGGCCGTAAATGTTGCCACTCCTGAATTTTTTCTACAAAATGAAGTATTTCTCATAGAAAAGGATTGCAATATAAATATCACACCTGAAAGCAGATAAAAAGGAGAGAAGTTCATCTAGTCTTTGCATTGTGTGTCTGTGTGAGCCAACAGAAAGAGGAGAAGAGAACTGTCTAAGGACTTGAGAACCAAAATTGTGGAAAAATATTAACAATCTCAAGGTTACAAGTCCATCTCCAGAGATCTAGATTTGCCTTTGTCCACAGTGCACAACATTATCAAGAAGTTTGCAACCCATGGCACTGTGGCTAATCTCCCTGGGCGTGGACGGAAGAGAAGAATTGATGAAAAGTGTCAATGCAGGATCGTCTGGATGGTGGATAAGCAGCCCCAAACAAGTTCCAAAGATATTCAAGCTGTCCTGAAGGCTCAGGGAGCATCAGTGTCAGCGTGAACTATCCGTCGACAATTAAATGAAATGAAACTCTATGGCAGGAGACCCAGGAGGACCCCACTGCTGACACAGAGACATAAAAAAGCAAGACTACATTTTGCCAAAATGAACTTGTGTAAGCCAAAATCCTTCTGAGAAAATGTCTTGTGGACAGATGAGACCAAGAGAGAGCTTTATGGTAAAGCACATTATGAGGCCTACAAAGAAAAGAACACAGTACCTACAGTGAAATATGGTGGAGGTTCAATGATGTTTTGGGGTTGTATTGATGCCTCTGGCACTGGGGGCCTTGAATGTGTACAAGGCATCATGAAATCTGAGGATTACCAATGGATTTTGGGTCGCACTGTACAGCCCAGTGTCAGAAAGCTGTGTATGCTTCCGAGATCTTGGATCATCCAACAGGACAATGACCCCAAACATGTGTCAAAAAGCCCACAGAAATGGATGGCAACAAAGCGCTGGAGAGTTCTGAAGTGGCAGCAATGAGTCCAGATCTAAATCCCATTGAACACCTGTGGAGAGATCTTAAAATTGCTGTTGGGAAAGGCGCCTTCCAATAAGAGAGACCTGGAGCAGATTGCAAAGGAAGAGTGGTCCAACATTCCAGCTGAGAGGTGTAAGAAGCTTATTGATGGTTACAGGAAGCGACTGATTTCAGTTATTTTTTCCAAAGGGTGTGCAACCAAATATTAAATGAAGGGTGCCAATAATTTTGTCCAGTCCATTTTTGGAGTTTGGTGACATTGTGTCCAATTTGCTTTTTTCTCTCCCTTTTTTTGTTTAGTTCCAATACACACAAAGGGAATAAACATGTGTTACTGCAATCCTTTTCTGTGAGAAATACTTCATTTCATTTTCTTGAAAAATTTCAATATTTAGGCCCATGACTATAATTGGCACATGGGGCCCTGTTGCAGATGTTGCATCAGGGCCTAGAAGCTACAAGTTAGGTCTCTACCCACGCAGCTATTTCTCATACACTAAAACTATGGACTCAGGAGCACAGTCCGGAGGATCTTGTGAAACTATAAGGTGAAAATGACATTAAATCCGCAGGAATTTCAGCCAAATTACCTCGTAGGCGACTTCCAAAAACTTCTCATGTTTACAGTGGGAGTTGCCAATGGAAAGTAATACTCGGCCCGTGTGGTGTTTGCTGTAGGGATGTCCCTCAATCCTCAAGCACCTGAAAGCCTCTTCAAGACACAATTACGGAAACACAGACCTGACTCCAAATTCTATAGTAAACAGATGTATTTCTTAAACTATGGAGGGGGTTGATTTCTCTTTCAGTAAATGAGATTCTGCCAAACACAGACTGCTATGAACATTTATTTATTTTTTTCAGATTTTTCTGATAGAATTCCCTTGCTTAGGACCCATTCACCTCATGTTTTCAAGGGTCCGTTGAGCTGTAGTCCAACAGGTCCTTACACTTCAATGGGCCAAGTCTATTTGAGACTACATTAGGTCCATTCTCTGAACATATACAATGTGGGGGAAATGTATCAAAACCTGTGTAAAGGAAGCTTGGGGCAGCTTCTCATAGCAACCCATCAGATAACTTCTTTCATTTTTCAGAGGACTTCTTTAATAATGAAAGAAGCGATCTGATTGGTCCCTATGGGCAATTGCCCCACTCTCCCTCTACACAGGTTTTAATAATTCTCCCTCACTATGTGCAGGATGTAAAACATGCTCAACCGCATTTTTGAGTTCTACAAATACAGTGACCCCCCGACCTACGATGGCCCCGACATACGATAATTTCAACATGCGATGGCCTCTCAGAGAAGGCAGCATCAACATACAATGCTTTTTTATGTCGGGGCCATCGCATAAACGGCTATCCGGCAGCGCAGACTGCTTCAGCTGCCGCCGGATAGCCGTTTACGGTGCCCCGTGAGCTCCGGTGATGTCTCTTACCTGTCCTCGGGGCTCCGGTGCGTCCTGTTCGGGATCCCCTTCATCGTCGGCGCTCTCCATTGACATCATCACGTCGCTGCGCACGCCGTCCCATCATCCAATAGGAGTGGCGTGCGTAACAGCGTGATGGCGGCGATGGAGCGAGCAGATGCCGGGGAAGCAGAGGCCTTGCCGGAGCGTCGGGGACACCTCGGGGACGCGGCGACAGTGATGGACGGCGACATCCTGGGCAGCGGTGACGAGCGGTGACGGTCCAGAGCGGCGGGGACAGGTGAGTACAACTTCCTCTAACAGTGGTCTTCAACCTGCGGACCTTCAGATGTTGCAAAACTACAACACCCAGCATGCCCGGACAGCCAACGGCTGTCCGGGCATGCTGGGTGTTGTAGTTTTGCAACATCTGGAGGTCCGCAGGTTGTAGACCACTGTCCTATACTTTACATTGCACGGATCCCTCAACATGTGATGGTTTCAACAAACGATAGTCCGTTTGGAACGGATTACCATCGTATGTTGAGGGACCACTGTACAGCATATATGTTTGGGAAATGGAATGAATATAGTCACTATTAGACTATGTTTAGCGCGTTTATGGGTTATTCAGCTGCACGTCAGCATCCCTTTTTGACAGGATGCAGATGTATAGCCCAACGGGGCCTCGAAAACATAATGTGAATGTAAGGTAAAAAGAGAAAACAAAGCGACCTGGCACTACTGCTTCATACACTTGTAACATGAATCCCAAATAGACACATAATAGCAGTTTGTCAATCGTTGCATATAGATGGTGCGATACTTGTCAGAAAGAGCAGTCCGCTGTAAATTCGATAGTAACAAAGGAGACAAGTGCACTCACCACTTCATATGCTTCTTCTTTATTACGAAATCATTCGATAAACAGGGACATCGGTGCAGGGGGATACAACGATGCGGTGTTCAGCGGGCTACGGAACCGTTTCGCACTGGCAAGTGCTTCTTTAGGCCCCTTGGGGGCCTAAAGAAGCACTTGCCAGTGCGAAACGGTTCCGTAGCCCGCTGAACACCGCGTCGTTGTATACCCCTGAACCGATGTCCCGTTTATCGAATGAACTAGTGCGAAACGGTTCCGTAGCCCGCTGAACACCGCGTCGTCGTATCCCCCTGAACCGATGTCCCGTTTATCGAATGAACTAGTGCGAAACGGTTCCGTAGCCCACTGAACACCGCGTCGTTGTATCCCCCTTGGGGGCCTAAAGAAGCACTTGCCAGTGCGAAACGGTTCTGTAGCCCGCTGAACACCGCGTCGTTGTACCCCCCTGGACCGATGTCCCGTTTATCCAATGAGCTAGTGCGAAACGGTTCCGTAGCCCGCTGAACACCGCGTCGTTGTATCCCCCTGAACCGATGTCCCTGTTTATCGAATGATTTCGTAATAAAGAAGAAGCAAATGAAGTGGTGAGTGCCCTTGTCTCCTTTGTTACTATCGAATAATGTGAATGTAGCCTTATAACATTTTCCTGAGGAGTCTTGGGCGGAGTTCAGACTGAGGAATTTCAGAGCGGAATTTCGTTTTGAAATTCTGCTCGGAAATTCCGGTGCAGCAGAGACCTATTGGAGTCAATGGTACGAAATAATGATCTTGCTCATTCTTTCAGTGGAATCTTTGCAAAATACATTGCTGTCTATAGGGACAGCAATGGCCGCTCAGTCCTAGCTGGCTGGCCTCTGAATCCATTGTATGAACCTAGTCTTAATGTAGTGAACAGATAAACTAAAGCAAATGTATAGACATAGGAGGTAAGGGCCATCCCTGTAGTCAGAGATCGTCTTTGTAGACAGAGGTTTGATTTCTCTAAGGGCACCATTTGGATAACATCTGTACATTCCTTTTCCATGTCAGGAAGTTCCTCCGGCTTTTCCAGTAAATAAATACAATTTTGAGACAGGGACTTTATCTTTGATGGCAGCAGAGTAGGTCTTAGTGTCTGTATATCGGGCACCAAAATGCAGCCCTGTACCTTTAACTAGGCCAACAAGACCCAGAACTAAGGGGACACTTTATTAGGTGGGGGCCAGGGACAGGATTATATTATATTTTATTTTTTTTAAATAAATCTTCGGCTGGTGCCACCAACTTCAGACAACCCCCTCGATGGTGGGACCAAAAGTGGAAGGGGTGGTGTTTGCAAAGGAAGGGGTAGGGATTAAACAAGAAAAAGGTGTGGTCTTGATAAGAAGGGGCTGGCAAATTTTATAGGGGTGCATGTATCTAGTCTGGCCTAGGGCGGCAGAAATACTAAATACCACCATTGCCACAATGTACCAAAGTGGTACATGGGCACCCATTAATATCAAAGGCTATTGTACTGTGGTGGCCCAGTACGGAAGGTGTTACACCATAGCTTCACTGTCCTGTCAGGCAGCATCCTTCAGTGTCCCCAGGGCCCCCTGCATTAGTTTCCCCATTGTAAATATGTTGTACTGTATAAAATGTGTTATTACTTTAAGAGTTATACCATGTGATATACCATGTGATTGTTACCCAGGAGGTATCAGTGACCAGCTGACCCCAAAAGTGACCTATGGGCTCCTTGTTAGTCTCCCCCATATAAGCCCTGGGTGGAGCTAGCTCGCTCTCTTTCCTCACAAGTCTTTGCTGAGGTCAGTCGTGCCTAGTGTGTGTGTCCAGAGGATTGGAGGCCTGAAGTCAAGTCCTGCAGCCACAGTCAAGTGCAAGTAAGCTAAACCTGCAGCTTTGTCCGTCAGTCATCAGTCAAGTCAAGTCAGTCTCTGTCAAATTGTCAAGCAACGTGGACCTGCACCAAAATGTCTAGTCCTACCACAAGTACCAGCAAGCCCTTAAGGTCTCTGAGTCACTGGTCAACTCCTTGGGCCCTGGCTGATCTGTATAGACTTTACCATCTGTCTACCCTCAGTAAAGCTACCGTTGTCCGTAACCTGGCGTCTGTGTCTTTATTGCCCCTGTGCCTGGCCCAGGATACAGCGGTATACCTTCAGGTGGTTATAGGCTAAACCACGCCCTGGCGTCATGAATACAAGGGGTTAATGCCATCTGCCCCATGGGTAACAACATCTGCCGTGCACCACATATCCCGCCATCACAGTACCAAGACCTATCTGAATACATCACTTCACAAAAGATTACAGCAATAACTACAACATTTTATACTATAGGGAAACACACAAAACCAGGAAACACAGGTTTATAGAGTAGATTTTTGAGTAAGGGTTGAGTAGACAATCCCTGGTGAAACTCTACGGCCCATGATTGTAAAAGGTCTAGTTCCCTCCCGATTTCTATTATATAAACCAGGAATTGTGGATATGCTTGGGTGATTCTAGCCCAAATAGATCAGAAGCTGACTTTCATGGGTGACTGTCCAATGGAAAGCAAATGCAGTAATTTCGGTCTGGCACCGTCACACTTGGCATTGTAAAGATCAGGGCAGGAGTTGTAGTCCTGACTAATAAGAAGCATCTGTGCGGCACTCACAATAACACTGCCCGTCATCACTAGACAAGAATACAAAGAGGAACAGGAGAATAACATCTACTGTTTTGCAGGATTCATTTCATTTTGCATGGGACTATACTTTACTTCTGCAGTTTTTGGTGGAATATAATACACTGCTCAAAGAAATAAAGTGAACACTTAAAGGGGTACTCCGGCCCTAATACATCTTATCCCCTATCGAAAGGTTAGGGGATAAGATGTATGATAGCGGGGGTAACGCCGCTGAGTACCCCGCAATCTGTCATTGCGCACCCACCTTTGTGAGCTCTCGCAGCGCTAGAGGCTCCGAGTGTGTAGCGTGACAACCACGGGGCCGGAGTCTTGTGATGTCACGACTCGACCCCCATGGTCATCATGCTACACATTCGGAGCCTTCAGCGCTGCAGAGAGCTCACAAAGGTGGGTGTGCAATGACAGATTGTAGGGGTCCTCAGCGGCGGGACCCCCACGATCATACATCTTATGCCCTATCCTTTGGATAGGGGATAAGATGTATTAGGGCCGGAGTACCCTTTTAAACAACACAATGTAACTTTAAGTCAGTCACACTTCTGTGAAATCACACTGTCCACTCAGGAAGCAACACTGATTGACAATCAATTTCACATGTTGTTGTGCAAATGGAACAGACAACAGGTGGAAATTATAGGCAATTAGCAACACACCCCCAATAAAGGATTGGTTCTGCAGGTGGTGACCACAGACCTGCTTCCTGGCTGATGTTTTGGTCACTTTTGAATGCTGGCGGTGCTTTCACTCTAGTGGTAGCATGAGACGGAGTCTACAACCTTCACAAGTGGCTCAGGTAGGGCAGCTCATCCAGGATGGCACATCAATGCGAGCTGTGGCAAGAAGGATTGCTGTGTCTGTCAGCGTAGTGTCCAGAGCATGGAGGAGCTACCAGGAGACAGGCCAGTACATCAGGAGACATAGAGGAGGCCGTAGGAGGGCAACAACCCAGCAGCAGGACCGCTACCTCTGACTTTGTGCAAAGAGGAGCACTGCCAGAGTCCTGCAAAATGACCTCCAGCAGGCAACAAATGTGCATGTGACCAATCAAACGGTCAGAAACAGACTCCATGAGGGTGGTATGAGGGTCTGATGTCCACAGGTGGGGGTTGTGCTTACAGCCCAACACCGTTTGGCATTTGCCAGAGAACACCAAGATTGGTGAATTCGCCACAGGCGCCGTGTGCTCTTCATAGATGCAAGCAGGTTCACACTGAGCACATGTGACAGACATGACAGAGTCTGGAGACGCCGTGGAGAACGTTCTGCTGCCTGCAACATCCTCCAGCATGACCGGTTTGGCGGTGAGTCAGTAATGGTGTGGGGTGGCATTTCTTTGGGGGCCGCACAGCCCTCCATGTGCTTGCCAGAGGTAGCCTGACTGCCATTAGGTACAGAGAGGAGATCCTCGGACCCCTTGTGAGACCATATGCTGGTGCAATATTGATAAATGGTAATCCATGTAATACATGGAAAGGCCATGTCTGCCAGGGCAAGAGCTACTTCTTGTTAGCAGCTCTCCCTTCTAGCCTATACAGTGTGGTCCCAAGTGGGGGATCAGACCCTTTCACATCCATATACCCTAAATAGGCAACCTTTAAGTATCCCTTTTGGCATGAATCAGTACCTTTTACTAGGAAAGCCTACAACCAAATATGTTTATTTCTCAGCAACTTCCTCCCCCACATCTCCTTTATGAATTCAGCATATGGCAAAGTCATTTTAGAAAGGGATTTCCAAATGTGAACATCCCCTTTACCATATTCATTCTGTATGAAGGGAAAGAATATATATTTTATAAAGTATTGTTTTGGTAACCACTTAGTAAACTGGAAACAAGACCCATCCAAATGACTCGGACTGGGAATTCCCAAAGAATGAGAGGAAGCAATGGTAGACAGCACAATACATGCCATGCATAGTACGGCTTTAAGACTCCAGCATAACAAAAAATATGACATTGAAGAAATCATGAGACATTTAAGAATGAGGGAAGGACAAACCAACCGTCAGGAGGTTCCATTAGACTTGTAACAGAGTGTTGCCTGTGATCTCCGTCTTAAAAATACGATAAGATATCCTATTTATAGCTGTCTAGTCTATAATGTGGCTTCTTCATGGAATTGTCTGAGGTCAATCGCCCTCCAGGCTATCCCCCCTAAAATTCCATTCAGTGGTTTCACCACTGCATCATATCCCAGCACAAAGTCTCCTTTATAAAATCAGCCTGGAAGCAGAGACTGGGCAGGAATCTGTGTGAAGCTGTTACATCCCGACTTGTGAATCAAAAGCTTTACAGAGCATGGAAAATGTGCAGATCGCCTCCGTACTGGAGAGAGGGAGGAAAGCAGAGACAGAGGGAAGCGGGAGAGAGAGAGATCTGAGATGGGAAAGATAAAAGGGGAAAAAAAGGGAGGCAGGAGTGTTGGGTCTCAACCTTTCCATGGCCATACATTCTATTAGCATAGGTTAACCTTGGCAAACCATTGGTAGAATTTTCAGTCACATTCAATTGATTTGCTTCCATTGACAAAAAAGTTGGGTGCTAGTAGTCACTGACCACCAGTCTTTTACTATCAGTCCTGATGTTTTTATATTAGGGCACCAATGACAGCCTTGACGTTAAGGAATAATTTGCTATGAAGACAAAATCTTGATTAAACTCTCGATACCCATCATGGAAAAGTCTTATTTTCCTTCGACATTTATGGTAAACATCTCCAGGCATATGACAGATCCAGGAAGGCATCTTCCCAGCATCCTCACACCACCACATTTATGGAACTAATTTTAACTTCCTGGCAAAGCACACGGACATTTTTGGTTTGTCCTGTATCTATATATTCTTATCCTTTCCTTTGGATTCCTCGATTCATATTAATTGTTTAGCCGGACCAACATAATGTTTGCCCAAACACCCACATTGACAAAACATCAACACATTTTGATGAGGTCACTAACAATCCTACTTCTGGCCAAAACAACAACAACCCCTTTTAACTCTTCCGTCTTGACCGCTATGTCTGTAGCTATATTGTGAATTGTGGGTTTCCGGGTGATGCTTGAGGGGCTAGGAGTGGTCGAGAACTTGACACTGTGAAGAGCCTGATTCATGTATTCTCAAAATCCACAGAATGTTCTGAGGATGGCCGGTGCCACAACTTCTGCCCCTAGATCCATGGTGCCTAGGAAATAATACTATAGAACACATCATGGAGGACAGAAGAGTTGAATATGTTATCGCCATGGATTGTAGTTATTACTTGTGTTAGTTAGTTGATTGTGTTAGTTTTCACGGCACCGGGGTCTATGGGTGACATTATCCTAATAGCTACCATAAGAACTTTTGGTTTTATGGTCAAGTCTACTCCAGTCTACTACCGACCCTACCCTAAGAACAAAACCCATTAATGGTTTCATATTAATTACGTAAAAGCTTTTTAGTCGCTCAACGTCTTGGTATTTTCTTCCATCCATCGGTGCAGTAAACCCAACTACATCTGTGCATCCTTCTCAATTCCTTTGCTGCGCTCGCCTCCCCCTAGCCTTGCTGTTTCCACAAATCCTCCACCCTTCCAGCAAAGGAGGACTTCCTTGCAGTTCCCCTGAGCCCTACCGCCCACTCCAGATGCAGACAGTGAGTCCCACTATGGCAATGTCTTACCTGGCAAGCTGGAGTAAAGTCCACTCTGGAGCCCAGTGGTCCTGGTACATGCAAGGAAGGTTTAGGATGATCCGAAAAGGGCGAGAGAACCTGCCTCAGTCTTTCCCCTCTTGTCTATGCACGCTGGCAGGCAGGCAAGACTTTTAATGATTTCCAGCACAGCTTGGCTGCTGTGTTTCCTCTTACAAAAAAAAAAAAACCCCAGAGAAGCAAGCCCCTGTCCCTCCCTCCTCTTCTCCTTCCATCACTCCCCAGTATCCTCCTCCCAGTACACGTGCAGGCTGTGTACAACCTGAAGCCCTGCCTGCTGCTCCATACTGGCTGATGTGGGATACGGGGAGGGATTTCGTAGTACCAGAGGCCTGGGTTGATGTCAGGTTACACAGGAAAGTGGGGGCCTGGGGATTTCTGAGTCATTTTCACGACTGAGCCTGTGTAATGATCATCTTCAGGAATGAGACAGAATTAACTCCTGCATTCCTGATGGGGCCTTCTGGGTAAAGCAGGATATATGTGTCAATCAAAGTTTTTGGAGACTGCTTTGCAGCAAAAAAAATAAAAAATTTAAATAAAATTAGGGTTTGGTTTTCGTAGGGTATGATCAAGAACGTATGCCAACAATTTGTTGTACATGGATATTAGTGGACCTTGTTGAGCACTGAAGGTCCTACATACATTGGTCAAAGCAGCTAATTTTGGCAGGACCGTCTCCGCCCAATAGTTGAAACCCAAAGGGCCCAATTCTTCTGTCTCATGACAACTGCCTGGTTCTTTTGTTTTTAGGGTAATAAACCCCCAACAGAGGAGTCTGGCAATGGCCTAACTCCTCTCGCTGCATACAGAACACATGGATGTTCAGCTGACCAGAGCGTTTATGTGTATGGAGGGATCAGAAGAGACATCTGTTGGCAAAATTGTGTCTGAAAACTTTTATGGCCACTTTTAGTCTGGAAATAGAGGAAGAGGATTTATCAGGCAAGATAGGTAAATAGGATGTACCGTGGAACATCACAATACTGTGAAAGGCCTCTGATGACAGGGATAATGCACACAGTGATGTCACAGTATACAGATGCCATTGGAGTAAAATAATAACTAACCTAAGTTACAATGCTGGAATCAAACACACAGTGATGTCACAGTATTGTGATTATGTGCATAGTAATGTCAGAGCATAGGGATAGTATGCACAGTGATGTCACAATACAGGGATTATGTGCACAGTGTATCATGCCATATGAAGGGAGTAGGGACCTGTACATAGTGATATAAAAGCATTAAAATAATTCACACAATGATGTCATAATGCAAGGATAATAAAGCTACAACCCAGGAATCATGCATATAGTGATGTAACTGGGCATGAATAATGTACACAATGATATAACAGCACAGGAAGGATCAATGTAAGAAAGTTACTATGAGCACAGTAACATCATGCACTGGGAAAAAGACTACTAATGTCACAGTGCAAGTATAAAGCACATCATGATGTCACAGTACAGGCATAAAGCATATAGTGATGCCAAATTACAGGGATAATGAAAATAGTGATGTCACAGCACAGGCATAATGCATATAGTGATAATACACAGTGGTGCCACAGTACAGGGATAATATATATTGTGATGTCACAGTACAGGGATAATACACAGTGATGTCACAGCACAGGCATAATGCATATAGTGATAATACACAGTGGTGCCACAGTACAGGGATATTATACACACAGTGATGTCACAGTACAGTGATAATATATATAGTGATGTCACAGTACAGGGATAATACACAGTGATGTCACAGTACAGGGATAATATACACAGTGATGTCACAGTACAGGGATAATACACACAGTGATGTCACAGTACAGGGATAATATACACAGTGATGTCACAGTACAGGGATATTATACACACAGTGATGTCACAGTACAGGGATATTATACACACAGTGATGTCACAGTACAGGGATAATACACACAGTGATGTCACAGTACAGGGATAATACACACAGTGATGTCACAGTACAGGGATAATACACAGTGATGTCACAGTACAGGGATAATATACACAGTGATGTCACAGTACAGGAATAATACACACAGTGATGTCACAGTACAGGGATAATATACACAGTGATGTCACAGTACAGGAATTATACACACAGTGATGTCACAGTACAGGGATAATACACACAGTGATGTCACAGTACAGGGATATTATACACACAGTGATGTCACAGTAACGTGAAAATATATATAGTGATGTCACAGTACAGGGATAATACACAGTGATGTCACAGTACAGGGATAATATACACAGTGATGTCACAGTACAGGGATAATACACACAGTGATAATACACACAGTGATGTCACAGTACAGGGATAATATACACAGTGATGTCACAGTACAGGAATTATACACACAGTGATGTCACAGTACAGGGATAATACACACAGTGATGTCACAGTACAGGGATATTATACACACAGTGATGTCACAGTACAGTGATAATATATATAGTGATGTCACAGTACAGGGATAATACACAGTGATGTCACAGTACAGGGATAATATACACAGTGATGTCACAGTACAGGGATAATACACACAGTGATGTCACAGTACAGGGATAATATGCACAGTGATGTCACAGTACAGGAATTATACACACAGTAATGTCACAGTACAGGGATAATACACACAGTGATGTCACAGTACAGGGATAATATACACAGTGATGTCACAGTACAGGGATAATATACACAGTGATGTCACAGTACAGGGATATTATACACACAGTGATGTCACAGTACAGGGATAATACACACAGAAATGTCACAGTACAGGGATAATACACACAGTGATGTCACAGTACAGGGATAATACTCACAGTGATGTCACAGTACAGCGATAATACACACAGTGATGTCACAGTACAGGGATAATACACAGTGATGTCACAGTACAGGGATAATACACACAGTGATGTCACAGTACAGGAATAATACACACAGTGATGTCACAGTACAGTGATAATACACACAGTGATGTCACAGTACAGGGATAATATACAGTGATGTTACAGTACAGGGATAATATACAGTGATGTTACAGTACAGGGATAATACACAGTGATGTCACAGTACATGGATAATATACACAGTGATGCCACAGTACAGGGATAATACACACAATGATGTCACAGTACAGGGATAATATATAGTGATGTCACAGTACAGGGATAATACACACAGTGATGTCACAGTACAGGGATAATACACACAGTGATGTCACAGTACAGGGATAATACACTGTGATGTCACAGCACAGGGATAATACACAGTGGTGCCACAGTACAGGGATAATATACACAGTGATGTCACAGTACAGGGATAATACACAGTGATGTCACAGTACAGGGATAATACACACAGTGATGTCACAGTACAGGGATAATACACACAGTGATGTCACAGTACAGGGATAATACACACAGTGATGTCACAGTACAGGAATAATACACACAGTGATGTCACAGTACAGTGATAATACACACAGTGATGTCACAGTACAGGGATAATATAAAGTGATGTTACAGTACAGGGATAATACACAGTGATGTCACAGTACAGGGATAATATACACAGTGATGTCACAGTACAGGGATAATACACACATTGATGTCACAGTACAGGGATAATACACACAGGGATGTCACAGTACAGGGATAATACACACAGTGATGTCACAGTACAGTGATAATACACACAGTGATGTCACAGTACAGGGATAATATACAGTGATGTTACAGTACAGAGATAATACACAGTGATGTCTCAGTACAGGGATAATATACACAGTGATGTTACAGTACAGGGATAATACACACAGTGATGTCACAGTACAGGGATAATACACAGTGATGCCACAGTACAAGGATATTATACACACAGTGATGCCACAGTACAGGGATATTATACACGCAGTGATGCCACAGTACAGGCATAATACACACAGTGATGTCACAGTACAGGGATAATACACAGTGATGTCACAGTACAGGGATAATACACACAGTGATGTCACAGTACAGGGATAATACACAGTGATGTCACAGTACAGGGATAATACACACAGTGATGTCACAGTACAGGGATAATATACACAGTGATGTCACAGTACAGGGATAATACACACAGTGATGTCACAGTACAGGGATAATACACACAGTGATGTCACAGTACAGGGATAATATACACAGTGATGTCACAGTACAGGGATAATACACACAGTGATGTCACAGTACAGGGATAATATACACAGTGATGTCACAGTACAGGGATAATACACACAGTGATGTCACAGTACAGGGATAATACACAGTGATGTCACAGTACAGGGATAATACACAGTGATGTCACAGTACAAAGATAATATATACAGTGATGTCATAGTACAGGGATAATACACACAGTGATGTCACAGTACAGGGATAATATACACAGTGATGTCACAGTACAGGGATAATATACACAGTGATGTCACAGTACAGGGATAATACACACAGTGATGTCACAGTACAGGGATAATACACAGTGATGTCACAGTACAAAGATAATATATACAGTGATGTCATAGTACAGGGATAATATACACAGTGATGTCACAGTACAGGGATAATACACACAGTGATGTCACAGTACAGGGATAATATACACAGTGATGTCACAGTTCAGGGATAATATACACAGTGATGTCACAGTACAGGGATAATACACACAGTGATGTCACAGTACAGGGATAATACACAGTGATGTCACAGTACAAAGATAATATATACAGTGAAGTCATAGTACAGGGATAATACACACAGTGATGTCACAGAACAGGGATATATGTATATAATGTATATAGTGAAGTCACAGTCAAAGCTTCTTAGAACAAAATAGCATTAATGCGTATGTAAAATATAGAATCACATCCCCTCCCCTTTATTCACCCGTACCCCTTCCCTTCATTCGTCTCCTCCCCTCCTTGGTTGAACTTTATAGACATGTATCTTTTTTTTTTTTACAACTGTACTATGTAAAGCTACAATACAAAAAGTCATATTGAAGCGGAAACATGGGGCTTCATGTATTATGACCCCCCCCCCTTCTTTATCCCTTTTCACTTTTCCATTCTATACATGAATGGGGTTCCACATCACAAACACTACCAAGTTTTTACTCTTCTGCTTAAAGTGAAAAATCCCAGCCTGACATGATGCCAAAAACAGGGGGAAAACTGGACTCGGATTGGAAGACACACACCTACATTTCGGGAAATGAGCAGAAAATGTTGGATTGATCGGAAAAAAACAAAACCTTGGCGCAGGTCATTAATAAATAGAGTGAATCCTATTTTCCCATAGGTTTTTGCACCATAATTTAAAGGGAAACACAATAGTATATGGGGCCCATAATGTACACATCAGGGGACTAGACAAGCAAAATCTCAGAACCCCATTCGGTTGGCTGTCCGGGCATGCTGGGAGTTGTAGTTTAGAAACAGCTCGAGGGCCACAGTTTGAAGACTGCTGGCTTAACCTGTTCAGGACGCAGGGCGTATGCATACGCCCGGCATCCCGAGTCCTTTAAGGACGTAGGGCGTATGCATACGCCCGTGGGAATTCCGGTCCCCGCCGCTAGCTGGTTGGGGACCGGACCGGGATGCCTGCTGAAATCATTCAGCAGGCATCCCGGCACATTGCCGAGGGGGGTCCTGAGACACCCCCATGTCGGGGATCGCAGGAAATCGCATGTCAATTCAGAAGAAGATGCCGTGGGGACCACCGATCGTCGGTGACATCAGCGGAGATCAGCGGTGCAGGTAGGGAGGCGACGGCGTGGAGCATCAAGGAAGGTGACAGTAAAGCGATCTTTACTGCTGCATTCCTAGTGGCTGCCAAACTGCAACTCCCAGCATGCCCAGACAGCCAAAGGCTGTCTGGGCATGCTGGGAGTTGTAGTTTTGCAACATCTGGAGGGTCACAGATTGGAGACCACTATTACAGTGGTGCCCAAACGGTAGCCCTCCAGATGTTGCAAAACTACAACTCTCAGCATGCCTAGACTGCCCAGGCATGCTGGGAGTTGTAGTTCTGTCACATCTGTCCCTTTAGATTTTGCAATTTGTATGAAAATTTTGAAAATTGCTGCTCTACTTTGAAGCCCTCAAATTTTTTCAAAAAGTAAAAATATGTCCATTTTATGATGCCAACATAAAGTAGACATATTGTATTTGTGAATCAATATAACATTTATTTGGAATATCAATTTTCCTTACAAGTAGAGAGCGTCAAAATCTCAGAATCAGAATAATCGGTAAAAGCGTCATAGAGTTATTAAGGCTTAAAGTGACAGCGGTCAGAATTGCAAGAAAATGGCTCCGTCCTTAAGGTGAAAATGAGCTGCGTCCTTAAGGGGTTAAATCTGGAAGATCTCTCTCCATGTGTTGTTCCATGCAGCCAATCTCTAGATTGTTCACAGATGTAAAGACCACTAAAGTCATCTAAACTAACCAAATCCATCAAGGACCCCGTGTAATCACATACCGCATGCCTCCGAAAAGGCTTTGTCTGGTCTTAATGGCCATCGAGACCTCTGTGTGTATAGTACCCGCTGAACAACACGGCCCATCAGCACTACAAATATTCTATTGACACGATAAAAAGCAGGGGAGACACTGCAGTCTATTTACATATAACCAAATTTAGGAAAACATGGCACGAAAATGAGCTGGATGAAGAATAGGGTATTTTAGCATTTCATTGTATACGAAGTAGAGCATTGCGGAAAAAAATAATGCGCTGTAAAAGAGAGAGAGAGAGAGGAGCCAGCATGGATGCCAGTAGAGATGACGGAACCTCCCGACATTTGTAAGGGGACCGATTCAGCAAATCTGATAGTTAGATACATTTTAGATTTATATCCCAATTTAAAGGGGTACTCCAGTGGAAAACTTTTTTTTTTTTTTTTTTTTTTTTTAAATCAACTGGTGCCAGAAAGTTAAACAGATTTGTAAATTACTTCTATTTAAAAATCTTAATCCTTCTAGTACTTATCAACTGCTGTATACTACACAGGACGTTGTATTTCTTTCTGGAATTCTTTCCAGTCTGACCACAGTGCTCTCTGCTGACACCACTGTCCGTATCAGGAACTGTCCAGAGAAGGAGCAAATCCCCATAGTAAACCTCTCCTGCTCATGACAGTTCCTGATACGGACAGAGGTGTCAGCAGAGAGTACAGTGGTCAGACTGGAAAGAACAACACAACTTCCTGTGGAGGAACTGACTTCTGACTTCTGTGTGGACAATTTTTTTTGTTCTAGGTTTCCAAGCAACGGTTAAGCACAGTGCCTGACGAACTAGTCAAGAAAGTTTTGTGGTAACCAATTTTGTAAGTGTTGTGCCTGGCTATGGCTGAGAGTCTCCTCAGGAACCTGACAGAGCCTGAGCTCTTAGAACCTGAACTCTATAGTGTGTCTGGACTACTGAGCGATACATGGACATCTGTGTAAATACTGCCATAATAATATATCTTTGCTCACCATTATGCGCAAGGGATATATTTTCAGTCCTGCACTATAATTGTTATAGTATAATAAAAATGTATATAATTTGTTTTACACCAAAAAGTTGTAGTGTACCGTGTTCTCTGAGGTCTTGCAGTTTTTTGTAGGGGTTATCCTGAACCAATCAGGAGAAGCAACATTTCACCCCATCGCTAGCATCATGTACAGAGTAAAGTCATGTACTACACATAGTTCACAAGTACACATAAAGTCATGTACACAAATCCACTATATATTAGGGCTGTAACACTCACAACTACACAGTCCATACAAATGTCTTATATGTCTAAAATGTCTAATGTAATTTCTTGTGTCCACGTGCTCAGGATACTTTTCTGGCCAGAAGGTATTCCTGTTCCCACAAATGCACGTAATTCAAAAGTCAGAGGTAACAAATGTTATCTAATAAATGTCTAAATATATCTAGTGTTCTGGGGAGAAGTGTGTAATACCAAGGGACCCCAGTAGCCAAGGCATTGGGCAGAGAGCCTCCGGCAACCCAATCCGCCAGTGTCATGTCAAGTCATGTATAGAGTGTTATATGTATAGTCAACTGTCATAATATGCATAGTCGAATGTCATAAAATGCATAGTCATAGTCCATAAGTCATGTTTATACCATAGTCATAGGTATGTTGTAATTATTATACATAGTCCTTATTCTCCAATAATTCCATGGTTATTTTCAGTTACACAAATCTAAAAGAGCATGTATGGACATTGATACAGAGACTCGATTGTGTTATGAGTTCTTGTCAACAAACAGCCTGGATATGGATGTTAATTGCAATGCCCCAGGACTGCATGTGGCCCTGTGGCTGTTTTGCTCCTAAAAGCCTTCCAGGACGGATGTCGAGGGCGACTTTACATAAGTAGGGGGGTTTGTGATCTCCCAGTATGAGATATGCTCCTACAGTCCTGTCTGGTTGAGTCCCTTTACGTCCTCAGGGCTCACCTGCAGTGTTCCCCCATAATGTGTATAAATTATATGTTAAGGGTAAAAGAACTTTGATATGGTCACGTGATTGTTAGTCACATGATAAGGGTTATCACATGTTCAAGTCATATGCTTTGTTAGCCAGAGAGCACCAGGTGACCAGGTGACCCGCAGCTAGCCTATGGACTCCTTGCTCAGCCCCCTTTATAGGAGGGGGAGGTACTACAATCTCTCTTGTGTTTCACTTTCTGCTGAGTCCAGTCAAGTCCAGTCCAGATGTCTCAGAGCCAGTGTCCAGCACATCTGGAGGCCTCAAGCCTAAATTGCAGTCACAAGTCTTTAAGTCAAGTCATCTTTGTCTGCTGTCACTGTCTTAGGTCAACTCAAGTCAGTTATAGTCAGTATGGCTGTGCTAGAGTCTGTCAAGTCACTGCAAGTCCCAGAAAGCTGCGAGGTCCCTCGTGTTACTGGTCACCTCTCTGGGAACCTTACTACCCTGTAAAGACTTTGGCAGGGGTAGTGACGCGCCGCTCTGAGGGAGAGCCGGGGCTTCATACAGACCATCACGGGGGGCCCCAGGGGTTGGACCCCTCTAAGACTTATCCCCTATCCTGCGAATAGGGGATACATTTTTTGGTAACATTGAGTATGAAAATTCTAATGGATCAGATTTGTGGACGTACCCCAAGGTGCCTCAATAGGTCTCCCTAAATAAAGTCATTGAATGGAAACGCACAGTCGAGCCTTCACAATGCCGAGTGAGAATTGAATAATAATTTCAGTATCTGATCCAGACAATTATTTACACAGATCTTGATATTTTCTTTTCTAATCTCGGGATTGCGAAAAAAGGAGGCTTTTGTAAAGCAACAGGAGCTAATTCCTTATTATTGGCCTCTCGCCAGCCGCGATGAAAAGAGTAGTAGCGAGACGGTTTCTGTGATTTCTGAGAAATGACGAAGATTTTGCAGGACAATCTGAGGAAGTCGGTCCGTTTTGGGCCAAAAGGGATATTTTGCAAGGTTAGGGAAAGGACATGGTATTTGTGGGGCATAAATAGGAAAGGTGGTTGGGACATACAAGTGTGTAGTATAAATCGTCCACTAACATAATATTGGCACTGCTGGCCCTGAAGACATAATACAAGCAATTCATACAAATGACACGCCAGGTGCAGACGCCAACAGAATCTTAAGAACCTGCAATTTCCTGTGACTTGATAAACTGTGTCCCCAGGCAACCTTTAAAGGTGAATATGGCCAGGCCTGTAATCATATAATGCCTGCCCAATGAAGTCATCAACCACAGATCAGGACAAGCAGGCCTTTGTTGCTAGGTGCTTAAAAGGGTTATCCTACTTAGGATATTGCTGGGATATGACTAGGGCCCATCATCAATGTCAGATCAGTAGGGGTCCAACCTCTGTGACCTCCAACAACTGCGTCCAGGAGGTAAAACTTAAAGGGGTGTTGCCACTATTAAAGCGTACCTATCATTTCAGGTGGCTTTTCACTCACTATTTCTGATCTTTCTATAACTTGTATATAGCATTTTCAGCTGCTTTCCTCACGGCAAGCCCCATCTCTAATTTTCAGTTTTCCATGAGATTGGGGTTAAAGGGGTACTCCGCCCCTAGACATCTTATCCCCTATCCAAATGATAGGGGATAAGATGTCTGATCGCGGTACCCCAGACATCTGGTGCACAGAGTGAACTTTGCTCCGTCCAAGATGAATGGTGATGTGGGGCAGAGGCTCGTGACATCACGGCCATGCCCCCTCAATGCAAGTCTATGGGAGTGGGCGTGACGGTGTCACACCTCCTCCCATAGACTTGCATTGAGGGGGCGTGGCCGTGGCTCTAATTGAACGCCGGATGCCGCAGGGAGATCGCGGGGGTCCCCAGCAGCAGGATCTCTGCGATCAGACATCTTATCCCTTATCCTTTGGAAAGGAGATAAGTAAGATGTCTAGGGGCGGAGCCTAACGTCTACGATGTCTGCCATACATTGTGCGCAAACAGAAGACTATATTGCTCTCCTATGTCTCTTCTAGTGGGACTCGCCTAATGTTTATGATGTCCCCCCTCTGTTTCCGCATACACCCTAAGAAGCAGCAGCAGCATGGAGAACATAAAAGGGAAGTTGTGAACAGTCTTTGATAAAAGGAGAAAGACACACTTTTCCATATTAAGATATATAACAGAATTTGTTCTATTCACTTGTACTATTCATTTATACAGTTTGTTGAAATGGCGACTATTTAAGACTCATGCCCTTTCCACTGGAATGAGGAAAAACAATCTAGTGAGGCCATCTAATAGGCCCTAAGCTGGTCTGAGGCTGACCCCTGGAGCTCTACTCTGATAAAACACAAAGCCCTGTATGTAAAGAGCCTGTGACCGAAAATGTAGTCCTTAGGCTCCTTTCACACTATGAACAGGACCCGTTGTATAACACACGTTATAAAATTGCGGGCGATCACGGGGTAAAATGGGCAATAGAAAAGCCCTAACTTACGTTAGTAAATCCCATTATAGTCTATGGGATTGTTCTAATACACGTTTTAACCCGTTCTCGCCCGTCAATCATAACGCAGGTTATTTTGGGACGGGAGATAGTAGCGGGAGAAATAGTGCATGCACTATTTCTCCCGCTACTAAAATAACTTAATTAAGATTTTTAAATAGAAGTAATTTACAAATCTTTTTAACTTTCTGGCACCAGTTGATTTGAAAAAAAATGTTTTCCAGTGGAGTACCCCTTTAATTTGAGGCGGAATTCCGCAAGCGCAAATTCTGCCGTGTGAATAGACCCTAAGGCTGAACTTTGACAGAAAACATCCAAGACGATACCGCATCTCATATCGCAGGCACATGACATAGCGCTGTACAGAATGTTCATTCATTCGCTTCTATTCTTGACTGAGTACAGCTTGCTTTGTAATTTTCCTACCACGAGCACAAACATACATATTAAGGCCAATTCTGTCAGATGGTAATTAACCTGCCAGTATGTTTGTGTGGGCGGAAACGGAAGCACCCAGAGGAAACCTACATGGAAGTACATACCAACTGGCTGGATTAAAACCCACAAGTCCGATGCGGAGATCAGGTAAAATAACCCATGTGTCACCATGGAAATGTGCGCGATGATTGGCTGAAGGAGGCACTGTTCTACTCATGGCCTTTGTATAATACTCAGGTTAGTGTGAACATGAGCAAAGCCCTAGCTAGGCTTTAGTTCATTCACAGCAATGACTTATGTCAGTCCATGGCAAAGGCCAACGTTGCAAAAGAAACACATTCCATATGCATCAATTCCATAGTGGTTTGTGCAAGCCCCAATACATTTTCTATGGATTCCCTAATAATAATAATGAAGTGTAAAATTTGGATTCTGCTTAATGCTATACCCCCCCCCCCCCCCCAGATCAACATACAGTAGGGCCTCACAAGCACAAGGTATTTTTGACCTGGTGTCCTGGATTATCACGTGACCTACACTTTAAACTGCATGTGCATCTTCAGGTTACAGACACAGCTACATACTATGGCAAGGAAAATAGCTGTTAGCTCCTGGTTCCATTATTTACTCTTATAGGCCTGCAACAAAGAAGCTGCGACAGGATTTCTGCCTTGGGCATCACGATGCACTGACATCATCACGCCTGCCTGAAGGTGTGAAACGTTCCAGAGGTATTATTTGTTGGGGGAACATGGTTAGGTTAGTATTTAATTATGGGAATGCTAAGAGGGTACTATTACTGAATTAAAGAATCATTACCGTGAGAGCGCAATATGGGAAATCAATAGTAAGTGGAAGTGCTAAGGGGCACTACTGGTTAGTGGGGGCACCATTACTGATTAGGGGGCACAATTACTGTGTGAAGGTACTAGGTTGGTCTGAATAGAGGGGGAGGCTTTTACTGTATGTTGGGGTAACATTACTGTGTGGAGGCACACAGGGGCATTATTACTGTGAAGGGGCAATATGGAGACATCAATAGTAAGGGGGTGCACTAAGGGGCACTACTACTGAGTGGGGGCATCATTACTGATTAGGGGACAATTACTATGTGAAAGTACTAAGTTGGTATAAATAGAGGGGGATGCTTTTATGGTATGTTGGGGTAACATTTCTGTGTGGAGGCACACAGGGGCCCAAGAGGGGAAGTATTGCTTTGGGGGGCACAAAGGAACCACTATTTTAGTGTGGTACTGAGGACAGCACTATTATAGTCTCGTCCACTAGGCCGGACAGAAAGCTCTAAAGAGATGAGTTGTGGCTGGGAAAAGCCGCCCTCAATGTTGAGTCTGGAGAGAAAAGAATAGAAAAAAGTGAATGACTCTGATCAGAAAAGACGTCACCTGTGAGTAACTGTCCTGTAATCACTTATATAAGATCTGCAGAAGGATTATATTCTGCAGAGAACCAGTATAGGACTGGTATGTGGCCAAATTATTGGTTATATTGGTCTTAATGGTAGATATATATATATATATATATATATATATATATATATATATATATATATATATGGCATCAGATTGGAAAGTATCCAGCCATTGTTAATATAAAAGAATGCTGTGTGACATCAATGTAATCTGGTAGGTAAGAGGACTGACCTGGAATGTGCAAACAGCGACAACTTCCCAGTTCCGTATGTAATTTCGCATTTCAATTCCGCTTACATTTATAGCCGATACACTTCAATGGGATTCCGCAGTCCCATTCACACTGCAGAATTTCCACATTGGTCTTTCCGCAGCTAAAATTCTGGATTCCCCAAAAATATCCAGTGAGGTAAAAAAGTATTTAGTCAGCCACCAATTGTGCAAGTTCTCCCATTTAAAAAGATGAGAGAGGCCTGTAATTGTCATCATAAGTATACCTCAACTATGAGAGACAGAATGAGAAAAACAAATCCATAAAATCACATTGTCTGATTTTTTAAGGAATTTATTTGCAAATTATGGTGGAAAATAAGTATTTAATCAATAACAAAAGTTTATCTCAATACTTTGTTATATACCGTTTGTTGGCAATGAGAAAAACAACGTTTCCTGTAAGTCCTCACAAGCTTTTCACACACTGTTGCTGGTATTTTCGCCCATTCCTCCATGCAGATCTCCTCTAGAGCAGTGATGTTTTGGAGCTGTCGCTGGGCAACACAGACTTTTAACTCCCTCCAAAGGATTTCTATGGGGTTGAGATCTGGAGACCTTGAAATGCTTCTTACGAAGCCATCCCTTCATTGCCTGGGCAGTGTGTTTGGGATCATTGTCATGTTGAAAGACCCAGCCACATTTCATCTTCAATGCCTTTGCTGATGGAAGGAGGTTTTCACTCAAAATCTCACGATACATGGCCCCATTCATTCTTTCCTTTACACGGATCAGTCGTCCTGGTCCCTTAGCAGAAAAACAGCCCCAACACATGATGATTCCACCCCCATGCTTCACAGTAGGTATGGTGTTCTTTGGATGCAACTCAGCATTCTTTTTCCTCCAAACACGACGAGTTGAGTTTTTACTAAAACATTCTACTTTGGTGTCATCTGACCATATGACATTCTACCAATACTCTTCTGTTTCATCCAAATGCTCTCTAGCAAACTTCAGACAGGCCTGAACATGTACTGGCTTAAGCAGGGGGACAAGTCTGGCACTGCATGATTTGAGTCCCTGGCGGCGTAGTTTGTTACTGATGGTAGCCTTTGTTACTGTGATTCTGGGATTTTTGCTCACCATTCTTGTTTCATTATGACACCTTAGGGTGAGATCTTGCGAGCCCCAGATCGAGGGAAATTATCAGTGGTCTTGTATGATTTACATTTTCTAATAATTGCTCCCACAGTTAATTTCTTCACACCAAGCTGCTTGCCTATTGCAAATTCAGTCTTCCCTTCTACAATTTTGTTTCTGGTGTCCTTCGACAGCTCTTTGGTCTTGGCCATAGTGGAGTTTGGAGTGTGATTGTTTGAGGTTGTGGACAGGTGTCTTTTATAGTGATAACAAGTTCAAACAGGAGCCATTAATACAGGTAACGAGTGGAGGACAGAGGAGACTCTTAAAGAAGAAGTTACAGGTCTGTGAGAGCCAGAAATCTTGCTTGTTTGTAGGTGACCAAATACTTATTTTCCACCATAATTTGCAAATAAATTCTTTAAAAATCTTTTTTTCTCATTCTGTCTCTCATAGTTGAGGTATACCTATTATGACAATTACAGGCCTCTCTCATCTTTTTAAGTGGGAGAACTTGCACAATTGGTGGCTGACTAAATACATTTTTGCCCCACTGTAAATTATGTCTTATATTTTTTGTGGAACTCGACTGCAGAATCCCATTGAAGTCAATGGGGCTTTAATATCTGCGCAGAATGCGGAATTGTTGCAGAATATGTGCAGAATGCATGCGGAATTTGTGTAGTGTGATTTCCCAGTACAGGACATGGTCCTGCACTACCCTTAGACCCTGTCAGGTTGAGTCCCTCAGTGACCTGGGGGCTCTCCTGCAGTGTTTCCCCTGCTGTTACTGTAATGTTATCTATTCTATTTTATGGATAGTCAGTATATTAATGTATAATCAGTATAAAGGATCTTTGGAGGACTCCAGTAAATGTCTAAAGGACCTGTGAAATGTTATGTGTTATGTTTATGTTGTCACATGTTACCCAGAGGGCACCAGTTTAACACATGACCCACAGCTTGACCAATGGGCTTTGGCTCAGCCCCCTTCTATATAAGGGGGCAGCCATTACAATTCTCTCTCTTATGCTCCCTGCTGAGGAACAGCAAACACCAGATGTCTCAGTGCTAGTGTCCAGCACCTGGAAGGCCTCAAATCTACAGTCACTTCCAGTAAGTCAAGTCAATGTCTGCTGTCACTATCTACAGTCTAGTCAAGCCTCAAGTCACTTCTATTACAAGTATAATTGGTCCCAGCAAGCTGCGAGGTCCTTCTGTCTTCCTGGCCACCTCTCTGGGATTCTGGCCTAGCTGTGAAGATAATAACACCTATCTGACCTCTGTAAAGCCTCCGTTAAAGCATAACCTGGTTGTGGACTCTCATTTTCACTGCCTAGCCATTGGAATAGCGGAGATACCGTTTGGGTGGTTCCGGTGCCCAAAAACCACTCTGGCGTCACGAACATTGGGGGTTAATAACACCTTGCCCCTGGGGTTAATACCATCCATCTGCTCCATCCACTTACCGCTACACCCCGTGGTTCCGCCATCACCATGGGCAATTATTGTAAAAGGGGTACTCTGCTGCTAGACAGGGGATAAGATGTCTGATCCCGGGGGTGACGGTGCTGGGTCCCCCGCGATCTCCCACAGCAACCAGTGTCCTAAACAAACGCCGGGTTCCTGCAGCAATGGTTGTGACATCACGGCCACGCTCCCTCGTGACGGTACGCCACACCCCTTCCCGATATGAATGGAGGGGCGTGGCCGTGACATCACAATCACAGCCCCCGGCTCCCATCGTTCTGAACAAAAGGTTCAGAGCGCTGGAGCACCGGAGTACCCCTTTAAACAAAGCCCACCTTTTTAAGTGTACTGCAGAATCATGCAGAATTCATCCGGAAACGATGCGCCATTCCGCACAAATTCCGCAAAAGCTGGGCAGATACAGAATTCAAGTCAAATGAATGCGGATGCAGAATTTAGGCCAACATGCAAAAATTCTGCCATGTGAACATAGCCAAAGACACCATTGTCCTATATATTATGTTGCTTAAATTTTGTATCTTCTTCATTAAATGCCTCTATTTTTCCCATTGCATGGTTGGATATTACCCAGACCTTGTATGTGGTTATGGTGTGGAGGGATTATTTGGCCCTTGCATAGTGCAATTAATTGTTAAGTACTTGATTATTATTCAGAGATATGCTAATATATATATATATATATATATATATATATATATATATATATATATAGATATATATGTATACATATTTATATAAATATATATATAGTCCAACATGCTGGGAGTTGTAGTTTTGCAAGAGCTGGAGGCACCCCAGGTTGGGAAACACTGACCTATACTATATACTACTATATAGTCCAACATGCTGGGAGTTGTAGTTTTGAAACAGCTGCAGGCACTCCTGGTTGGGAAACACTGACCTATACTATATACTACTATCTAGTCCAACATGCTGGGAGTTGAAGTTTTGCAACAGCTGGAGGCCCCCCATGTTGGGAAACACTGACCTATACTATATACTACTATATAGTCCAACATGCTGGGAGTTGTAGTTTTGCAACAGCTGGAGGCACCCCTGGTTGGGAAACACTGACCTATACTATATACTACCATATAGTCCAACATGCTGGGAGTTGTAGTTTTGCAACAGCTGGAGGCACCCCTGGTTGGGAAACACTGACCTATACTATATACTACTATATAGTCCAACATGCTGGGAGTTGTAGTTTTGCAACAGCTGGAGGCACCCCTGGTTGGGAAACACTGACCTATACTATATACTACTATATAGTCCAACATGCTGGGAGTTGTAGTTTTCATTTGGGGCAGCTTCTGAGCCACAGGCTGTATCAGGGCATGCTGGGAGTTGTAGTTAGTCACTAACTTCAACTGCCAAATTAGATTTAAAAAAAAGCGATCAAAAAGTCCCATCAAAACAAAAATGGTCCTGTTAAAAACTACACAAAAAAATGAGCCTCATACATCCCTGTATAAGGAGAAATAAAAAAAAGTTATAGGGGTCAGAATAAGACAAAATTTCCCCTGTATCTGTGTATCCTGTGATGTCACGCATATATAATTAATTATGCAAATTAGCAGGGCCGGTATTTATTTTTTTTGCAAGAAAGGTGGTAACCCTAGTAGGAGGCCATATCAGTTGTCACCCAGATTCCCATGAAGTAGTAACAATCTGACGTAAGCGGTAAATACAAGGACCTTCTGGAGGCAACACGAGTATTAGACGTGATCGTCGCAGGAAGAACAACCTCATGGTTCAAAGTGAGAAGGTCCCTGGAGTGGTGGTCTCCTCTCCTGCCCAACAGAGAAGGGTTACAACTTGTGTGCAGCTCGACCCACCCGCGCAGCCTGCGCGCAGCCGCTAAGACTATTCCATATCAGAAGCCATCTGCTGCGCTGATTCAGGACAGTAGAGACAAGCTTTTGTTCTGGAGCCATTAAGAGCTTCCTGGTATTATCAGCCCTGCGTCCGGCCAAGTGCACTTCAGTTATAATCCCCTTCCTCCAGCGGGGACAGATAAGAGGGGGAGGAAGCCAGAATGGGATGTTTGCAAAACAGAGTTCAAGGCTGAAGGAGACAAACAGGGCAAGTTGTCTGAAATCTCAGCAGACCAGAGCACTGACCATCACTGGACGCGTTGGGTACACGCAATGGCGCAGTAGACAAAGACAGGCCTGGCGTAAGAAAACCACAAAAAAAAAACATAATACAGTGGTCCCTCAACATACGATGGTAATCGGTTCCAAATGGACCATCGTTTGTTGAAACCATCGTATGTTGAGGGATCCGTGCAATGTAAAGTATAGGACAGTGGTCTACAACCTGCGGACCTCCAGATGTTGCAAAACTACAACACCCAGCATGCCCGGACAGCCAACGGCTGTCCGGCATGTTGGGAGTTGTAGTTTTGCAACATCTGGAGGTCCGCAGGTTGAAGACCACTATTAGAGGAAGTTGTACTCAGGTGTCCCCGCCACTCCGGACCGTCACCACTGCCCTGGATGTCGCCGTCCATCGCTGTCGCCGCATCCCCGAGGTGTCCCCGACGCTCCGGCAAGGCCTTTGCTTCCCCGGCAACCGCGCTCTCCGTCGCCGCCATCACGTCGCTACGCACGCTGCTGGATGACGAGACGGTGTGCGCAGCGACATGATGACGACGATGGAGAGCGCCGACCATGCAGGGGATCCCAAAGAGGACGCGCCGGAGCCCCGAGGACAGGTAAGTGATCGTCAGCGGACCACACGGGGCACCGTAAACGGCTATCCGGTGGCAGCTGAAGCAGTGTGCGCTGCCGGATAGCCGTTTATGCGATGGCCCCGACATGAAAAAACATTGTATGTTGATGCTGCCTCTGAGAGGCCATCGCATGTTAATTATCGTATGTCGGGGCCATCGTAGGTCGAGGGGTCACTGTAGTAACTGTGCAATAGTAAAAATTGCAAAAAAGAAAATAACTAAAAATAATACATAGCAGGATCGTACACTACAATAATTATAACCAATAAAATATAGTAACTTAAATGGAGACTGTCAGTTACAATAACTTTTGATATGTTATAAAGCAAGCAAAATCAATATGTTTTGCAATTGCTTTCATCAGAACATTTTCAATATTTCATACTGAAAAAGCCAGTCAAAAAAAAATGGCCACTAGGAGTCCCCCTGCTCTCCTGGGACACACGCCAGTCCTGCAGTGTCCAGTGGTCATCGACACGTCATGGACACCATGAGTTATTGACAGGGCTGCAGGCAGGTCCAGAGCTGCTGTGCTTGCTCCCGGACCCCTGTGAGTCAGAGCAGAGTGAGGGAGTGGGAGGAGTCATCACAGTGAGGAGAAGAGAGGGACACGCCCCATGACTCTGCATGGACAGAAACCTCACGGAGCAATGCTGGCTAGTAAATAAAGGTAATTCTTAGAGAAATATAGGTTGTAGACACATAAAAATTAGATATACTTGATCAGGAAGAGGTACTGAGCAACATATAAGAGTTTTTTTTTTTTCATCTCCAAACACAAGACTGTAGGTCACAGAACATTATTCACTCTCTAGTACAAAAGATTTTTGCTTAGGAATCTGAATAAAAACTGAATTCACCTTTCATTGTTCTCAGATTTGAAATCTGCGTTAAAGGGGTTCTCCGGTGGAAAACTTTTTTATTTTTTTATTTAAATGAACTGATGTCAGGAAGTTAAACAGATTTGTAGATGACTTCTATTAAAAAATCTTTACCCTTCCAGTACTTTTTAGCAGCTGTATGCTACAAAGAAAATTATTTTCTTTTTGAATTTCTTTTTGTTTTTGTCTTGTCCACAGTGCTCTCTGCTGACACCTCTGTCTGTGTCAGGAACTGTCCAGAGCAGCATAGGTTTGCTATGGGGATTTTCTCCTGCTCTGGACAGTTCCTCACACGGCCATCAGGTGTCAGCAGAGAGCACTGTGGACAAGACAAAAAAAATTGCATACAGCTGCTAAAAAGTACTGGAATTGTAAAGATTTTTTTAATAGAAGTAATTTACAAATCAGTTTAACTTTCTGGCACCAGTTGATTTAAAAAAAAAATCAAAAAATAAAAAAGTTTTCCACTGGAGTTCCCCTCTAAGGAAAAAATAAAGAATTTACATGTCACTACTATGATACTGTGCTGGAGAACCTGGATTCCACCAAGTATTTTAGGATGGATATATCTGTCATGTGATCATACGCTAAGTGATATGGTCCTAAGGTAGTGTTTCCCAACCAGGGTGCCTCCAGCTGTGGCCAAACTACAACTCCCAGCATGCCCGGACAGCCAAAGGCTGTCCAGACATGCTGGGAGTTGTAGTTTGGCCACAGCTGGAGGCACCCTGGTTGGGAAACAGTGCCTTAAAGGGGTTCTCCACCATAAGGTGATTTTAGTACGTACCTGGCAGACAGTAATGGACATGCTTAGGAAGGATCTGCGCTTGTCTTGGGGCTAAATGGCTATGTTGTGAGATTACCATAATACTGTGGCTAGCTTTTTGTGAACTGGTATTTCCTGTTTGACTTTTCTTCTTTTGACTACAAATCCCATAATTCCATTTCCCTCCCTCCCTCCCACACATCAGCCACCCCACCCATTGAAACATAAATGAGCTGCATCCATTCAAAAGACCTGGGGTTTTCAATCAGGGTGCCTAAAGCTGTTTCATTAGTTGCAGATTGATCTCTCTCCCACCAAGCGATCCCTCCACCCATTGAAGCAGACAGGCTCCTTGTCATCAGCCGACTAGTGAGTCAGGTCTCCACCACATTGCAACCTGGGAAAAATCTGAGACAACAGTCATTTTGTATGCTGTTAAAAATAAATATTGGGGTGAAAATCACAGAAGAATTGTGAGAAAACCGTCACACACAGGTACAGACACTATATTATGGACTACACTAACTTTACAGCCCCTGTAGCATAGGCAAATAAAAAAAAAATCCTGGAATACCCCTTTAAGGCGAAACCTCTTTTAAAGGATATATATAAATCCCATATCATTTCTATTTGCATGAAAATTCCCAAGCTGACCAGGGCTTCCAGGACCTGAAGACTTATGCAAGGTAAATGTAGTATTACATTAGCCATTGCACAGACAGGCATGGTACGATGGAGCGCTTTGCTTGAAAGGCGAAGTTCATATATCCTAATAAGACATAAGGACAGGGGTTGCCTAGAGGAGACAGTCACTTTAAGTGGTCACGATCAGATATTAGATTATTGGAACATCCTCTGGAATATACACACAGACTATGATGGTAACGGCTGGGCTGTCTGGTATACATATGGCGTCTTCCCCGGGAATACAGAAGATGGAAGTAATTTCCGAGCTAATGAAACTTTCAGTAAGTCACAGGCATTTAGGATATATGATGAAATGGACCATTTGCCATATAGTAAAGATCAGCAGGAACATGTGTGTCAGCCTTCACCATAGTTTCGGAATATTGTTCCAGAACCAGGAAGATCCTCCCAGATAGTGGAATGTGACAATGTATAGAATAATAGAATATACAGTCATGGCCGTAAATGTTGGCACCCCTGAAATTTTTCTAGAAAATGAAGTATTTCTCACAGAAAAGGATTGCAGTAACACATGTTTTGTTATACACATGTTTATTCCCTTTGGGTGTATTGGAACTAAACCAAAAAAGGGAGGAAAAAAAGCAAATTGGACATAATGTCACCAAACTCCAAAAATGGTTTGGACAAAAGTATTGGCACCCTTAACTTAATATTTTGTTGCACACCCTTTGGAAAAAATAACTGAAATCAGTCGCTTCCTATAACCATCAATAAGCTTCTTACACCTCTCAGCCGGAATGTTGGAACACTCTTCCTTTATAAACTGCTCCTGGTCTCTCTTATTTCTCAACAGCAATTTTAAGATCTCTCCATGGGTGTCCAATGGGATTTAGATCTGGACTCATTGCTGCCACTTCAGAACTCTCCAGCGCTTTGTTGCCATCCATTTCTGGGGACTTTTTGATGTTTGGGGTCATTGTCCTGCTGAAAGACCCAAGATCTCGGACACAAACATAGTTTTCTGACACTGGGCTGTACAGTGCGCCCCAAAATCCGTTGGTAATCCTCAGATTTCATGATGCCTTGTACACATTCAAGGCACCCAGTGCCAGAGGCAGCAAAACAACCCCAAAACATCATTGACCCTCCACCATATTTCACTGTATGTACTGTGTTCTTTTCTTTGTAGGTCTCATTCCGTTTTTGGTAAACAGTAGAATGATGTGCTTTACCAAAAAAGCTCTGTCTTGGTCTCATCTGTCCACAAGATGTTTTCCCAGAAGGATTTTGGTTACTCAAGTTCATTTTTGCAAAATGTAGCCTTGCTTTTTTATGTCTCTGTGTCAGCAGTGGAGTCCTCCTGGGTCTCCTGCCATAGCGTTTAATTTCATTTAAATGTCGACGGATAGTTCGCGCTGACACTGATGCTCCCTGAGACTCTAGGACAGCTTGAATATCTTTGGAACTTATTTGGGGCTGCTTATCCACCATCCAGACTATCCTGCATTGACACCTTTCATAAATTTTTCTCTTCCATCCACGCCCACGGAGATTAGCTACAGTGCCATGGGTTGCAAACTTCTTGATAATATTGTGCACTGTGGACAAAGGCAAATCTAGATCTCTGGAGATGGACTTGTAACCTTGAGATTGTTGATATTTTTCCACAATTTTGATTCTCAAGTCCTCAGACAGTTCTCTTCTCCTCTTTCTGTTGTCAATACTTAGTGTGGCACACACAGACACACAATGCAAAGACTAAGTGAACTTCTCTCCTTTTTATATTTTTTCAGGTGTGATTTTTATATTGCCCACACCTGTTACTTGCCCCAAGCGAGTTTAAAGGAGCATCACATGCTTGAAACAATCTTATTTTTCCACAATTTTGAAAGGATGCCAATAATTTTGTCCAGCCCATTTTTGGAGTTTGGTGTGACATTATGTCCAATTTGCTTATTTTTTTCCTCCTTTTTTTGTTTAGTTCCAATATACACAAAGGAAATAAACATGTGTATAGCAAATCATGTGTTACTGCAATCCTTTTTTGATACATTCATCAGTAATCTTGTATCCATAAAGCCAGGAGCGTGCTGCCATCTACAATGTCATTCATCGAAGGATAACTTATAGCCTGGTGACTTCACTGCCCCCCACCTGGTGACATGACTGTCGCCCACCTGGTGACATCACTGCCGCCCACCTGGTGACATCTCTGCCCACCACCTGGTGACATCACTGCCGCCCACCTGGTGACATCACTGCCGTCCACCTGGTGACATCACTGCCGCCCACCTGGTGACATCACTGCCGTCCACCTGGTGACATCACTGCCTTCCACCTGGTGACATCACTGCCGTCCACCTGGTGACATCACTGCCGTCCACCTGGTGACATCACTGCCGTCCACCTGGTGACATCCCTGCCGCCCTCCTGGTGACATCACTCCCCCCCACCTGGTGACATCACTGCCCCCCACCTGGTGACATCACTGCCGCCCTTCTGGTGACATCACTGCCGCCCACCTGGTGACATCACTGCCCCCCACCTGGTGACATCACTGCCCCCCACCTGGTGACATCACTGCCGCCCACCTGGTGACATCACTGCCGCCCTCCTGGTGACATCACTGCCGCCCTCCTGGTGACATCCCTGCCCCGCGTCTGGTGCTGCAGGTGGTACCTATAGAAAATCCATCTAGGACGAGACTCTTATCCACCAGGGGAAACCTTCTAGAACAATAAGGAGCCATATTACTTCCTATACGTATGTCATCTGTTAGATCTATGTCCGCACTATGTCAAGGACAATGACTCAGATTACTATTTTCCCACATTTTCCTCAGCTTCCAAGTGGCCCCAGACAATGTCGCACATAAATAACTTTTGAGTCCTGCTGACCCTGGCTGCGATGCTCTGTATATTTTATCATAAAATCTTACTACTGTGTTTTCAGGCCTTACAAGATTCTGCTGACTGTGGGTCTCTTCCGATACCTGACCACAAAGGACGACACAAGGTCACCTAATACTCATGAAGCACATCGACTGACTGCACAGCTGGCAGTGTGACTTGTAATGTCTACAAATTCCTGGGCCCCTATACACAATCTGGAATATATCATGTATCACATGGTCTTTTTGAGTTCTCTTAGGCTCCAGGTACAACTGCAACATCTGCACCCCCTATACTTACACCTCTGCATTTATTGGACCTGTCCGTAAACACAAAGACATACAAAGTCTTGCATAAAAATTCACCCCTTAGGCTTACTTATTTATGTAATGGGCCAACACAAAATCATTTGGAGGGGGGGGGGGGGTGTTTATTACAAGGATTTGAAAATTATATATAAAAATCTATATGAGTGTATATAGATTTACCTGTCTTTACCGTGAAGACCCTAATAAAGATCTGGTGTGAACAATTGCCTCCACAAGTCCCATAATTCATAAATAGGGCCCACCTGTCTGCAATTTAATCTCAGTACAAATAAACCTGTTTTGTAAAGGCCTTAGAGTTTGTTAGAGAGCATTACTGAACAAGCTTTGAACATCTCATGGAGCATCATAAAATCCATCATCAGAAAAAAAAGAATATGACACAACTGCAAATGTACCAAGACAAGGCCGTCTACCCAAACTGACAAGCCGGGCAAGGAGAAAATGAATCAGAGAAGCAAGAGGCCCATGGTAACTCTAGAGGAGCTTAAAAAAATCAGCTGAGGTGGGAAAATCTGTCCATTGGACAACTATTAATCATGTACTCCACAAATCTTGCCTTTATGGAAGAGTGGCAAGAAAATAGCTGTGGTTGAAAGTCATGCCATGGGAATCCTGTTTGGAGTTTGCCACAAGCCATGTGGGAGATAAAGTAAACATGTAGAAGAAGGTGCTCTGGTCAGATGAAACCAAAAAAGCCAGACCAGACCCCCATGTAGATACAGACCCCATACAATAACCCTAAGTAAATACAAACCCCAGACCAGACCCCTGAGTAAGTGCATACCCCAGACTGGACCCCTAAGTAAGTGCACACCCCAGACCAGACCCCTAAGTAAGTGCACACCCCAGACCAGACCCCTAAGTAAGTGCACACCCCAGACCAGACCCCTAAGTAAGTGCACACCCCAGACCAGACCCCTAAGTAAGTGCACACCCCAGACCAGACCCCTAAGTAAGTGCACACCCCAGACCAGACCCCTAAGTAAGTGCACACCCCAGACCAGACCCCTAAGTAAGTGCACACCCCAGACCAGACCGCTAAGTAAGTGCACACCCCAGACCAGACCCCTAAGTAAGTGCACACCCCAGACCAGACCCCTAAGTAAGTGCACACCCCAAATCCCTAAATAAGTAAGTGCACACCCCAGACCAGACCCCTAAGTAAGTGCACACCACAGACTGGACCCCTAAGTAAGTGCACACCCCAGACCAGACCCCTAAGTAAGTGCACACCCCAGACCAGACCCCTAAGTAAGTGCACACCCCAGACTGCTAAGTAAGTGCACACCCCAGACCAGACCCCTAAGTAAGTGCACACCCCAGACCAGACCGCTAAGTAAGTGCACACCCCAGACCAGACCGCTAAGTAAGTGCACACCCCAGACCAGACCCCTAAGTAAGTGCACACCCCAGACCAGACCCCTAAGTAAGTGCACACCCCAGACCAGACCCCTAAGTAAGTGCACACCCCAGACCGCACCCCTTAGTAAGTGCACACCCCAGACCAGACCCCTTAGTAAGTGCACACCCCAGACCGCACCCCTTAGTAAGTGCACACCCCAGACCAGACCCCTAAGTAAGTGCACACCCCAGACCAGACCCCTTAGTGAGTGCACACCCCAGACCAGACCCCTTAGTAAGTGCACACCCCAGACCAGACCCCTTAGTAAGTGCACACCCCAGACCAGACCCCTAAGTAAGTGCACACCCCAGACCAGACCCCTAAGTAAGTGCACGCCCCAGACCAGACCCCTTAGTAAGTGCACACCCCAGACCAGACCCCTAAGTAAGTGCACACCTCAGATCCCTAAATAAGTAAATACAAAAGCCAGACCGGACTCTACAGATACCTACTCTCGTAGATAAGGAGCTGAGAATTTTGTCAGGACAAAATTCTACTCATATGCAAATCTATAGGATCTCCCCTTCTCCGTAAGCTTGAGGGCTGCATTTACAGAGCCTTGCATAAGTTTTGCCCATGTTGCTACTGTTACAAACTGTAATTTAAATTGACTGGTACCATTTGATCAACACAACATGGATAGTACTTTAAAAGTGCAAAATACCTTTTATCTTAGTTTGATGGAGACCGTCTGGGAACAGCAATTTTCATGTCTTACCATAGATTTTCAATTGTATTCAGGTCTGGGCTTTGACTGGGCCAATTTAGGACATTAGCATACTTTGATCTAAACCCTTCCATTGTAGCTTTTGGTTGTATGTTTAGGGTCATTGTTCTGCTAAAAATTAACCCCTGTCCCGATCTTAAAGGGGTACTCTGCTGGATTTCATTTTAAATCAACTGGTGCCAGAAGGTTAAACAGATTTGTAAATTACTTCTATTAATAAATCTTAATCCTTCCAGTACTTATCGGCTGCTGCATAATACAGAGGAAGTTCTTTTCTTTTTGAACTTCCTTTCGGTCTGACCACAGCACTCTCTGCTGACACCTCTGTCCATTTTAGGAACTGTCCAGAACAGGATAGGTTTGCAATAGAGATTTACTCCAGCTCTGGAAAGTCCCTAAAATGGACAGATATGTCAGCAGAGAGCACTGTGGTCAGACAGAAAAGAAATTAAAAAAGAAAAGAACTTCCTCTGTATTATACAGCAGCTGATAAGTACTGGAAGGATTAAGATTTATTAATAGAAGTAATTTACAAATCTGTTTACCTTTCTGGCACCAGTTGATTTAAAAAGAAAAGTTTTCCAGTGGAGTACCCCTTTAAGTCTTTTGCAGACTGTATCAGATTTTCTTCAAGGATGGTCCTGTCATTTGCTCCATCCATCTTACCATCAATTTTGACCAGTTTCCCTGCACTTGATGAAGAGAGGACGGCGCGCTCAGGGTGATGGCAGTGTTGGGCTTCCACCAGACAAAATGTTCAATTTTATTTACATAGGGGTCTTATTTGGGGTCTGTAATTACTAAGGGGTTTGGTCTGGGGACTAATTACTCAGAGCTCTGGTCTAGGGTTTGTATTTAAAGGGGTATTCCAGGCAAAAACTTTTTTTTATATATCAACTGGCTCCGGAAAGTTAAACAGATTTGTAAATTACTTCTATTAAAAAATCTTAATCCTTCCAATAGTTATTAGCTTCTGAAGTTGAGTTGCTGTTTTCTGTCTAACTGCTTTCTGATGACTCACGTCCCGGTAGCTGTCCAGCTCCTATGGGGATATTTTCCCATCGTGCACAGCTCCCGGGACGCGACATCATCATTGAGCAGTTAGACAGAAAACTTCTTATAGCTAATAACTATTGGAAGGATTAAGATTTTTTAATAGAAGTAATTTACAAATCTGTTTAACTTTCCAGAGCCAGTTGATATCTAAAAAAAAAGTTTTTGCCTGGAATACTCCTTTAATAAGGAGGTCTAGTCTGCAGTCTGTATTTTTTCTGGTGGTATATATTTAGTTAGTGGGGTCTAGTCTGTATTTATTTTGTGGGTCTGAGTTTATTTAGGAGGCTCTCGGCTGAGGTCCTTATTCTAGGGTAGTCTAGAGTCTGTATGTATTTAGGGTATCTGGTAGTGTTGAGCGGCATAGGCCATATTTGAATTCGCGATATTTCGCGAATATACGGACGAATATTCGTCATATATTCGCTAAATTCGCATATTTGTGTTTTATTTTTGCATAAGCGAAAATTAGCATATACTAAATTAGCATAAACGAAAATTCGCATATGCAAATTTTCGCACGCCAGTCTCACACAGTAGTATTAGAGCCTTCTTTACACCACACAAGCTGGAAGCAGAGAGGGATGATCACTATGATGTGTACTGGGAAAAAAAAAAATCAAAAAAACTTTTTTAAAAAAATGAATATTCGTAATTACGAATATATAGTGCTATATTCGCGAATATTCACAAATTCGTGAATATGCGATATTCGCGAATAAAATTCGCAATGCGAATATTCGCGAGCAACACTAGTATCTGGTGCTTAAATTTATATAGGAAGTATGGTCTAGGGGGTCTGGTCTGCAGTCTACATTTATTCTGAGGGTCTGATCTGGCGTCTGTAGACATTTTGAGTGTCATAGCATTTGATTCAGCACGTGTGTCAAATGACACAGATTGGGTATGTATCCTATATAAATGGGTGAAGCATGCGGTGTAATGAACAGTAGGGTCACTAAAATATATTTTATACATTTTATTAGTTATATGTGCTTTGGGGGAGGCTGGGCGACAGCCAATATGGCCGCCAACACAGCTATCACTCAAGCTTCTCAGTCTGATAAACCACTCGCTCTCCTATATGCTTTATAACTAGGAGCTTTTGCTGTTCACCAACGGCAGCCATCATGGTTATCACACAGCTTTCCCAGAAACAGATACAGCCGGATAGACTAGATAGGTTTATTTCAATGACATATTTATTTATTGGAGGGAAATGCTCTTTAAGCTGCCCACATGTACACACTCTGGTTGCACTGACTGAGGGCATTGTGTTCATAGCGATGCCCTGGGCAGTTCATAGATCGGATGGTGTTCACAAAAGCCCCATTGTCTGGGCAGAACACGCCGGCCTGATTCATTGGGGGCAGCGCTAAGGCAGAACTTGTGGGTGACTACTACAACAACAATGGTCCGCTTGACTGAGATAACACCACATACTGGGGGCCATTAACCTACAGTGGGATGTATGCGGCCTAGCGTGTGGCAGATTATCTCAAGCATTTGGTTACAATGATAACTGGTTAAAGGGGTACTCAGTGTTTGGAACAAACTGTTCCGAACGCTGGAGCCGACAGCTCGTGACGCCATAGCCCCGCCCCCTCATGATGTCACACCTTGCCCCCTCAATGCCAGTCTATGGGAGGGGGCGTGACGGATGTCACGCCCCCTCCCATAGACTTGCATTGAGGGGGCGGGACGTGACGTCATGAGGGGTGGGGCTATAACGTCACAAGCTCCAGTCTGTTCCAAACGCTGAGCAGCGGAGTACCCCTTTAAGGGAGTGCAATAATATGAAGGGGGCAAATACTTTTTTACGAAGTTTAGCAGTTCTGAAGGATATTGGTAACTAGTGAATATAGTGATGTGAGTTGTTCCGGCTACAACATGGCAGATTCCACATTAGGAGGAGATGTTGCAACCACAGACAACCATTATGTAGCTTACGGCTTGTTCATATTGGGGGAGAAAACTTGCCCAGTTGCCCATAGCAACCAATCAGATGGCTTCTTTCATTTTGCAGAGGCCTTGTCAAAAATGTATGACTGGATCTGATTGGTTGCTATGGGCAACTAGGCAACTTTCCCTCTGGGAAGGTTTTGATAAATCTCCCCCTTTGCCGTCAGAGTTTTGTCGGTGGGTCCGTAGTAATGATGGGAGCTTAGCGGAGACAAAATAAAGTGCATGTTCTATTTCAAGTCAATGGGATCTGTTGGGACCTGGTGGATTCACTTGTGCCTGACTCGTTTTCGGGCATTTTGTTGGGAAAAAGAAAAAAGGGTCGACCACCGGATCCAGAATGGGATGGAGCACAACAGCAATGTGAACCGAGCCTTAAAGGGGTACTCCGGTGGAAAACAAATGTTTTTAAATCAACTGGTGCCAGAAAGTTGTGCAGATTTGTAAATTACTTCTATTTAAAAATCTTAATCCTTCCAGTACTTATCAGCTGCTGTATACTCCAGAGGAAGCTGTGTGGGTCTTTCCAGTCTTACCACAGTGCTCTCTGCTGCCACCTCTGTCCGTGTCAGGAACTGTCCAGAGTAGGAGCAAATCCCCATAGCAAACCTCTCCTGCTCTGGACAGTTCCTGACATGGACAGAGGTGGCAGCAGAGAGCATTGTGATCAGACTGAAAAGAACTACACAACTTCCTGTGGAGCATACAGCTGCTGATAAGTACTGGAAGGATTAAGAATTTTAAATTAAAGTAATTTACAAATCTGTAGAACTTTTTGGACCCGTTGATTTTTCCCCTTTAAAGGGGTACTCCCGTGGAAACCTTTTTTTTTTTTTTAAATCAACTGGTGCCAGACAGTTAAACAGATTTAGTAAATTACTTCTATTAAAAAATCTTAATCCTTCCAGTACTTTTTAGGGGCTATATACTACAGAGGAAATGCTTTACTTTTTAGATTTTTTCTGATGTCATGACCACAGTGCTCTCTGCTGACCTCTGCTGTCCATTTTAGGAACTGTCCTGAGCAGCATATGTTTGCTATGGGGATTTTCTCCTGCTCTGGACAGTTCCTAAAATGGACAGCAGAGGTCAGCACAGAGCACTGTGGTTATGACATCAGAAAAAATCTAAAAAGTAAAGCATTTCCTCTGTAGTATATAGCCCCTAAAAAGTACTGGAAGGATTAAGATTTTTTAATAGAAGTCATTTACAAATCTGTTTAACTTTCTGGCACCAGTTGATTTAAAAAAAAAAAAAGTTTTCCACAGGAGTACCGCTTTAAGGAGACTGTTCTTTGGTCAGCTGCTCACCCATACCTACCGTATTTTTCACCGTATAAGACGCACTTTTTCTTCCCCAAAACTGGGGGGAAAAGTCGGTGCGTCTTATACGGCGAATACACCCCTATCGCGGCGGTCCCTGCGGCCATCAACGGCCGGGACCCGCGGCTAATACAGGACATCACCGATCGCAGTGATGCCCTGTATTAACCCTTCAGATGCGGCGATCAATGCTGACCACCGCGTCTGAAGGGAAAGTGACACTAACCCGGCTGTTCAGTCGGGCTGTTCGGGACCGCCGCGATTTCACCGCGGCGGTCCCGAACAGCCCGACTGAATAGCCGGGTTAGTGCTTACAGGACACCGGGAGGGACCTTACCTGCCTCCTCTGTGTCTTCTCCGTTCAGGGACCCCCTGTATGGCCGGCGCTCTCCTTCCTCATCATCACGTCGTCGCGTACGTGCGTCGGCGTGCGTAACGACGTGATGGCGGCGACGGAGAGCAAGGATACCCGGCCGGCAGCAGAGACGTTCCGGAGCGACGGGGACACGGCGACAGCGATGGAGCGACATCCAGGGCAGCGGTGACGGGTCCGGAGCGGCGGGGACATGTGAGTATTACCTCCTATGCAGTGGTCTTCAATCTGCGGACCTCCAGATGTTGCAAAACTACAACTCCCAGCATGCCCGGACAGCCAACGGCTGTCCGGGCATGCTGGGAGTTGTAGTTTTGCAACATCTGGAGGTCCGCAGGTTGAAGACCACTATTGGGTTCAAAATCTTTATTTTTTTAGATTTTGCACCTATAAATTGGGTGCGTCCTATAGGACGAAAAATACGGTAAGTGTATTATGCCGACTCACTTCCCTTCCCAATATTGTGTTATTTCCATAGTCATACCTGTATGTCACAGCAGAAGAGGAAGGCCCGTACCACGCTGCGGTCGGAACATTCACAGAACGGTCCACATTGCTGAGAACTAATCACTTCTATCACTTCCTCTTAGGATTCCTATTTATTTCAACATCAACCTAGGACAAAACCGCTTTGTTGTTGCAGTTCTTCTTTCTATCCTTATAGCAGTCACGGCAGAACAATAAGGCTTAGGCTGTTATAAAGATACACAGAGAGAAAATTATCGGCACAGAATTCTTCCATTTATATAAAAAACAGACAAAATAAAATAAAATAGTGTTCGAATGATATTCAGATGGCGCATATGAAATAAGCCTCCGCCCATGCCAATCAGCACAGCGCTCGTGACAATGGCGCCCGTCAGGGCTGAGATATACTGTGTTAGGAAGTTCTCAAATAGGCACTGTCAGATTCAAAAACATTCATCTTGGCAAAACATTAAAGGGGTACTCCACCCCTAGACATCTTATCCCCTATCCAAAGGATAGGGGATAAGATGTCAGATCGCAGGGGGGCCCCCCGCAATCTCTCCTGCAGCACCCGCTTGTTAGCAGCTGCACGGAGCGAAGATCAGGGGCTGGAGAATCAGGGGCCGGAGTATTGTGACGTCACGGCCCCGCCCCCTCGGGACATCACACACCCGCCCCCTCAATGCAAGTATATAGGAGGGGGCACAGCGGCCGTCACGCCTCCTCCCATAGACTTGCATTAAAGGGGTGGGGAGTGATGTCACACGGGGGCGGGGTCTTGACGTCACGCACGAAACGAAGCTCGCTCCCTGCACAAGATGACTGGGGTGCTGCTGGAGAGATTGCAGGGGTTCCCAGCGGCGGGACCCCCACGATCAGACATCTTATCCCCCATCCTATGGATAGTGGATGAGATGTCTAGGGGCGGAGTACCCCTTTAACCTTTCGAATGTACTTCATATTTTATATCCTTTTTATATGAATCATGACTTATAAAAAAAAGACCACTAAGGGTCCATTCAGCTGAAGCACAGGTTGGGACATAGTCCAGTAAGTGAGGGCGGGGCTATCACTCCTCTGTGCTCACTCCTGTCCTATCAGACTGCAACATAAAAACAGAGAGTGGTGGGGGGGGGGGTTGGTAACAAAGTAGCCGGCAGTGATTCGATGAAGAGACCCAGCACATCACAGCAGACTCATTGAGGAAGATGAGTCATGCAGAGTAAGGACACGCCCCTTCTAAGGCACAGTATGACAAACCAGCAAGAGAAGGAAGGTATTTGTGAAAGAAACATAGGTGCTAGACACATAAACATTATGGGGGAGATTCATTAAAACCTGTGTAAAGGAAAAGTGTTTCAGTGATCGCTTGTTTCATTTTGCAGAGGCCTTGTTAAAAATGAAAGAAGCGATCTGATTGGTTGCTATGGGCAACTGGCCAACTTTTCCTCTGCACAGGTTTTGCTAAATCTCCCCCTATATGTACATGATCAAGATTAGGTACTGAGTCACATATAAGATTTTTTGTGGGACATGACAGGTAAAGGTGATCAGTTGAAAACAGGAAAATTGGCAAGCAAAGGGATCTGAGCCACTCTGACAGCAAGGTCCAAATTGTAATGTTTAGATGACTTGGGTTAAAGTATCTTCACAATGTCTTGTAGGTCAGTGTTTTCCAACCAGGCTGCCTCCAGTTGTTGCAAAACTACAACTCCCAGCATGCCCGGACAGCCAACGGCTGTCCGGGCATACTGGGAGGTGTAGTTTTTAGTGATGAGCAGCAGGGGCCATATTCGAATTAGCAATATTTCGCGAATATATGGATGAATATGTTCGCAAAATTCGCTATGTTTGTTCTTTGTTGTTTTTCATGCGAAAATTTGTAATGAAATTCGCATAGTGCGCATGCACAATTATATCTCACCTAAAAGAAGGGAGGGATCAGTGTCCAGTCTGGAAGTGCAGATATCTGCATAAAACTTGCATGGAAAATTTGCATAAAAATTTGCATGTGAAAAAAGCCCACAAAAAAAACGAATATCCGTCATTATGAATATATAGCACTATATTCTAAATATTCGCGAAGTCGCGAAATGCTGATATTCGCGGTTAAAATTCGCATTTCGAATATTTGCGCTCAACACTACTTGTAATTAGTGTTGAGCATGAATATTCGTAATGTGAATTTTTATCACGAATATCGGCACTTCGCAATTTCGCAAATATTTAGAATATAGTGCTATATATTCATAATGACGAATATTCGTTTTTTGTGGGGGGTTTTTTCACGTGCAAATTTTTATGTGAATTTTCCATGCGAGAAAAAAGAAAGTGAGAAAAAAAGTGAACTAACATAGCGAATATGCGAATTTCGTGAACATAGGACGAATAATACTCAATATATTAGCAAAATATTGCAAATTCGAATATGGCCCCTGCCGTTCATCCCTAGTACCAACTACCTAAATATTGTATGGACTAAGTCCCCCCTTCATGACAGCAGGATCTTTCAGCAGGATAATGTCCCGGCCACACAGCACAAATTGTTTAAAAGTGAGGATTGGAACAAGACAAAGGTGGTGACTTGGCCTCCAAAATCCTCAGATTCAATCTGGTCACTTATCTGTGTTAACAAACAAATCCAATCCATCGAAGCCGCACCTCACAACATACAGGACTGCTGCCATATTGGTGCCAGATACCACAGGACACCTTCACAGGTCTTGTGGAGTCCAGTCCTTGACTGTTTCAAGTTGTTTCGATGGCACAAGACACAATATTAGGGAGGTCCAATGTCGGGATTGGGGTCCCGCAAGACCCAATAAAACACTTGCGGGCGCTAACAATAATGAGGTTGTTGTGGGCGGGAGCAAGCAGTCCCAAAACGTACTGCGGGTCCCCAAAATCCCACGTAGAGGATGAAATGGCTCAAGGGGGTAATAAAATGGCACAGGGTGATGAGATGGCATAAGGGGGTGATGAAAGGGCACAAGGGGGTGATAAAGATGGCACAAGCGGGTGATGAAAGGGTACTAGGGGATGATAAAGATGGCACAAGGAGGTGATGAAATGGCACAAGGGGGTGATGAAAGGGTACTAGGGGGTGATAAAGATGGCACAAGGAGGTGATGAAATGGCACAAGGGGGTGATGAAATGGCACAAGGGGGTGATTAAATGGCACAAGGGGGTGATAAAGATGGCACAAGGGGGTGATAAAGATGGCACAAGGGGGTGATAAAGATGGCACAAGGGGGTGATAAAGATGGCACAAGGAGATAATGAAATGGCACAAGGGGGTGATGAAAGGGTACAAGGGGGTGATGAAATGTCACAAGGAGATGATGAAATGGCACAAGGGGGTGATGAAATGGCACAAGGGGGTGATGAAATGGCACAAGGGGGTGATGAAAGGGTACAAGGGGGTGATAAAGATGGCACAAGGGGGTGATGAAAGGGTACAAGGGGGTGATGAAAGGGTACAAGGGGGTGATGAAATGGCACAAGGAGATGATGAAATGGCACAAGGGGGTGATGAAATGGCACAAGGGGGTGATGAAATGGCACAGGGGGGTGATGAAAGGGTACAAGGGGGTGATAAAGATGGCACAAGGGGGTGATAAAGATGGCACAAGGGGGTGATGAAAGGGTACAAGGGGGTGATGAAATGGCACAAGGGGGTAGTGAAATGCCACGGAGGGTACTATATCGAAAAGCTGTGACAAGATGCTTGTGGGGGCAGGTGGGAGTGTAACATACACCTTGCAGGAGATGGCGGTAATGGTCAGAATTCCAGCAGGATTAAAAACAAACACAGTCCTGGTTGTCCCCTCATGGACATCTATAGACCGTTCTGCATGAATGGAGGAATCATTCAAAAAAAGTCAGAGCGATCTCAACCCTGTGACTGTTCGGCTGTTGCAAAACTACAACTCCCAACATCCAGGATGTCTAGGCTTTCGCTACAGTTTGAGAGCCACAGGTTGGAGACTTGTTGTCCATATCACCCCCTCCTCCATCTTGGATGTTATATACTGTATACAGCCGCTTAGTGAGTCATCTGGTACTTACACCAACACCCCCACTACATGGTGAATAGAAAGAATATTCTCCGTACATAGCACAAAGTTACTCAATGACCTTGTTCCGTTCCAGCTCGGGGTTTCTCCTATAAGTAATCCACCAATGTTCTGCCACCCGTGGGCAGGTGGGTTGTTTTTTTATCTACCCACCTTTGTGGCAGTGACATTGAGAGCTAAGTTTAGAATCCCCCAGCAGGCTTTACACCAGAAATAAATGATTCAATTCACAGCCAAGCGGCAAGGAAAGACTGGATGAGCAATGCTTCGTGCTCTGTAACCATGCAGCATCTGTACCGCCATGGCAACGGGAGGAAAGGAGAGAATATTTAGGGAATACAGCTTTACCTAGTGCAGGCTCTTAGCTGAGAGGAACACAAGACCAGAGCTATCGGGGTGGGGGAGGGCATCACGACTCGCACATCTCGTTGGCCATTTGTTACCGTGTGCAAGGATTGCAATAAAGATTCCTTTTTTTTCTTTTTGCAGGGCACCCTGGTATGACAGTCCTGATGGGGAGTCGCTGCTGCAGGCTGGCTCACAAAATTCCTTTTGGCTTGGTGTATAATAAGGGGGCAACAGCGCCACCTAGTGGTTCATTAGGATATTGCAAAATCTTGGCCTGGGTCAGTGTTTTCTAACCAGGGGACCTTCCGCTGTTGCAAAACTACAACTACCAGCATGGCCATGCTGATAGTTGTAGTTTTGCAACAGCTGGAGGCACACTGGTTGCCAAATTCCTGCCTGGCGTTTATCCACTGAATTATGCCAAAAGTCCTTTAATGCTGTTGTTTGCATACAAAAATAACATTATCATCATCTTTTGCTTATACCCTATGTACCACTGTTGCTAAGCTGCACTGCTGGGGGAGGGCTCTGGACAGAATCAGTCTCCTTCCTCCTCTGGCAGCTGACAGTATAGCTCCTTTCTGCTTTACAATCCTCGCAAGCTGAGAAGGCGGTTTCTTCTTTGCTTCTATTTCTAATGGCTGCCTTGCATTGTGCAGAGGATCACAATGAAAGTGACTGAGCGTGTGTGTCCACCAGCACTCTGCTCAGAAGGTGAAGTGCACATTGCTTTACACTGCGAGCACCACACTGTGTAACATCAGAGGTCGGCTACTGCCAGTGTACTGTCTCTCACTGCCACCTCCTGGTCTATGCCCTGCTCACACCATGCTGCCTCTCCTCCTGCTGGGTTCCTTTTAAAAGAAATCATGGCTTATATAAAAGACCACTAGGGGTCCCCATACCATCCAGAACATAACCCTGTCCGGCTGCAGCATCATCTTTGTCCCAGCAGAAGCACAGGCAGGGACAAAGTCCAATTAGTGGGGGCGGGACTAGCAATCCTCTGTGCTCACTCCTGTCCTGTCTATCAGACTGCAGCATGAAAACAGAGAGGAGGGGGTTACAGAGCAGCCTGCAGTGATTGGATGAAGAGACCCAGCACAGCACAGCAGACTCAGGGAGGAAGTAAATGTATGGTGAGTGAGGGTGGGCAGCAGAACAAAGGAATTTGTGAGCCAAATACAGAAGCTAAACACCTAAAAAAGACATGTAAAGAATCTGTATGACCTAGTGAGGAACATCTAGAAGCTTTATTTATATCTGTGATATGACAGGTACACTTTAAGGCTGCTTCACCAGAACAATTTTGACACACTCTCCTGCCAAAAACCAGTGCACATGCCGTGTACCCGATTTCTTATGTATTTAAGACTCTTGCTGCATCTGATAAGTGGGGCGTGGCTTTGGTAAAAGAAACATGGCTTAACCCCTTAAGGACCACAGGTTTTTCCGTTTTTGCACTTTCGTTTTTTCCTACTTACCTTTTAAAAATCATAACCCTTTCAATTTTGCACCTAAAAATCCATATGATGGCTTATTTTTTGCGCCACCAATTCTACTTTGTAATGACATCAGTCATTTTACCCAAAAATGTACGGAGAAACCAAAAAGAAAATCATTGTGCGACAAAATTGAAGAAAAAAAACACCATTTTGTAACTTTGGGGGCTTCCGTTTCTACGCAGTAAATTTTTCGGTAAAAATTTTACCTTCTCTTTATTCTGTAGGTCCATACGGTTAAAATGATTCCTTACTTATATAGATCATAACTACATGCAGGAAAATTAATACATAAAAAATTGTCATCTTCTGACCCCTATAACTTTTGTATTTTTCCGTGTACAGGGCGGTATTTGCGCCATAATCTGAAGATTTTAGCGGTACCATTTTTGTATTGATCTGACTTTTTGATCGCTTTTAATTCATTTTTTCATGATGTAAAAAGTGACCAAAAATACGCTATTTTGGACTTTGGAATTTTCTGCGCATACGCCATTGACCGTGCGGTTTAATTAACTATATATTTTTATAGCTCAGACATTTACGCACGCGGCGATACCAGATATGTTTAGTTTTATTATGGTTACATATTTTTTCATATGGAATTTGGGAAAAGAGGGGTGATTTAAACTTTTAATAAGGAAGGGGCTAATGGGTGTTTTTTTTTTTACTTTTTATTCAACTTTTTTTTTTTTATACTTTTAGTCTCCTTAGGGACTTTTAGCAGGAATTATTAAATTCCTCATACAGATCAATGTAGTTCCATAGAACCACATTGATCTGTGTGCTCTACGCTCGATTGATAAAGTCTGGTCCTGCCAGGCTTTATCATTCTTAGTGCAGGAGCCGGCATAGGACGTGAGGTAAACCCTCCGGCTACCTCATCAGTGGATCGCTCCATCGCTATTGCGCTGCGGGGGGCGATCCACCCCACTGGACCACCAGGGAGCATTTAAATGTCCCTTTAGACACAGCTGTCAACTTTGACGGCGGCGATCTAAAGGGTTAATAGCCGGCCGCGGCGATCACCGAATGTCGGCTATTAACGCCGGCCCCCAGCTACAGGAATCAGCTGGGGGCCGGCCAATATGACGCGGCTCGAGTCAGGAGCCCGCACCATACAACGGTTGCCGTCTCAGGATGAGCCGGCTTGTCCTTAGACGGCAACCGGTTAAAGGATACTTCGGTGGAAAAAAAAATTCAAATCAACTAGTGCCAGAAAATTAAACAGATTTGTAAATAACTTCTATATAAAAATCTTAATCCTTTCAGTACTTATCACCTGCTGTATACTCCAGAGGAAGTTGTGTAGTTCTTTCAAGTCTGACCACAGTGCTCTCTGCTGCCACCTCTGTCCATGTCAGGAACTGTCTGAAGCTGGAGAGGTTTGCTATGGGGATTTGCCCCTGCTTGGGACAGTTCCTGACACAGACAGAGGTGTCAGCAGAGAGCACTGTGGTCAGACTGGAAAGAACTACACAACATAAAGGGGTACTCTGTCTGATTGCGGGGTCCCGCCGCTGGGCACCCCGCGATCTCTCTTGCAGCACCCTCGTTCACCAGCTGCACTGAGCGAAGAACACTCCGTAGCTGATGACTTGCGATACAGGGGCCAGAGTATCGTGATGACACGGCCCCTCCCCCTCGTGACATCACACTCCGCCCCCTCAATGCAAGCCTAAGGGAGGGGGCTTGGTGGCCCTCCCATCGGCTTGCATTGAGGGGGCGGAGCATGATGTCATGAGGGGGCAGGGCCGTGATGTCATGATACTCTGGCCCTGTATCACTCTTCGCTCCGTGCAGATGGTGAATGGGGTTGCTTGGGATAGGGGATAATATGTCTAGGGGCGGAGTACTCCTTTAAGGACCATTTTGGCCTTAAAGAGGTACTCCTCCCCTAACATCTTATAAGACGTCAGATCGTGGTGGTCCCGCCGCTGGGGACCCCCGGGATCTCGGCTGCAGCACCCCGCTATCATTACTGCACAAAGCAAACTGCTCTGTGCGTAATGACGGGCGATGCAAGGGCCAGAGCATCGTGACATCATGGCTTCGCCCCCTCGTGACGTCACGGCCCACCACCTTAATGCAAGTCTATGGGAAGGGGCGTGACACATTCCCTCCCATAGATTTGTAATGAGGGGGTGGGCCGTGACATCACGAGGAGGTGGAGTGGTGACGTCACAATGCTCTGGCCCTTGTATCGTCCGTCATTACGCACAGAGCGAGTTTGCTTTGTGCAGTAATGATAGCGGGGTGTTGCAGCCGAGATCCCGGGGGTCCCCAGCGACGGGACCACCACGATCTGACGTCTTATCCCCTATCCTAGGGGATAAGATACTAGGGGCGGAGTACCCCTTTAACCCCTTCCCGACCTATGACATACCTGTACGTCATGGGTGGCAAGGTGTTCCCCACCCATGACATACAGGTACGTCATGAACATTACTGCCGCTACTCGCGGCATCCCGCAGCGCCCGGAAAAATGGTGGCTATCACTGATAGCCAGCCATCTTACCGTGCGACCACGGGGGGTATCATCCCCCCCCCCCCCCCCCCAGCGATCGCTGCTATCAGCTGGTCAAATCTGACTAGCTGATAGCAGCACGGTGTGTGAGTCCCGATCACGGGGATCGGGACACACACCGCTCTGGTAAGTGTCCCTGACCGTCCCCCGGCGTCACTTACCCATCCGAGCGGTGTCCCGAGCGGTCCCGGCGTCCTCCATGCGGTCCCGGCTGCGCTGCGTCCCGGAGGTGAATTTGCAGCAGCAGTGCGGCATCTTCATTGGCCGCAGTGAGATCGCCGTAAAGCGATCTCACTGCTGCCTCTGGGAGTTTCAAAACTTCAACTCCCAGCATGCCCAGACAGCCTTTGGCTTTCTGGGCATGCTGGGAGTTGTAGTTTTGCAACATCTGGAGGTCCACAGTTTGGAGACCACTGTATAATGGTCTCCAATCTGTGCTGTTCCAGATGTTGCAAAACTACAACTCCCAGCATGCTCAGTCTGTCCAGGCATGCTGGGAGTTGTAGTTCTCTAACATCTGGAAGAGCACAGATTGGAGACCATTATACAGTGGTCTCCAAACTGTGGACCTCCAGATGTTGCAAAACTACAACTCCCAGCATGCCCAGACTGCCCAAGCATGCTGGAAGTTGTAATTCGGCAACATCTGATCCTTCAGATATTGCCGAACTACAACTTCCAGCATGCCTGGGCAATCTGGGCATGCTGGGAGTTGTAGTTTTGCAACAACTGGAGGCACACTAGTTGGGAAACATTGTCCGTTTCCTACCTCAGTGCCTCCAGCTGTTGCAATTGTTGCAAAACTATAAATCCCAGCATGCACTGACAGACCATGCATGCTGGGAGTTGTAGTTTTGCAACAGCTGGAGGCACACTGGTTTGGAAACACTAAGTTTGGTTGCAAAACACTTGAAAGTTTATTACTTAACTTAGTGTTTCCAAACCAGTGTTCCTCCAGCTGTTGCAAAACTACAACTCCCAGCATGCACGGACAGCAAAAGGGCATGCTCGGAGTTTGCAACAGCTGGATGTTTGCCCCCCCCCCCCCCCCAATGTGAATGTACAGGGTACACTCACATGGGCGGAGGTTTACAGTGAGTGCTGCAAGTTTGAGATGGCGCAAATTTTGCGCTGCAGCTCAAACTTCCAGCGGCAAACTTGCTGTGAACCTCTGCCCATGTGACTGTACCCTAAAAACACTACACTACACTAACACTAACCTAAAATAAAAAGTAAAAAACACTACATATACACATACCCCTACACAGCCCCCCCTCCCCAAAAAATGAAAAACGTCTTGTACACTACTGTTTCCAAAACGGAGCCTCCAGCTGTTGCAAAATAATAACTCCCAGTATTGCCGGACAGCCATTGACTGTCCAGGCATGCTGGGAGTTTTGCAACAGCTGGAGGCACCCTGTTTGGGAATCACTGGCGTAGAATACCCCTATGTCCACCCCTATGCAAATCCCTAATTCAGGCCTCAAATGCGCATGGCGCTCTCTCACTTTGGAGCCCTGTCGTATTTCAGGGCAACAGTTTTGGGACACATAAGTGGTATCTCCGTACTCGGGAGAAATTGCCTTACAAATTTTGGGGGGCTTTTTCTTCTTTAACCCCTTATGAAAAGGTGAAGTTGGGGTCTACACCAGCATGTTAGTGTAAAAAAATAAATTTTTTACACTGACATGCTGGTGTTGCCCTATACTTTTCATTTTCACAAGAGGTAAAAGGGAAAAAAAGACCCTCTAAATTTGTAACGCAATTTCTCCCGAGTACGGAGATACCCCATATGTGGGCGCAAAGTGCTCTGGGGGCCCAGAAGGGAGAGTGCACCATGTACATTTGAGGCGATTTGCACAGGGGTGGCTGATTGTTACAGCAGTTCTGACAAACGCAAAACAATAAATATCCACATGTGACCCCATTTTGGAAACTACACCCCTCACGGAATGTAATAAGGGGTACAGTGAGCATTTACACCCCACTGGTGTATGACAGATTTTTGGAACAGTGGTCTGTGAAAATGAAAAATAAAATTTTTGATTTGCACAGTCCACTGTTTCAAATATCTGTCAAACGCCAGTGGGGTGTAAATTCTCACTGCACCCCTTATTAAATTCCATGAGGGGTATAGTTTCCAAAATGGGGTCACATGTGGGGGGGGGTCCACTGTTCTGGCACCATAGGGGCTTCCTAAATGGGACATGCCCCCCAAAAACCCTTTCAGAAAAACTCACTCTCCAAAATCCCATTGTCGCTCCTTCCCTTCTGAGCCCTCTACTGCGCCCGCCGAACACTTTACATACGCATATGAGGTATTTCCTTACTCGAGAGAAATTGGGTTATAAATTTTAGGGTGATTTCTCTCCTTTTACCGCTTGTAAAAATTCAAAAATTGGGTCTACAAGAAAATGCGAGTGTAAAAAATGAAGATTTAGAATTTTCTCCTTCACTTTGCTGCTATTCCTGTGAAACACCTAAACGGTTAAAACACTTACTGAATGTCATTTTGAATACTTTGGGGGGTGCAGTTTTTATAATGGGGTCATTTATGGGGTATTTCTAATATGAAGACCCTTAAAATCCACTTCCAACCTGAACTGGGCCCTGAAAAATTACGATTTTGAAAATCTTGAGAAAAATTGGAAAATTGCTCTGGTGTCTTCCAAAAGTAAAAACTTGTCAATTTTTTTATGCAAACACAAAGTAGACATATTGTATATGTGAATCAATATGTAATTTATTTGGAATATCCATTTTCCTTTCAAGCAGAGACTTTCAAAGTTAGAAAAATGCTACATTTTCAAAATTTTCATGACATTTTTTGATTTTTTACCAAGAAAGGATGCAAATATCAGTGAAATTTTACCAATAACATAAAGTAGAATATGTCACGAAAAAAACAATCTCGGAATCAGAATGCATCCCAGAGTTATTAATGTTTAAAGTGACAGTGGTCAGATTTTCAAAAAATGCCCAGGTCATGAAGGTGAAAATGGGCTGGGTCATGAAGGGGTTAAGGACCCAGCAAATTTACATTTTTGTTTTTTCCTCCTCCCCTTCTAAAACTTTCATTGTGGTGTCTAAAGGGTTAATGCCGGGCATCGGCCCAATCGGCATTAACCCAGCATTAACCCTGCCCAGCATTAAACCTGGGTCCTGGCTGCTGATAGCAGTCGGGACCCACCGGGTTTAAAGGATTCTCTGCTTGTGAGAACGCTTTAAACCCCGGTACAGCAAGGGCGTACCTGTAGGCCCGGCGTCCAAAAGGGGTTGAAAGGAGCACTCTGAGCAAAACTGATACTATAGCCCGGTGTTTCCCAAACAGCTGGTGCAAAACTACAACTCCCAGTATGCCCAGTCAGCCAACAGCTGCTTAATCCTAGCAAAAATAATTTTTTGGGCTTTACCTTACATTTTGTGGTAAAATGAGTGATGTCATTACAAAGCACAAATAGTCCCACAGAACAAGCCCTATAAATGGATAATTGATAGAAAATTGGAAGTTACGGATATTAAAAAATAAAAACACAAAAAAGGAAAAATAGCTGCGTCATTAAGGGGTCAAAGGCATACTCCGCTGCTAGACATCTTATCCTCTAGCCAAAGGATTGGTGATAAGATGTCTGATCACGGGGGGTCTCCAGCTGCAACCGGCATTCTAAACAAAGGTCGGGTTCCTGTGGCAGTGGTCGTGACATAATGGCCCGCCCCTTATGACGTCACACCACACCCCCTCCATTCATGTCTATGGGAGGGGGAGTGTCAGTTGACACGCCCCCTCCCATAGACATGAATGTAGGGGGTGTGGTGTGACCTTACGAGGGGGAGTGGCCGTGACGTCACGACAAACATTATACACACACAGCACTGCAGAACAAACATCACACACACACACACACACAGCACTGCAGAACAAACATCACACACACACACACACAGCACTGCAGAACAAACATTACACACACACAGCACTGCAGAACAAACATTACACACACAGCACTGCAGAACAAACATTATACACACACAGCACTGCAGAACAAACATTACACACAGCTCTACATCATACACACTACACACAGCTCTACATCATACACATCACACACAGCACACACACAGCTCTACATCATACACATTACACACACAGCTCTACATCATACACATCACACACAGCTCTACATCATACATCATACACATTACACACACAGCTCTACATCATACACATCACACACAGCTCTACATCATACACATCACACACAGCTCTACATCATACACATTACACAGCTCTACATCATACACATCACACACACAGCTCTACATCATACACAGCTCTACATCATACACATTACACACAGCTCTACATCATACACATTACACACAGCTCTACATCATACACATTACACACACAGCTCTACATCATACACATCACACACAGCTCTACATCATACACATTACACAGCTCTACATCATACACATCACACACAGCTCTACATCATACACATCACACACAGCTCTACATCATACACATTACACACACAGCTCTACATCATACACATCACACACACAGCTCTACATCATACACATCACACACACAGCTCTACATCATACACATCACACACACAGCTCTACATCATACACATCACACACAGCTCTACATCATACACATCACACACAGCTCTACATCATACACATCACACACAGCTCTACATCATACACATCACACACACAGCTCTACATCATACACATCACACACAGCTCTACATCATACACATCACACACAGCTCTACATCATACACATCACACACAGCTCTACATCATACACATTACACACACAGCTCTACATCATACACATTACACACAGCTCTACATCATACACATTACACACAGCTCTACATCATACACATCACACACAGCTCTACATCATACACATTACACAGCTCTACATCATACACATTACACACAGCTCTACATCATACACATTACACACACAGCTGTACATCATACACATCACACACACAGCTCTACATCATACACATCACACACAGCTCTACATCATACACATCACACACAGCTCTACATCATACACATCACACACAGCTCTACATCATACACATTACACACAGCTCTACATCATACACATTACACACACAGCTCTACATCATACACATTACACACACAGCTCTACATCATACACATTACACAGCTCTACATCATACACATTACACACAGCTCTACATCATACACATCACACACACAGCTCTACATCATACACATTACACACAGAGCTCTACATCATACACATCACACACAGCTCTACATCATACACATCACACACACAGCTCTACATCATACACATTACACACACAGCTCTACATCATACACATCACACACACAGCTCTACATCATACACATCACACACAGCTCTACATCATACACATTACACACACAGCTCTACATCATACACATTACACACACAGCTCTACATCATACACATTACACACACAGCTCTACATCATACACATTACACACACAGCTCTACATCATACACATTACACACACAGCTCTACATCATACACATTACACACACAGCTCTACATCATACACATTACACACACAGCTCTGCATCATACACATCACACACAGCTCTACATCATACACATCACACACAGCTCTACATCATACACAGCTCTACATCATACACATTACACACACAGCTGTACATCATACACATTACACACACAGCTCTACATCATACACATTACACACACAGCTCTACATCATACACATCACACACAGCTCTACATCATACACATTACACACACAGCTCTACATCATACACATCACACACACAGCTCTACATCATACACATTACACACACAGCTCTACATCATACACATCACACACAGCTCTACATCATACACATCACACACAGCTCTACATCATACACATTACACACACAGCTCTATATCATACACATTACACAGCTCTACATCATACACATCACACACAGCTCTACATCATACACATCACACACAGCTCTACATCATACACATCACACACAGCTCTACATCATACACATCACACACAGCTCTACATCATACACATCACACACAGCTCTACATCATACACATCACACACAGCTCTACATCATACACATTACACACAGCTCTACATCATACACATCACACACAGCTCTACATCATACACATTACACACAGCTCTACATCATACACATCACACACACAGCTCTACATCATACACATTACACACACAGCTCTACATCATACACATCACACACACAGCTCTACATCATACACATTACACACACAGCTCTACATCATACACATCACACACACAGCTCTACATCATACACATTACACACACAGCTCTACATCATACACATCACACACAGCTCTACATCATACACATTACACACAGCTCTACATCATACACATCACACACAGCTCTACATCATACACATTACACACACAGCTCTACATCATACACATTACACACACAGCTGTACATCATACACATCACACACAGCTGTACATCATACACATCACACACAGCTGTACATCATACACATCACACACAGCTCTACATCATACACATTACACACAGCTCTACATCATACACATCACACACAGCTCTACATCATACACATCACACACACAGCTCTACATCATACACATTACACACAGCTCTACATCATACACATTACACACAGCTCTACATCATACACATTACACACAGCTCTACATCATACACATTACACACAGCTCTACATCATACACATCACACACAGCTCTACATCATACACATTACACACAGCTCTACATCATACACATTACACACAGCTCTACATCATACACATCACACACACAGCTCTATATCATACACATCACACACACAGCTCTACATCATACACATCACACACAGCTCTACATCATACACATCACACACAGCTCTACATCATACACATCACACACAGCTCTACATCATACACATCACACACAGCTCTACATCATACACATTACACACAGCTCTACATCATACACATCACACACAGCTCTACATCATACACATCACACACAGCTCTACATCATACACATCACACACAGCTCTACATCATACACATTACACACAGCTCTACATCATACACATCACACACAGCTCTACATCATACACATCACACACAGCTCTACATCATACACATTACACACAGCTCTACATCATACACATTACACACAGCTCTACATCATACACATCACACACACAGCTCTACATCATACACATCACACACAGCTCTACATCATACACATCACACACAGCTCTACATCATACACATCACACACAGCTCTACATCATACACATCACACACAGCTCTACATCATACACATTACACACACAGCTCTATATCATACACATTACACACACAGCTCTACATCATACACATCACACACAGCTCTACATCATACACATTACACACAGCTCTACATCATACACATCACACACACAGCTCTACATCATACACATCACACACACAGCTCTACATCATACACATCACACACACAGCTCTGCATCATACACATCACACACAGCTCTACATCATACACATCACACACAGCTCTACATCATACACATCACACACACAGCTCTACATCATACACATCACACACAGCTCTACATCATACACATCACACACAGCTCTACATCATACACATCACACACAGCTCTACATCATACACATTACACACACAGCTCTACATCATACACATTACACACAGCTCTACATCATACACATCACACACAGCTCTACATCATACACATCACACACAGCTCTACATCATACACATTACACAGCTCTACATCATACACATTACACACAGCTCTACATCATACACATTACACACACAGCTCTACATCATACACATCACACACAGCTCTACATCATACACATTACACACAGCTCTACATCATACACATCACACACAGCTCTACATCATACACATTACACAGCTCTACATCATACACATTACACACAGCTCTACATCATACACATTACACACAGCTCTACATCATACACATCACACACACAGCTCTACATCATACACATCACACACACAGCTCTACATCATACACATCACACACAGCTCTACATCATACACATTACACACAGCTCTACATCATACACATTACACACACAGCTCTACATCATACACATTACACACAGCTCTACATCATACACATCACACACAGCTCTACATCATACACATCACACACAGCTCTACATCATACACATCACACACAGCTCTACATCATACACATTACACACACAGCTCTACATCATACACATTACACACAGAGCTCTACATCATACACATCACACACAGCTCTACATCATACACATCACACACACAGCTCTACATCATACACATCACACACAGCTCTACATCATACACATCACACACAGCTCTACATCATACACATTACACACAGCTCTACATCATACACATTACACACAGCTCTACATCATACACATTACACACACAGCTATACATCATACACATTACACACACAGCTCTACATCATACACATTGCACACACAGCTCTACATCATACACATTACACACAGCTCTACATCATACACATTACACACAGCTCTACATCATACACATTACACACAGCTCTACATCATACACATTACACACAGCTCTACATCATACACATTACACACAGCTCTACATCATACACATTACACACAGCTCTACATCATACACATTACACACAGCTCTACATCATACACATCACACACAGCTCTACATCATACACATTACACACAGCTCTACATCATACACATTACACACAGCTCTACATCATACACATTACACACAGCTCTACATCATACACATCACACACACAGCTCTATATCATACACATCACACACACAGCTCTACATCATACACATCACACACAGCTCTACATCATACACATCACACACAGCTCTACATCATACACATCACACACAGCTCTACATCATACACATCACACACAGCTCTACATCATACACATTACACACAGCTCTACATCATACACATCACACACAGCTCTACATCATACACATCACACACAGCTCTACATCATACACATCACACACAGCTCTACATCATACACATCACACACAGCTCTACATCATACACATCACACACAGCTCTACATCATACACATCACACACAGCTCTACATCATACACATTACACACAGCTCTACATCATACACATTACACACAGCTCTACATCATACACATCACACACACAGCTCTACATCATACACATCACACACAGCTCTACATCATACACATCACACACAGCTCTACATCATACACATCACACACAGCTCTACATCATACACATCACACACAGCTCTACATCATACACATTACACACACAGCTCTACATCATACACATTACACACACAGCTCTACATCATACACATCACACACAGCTCTACATCATACACATTACACACAGCTCTACATCATACACATCACACACACAGCTCTACATCATACACATCACACACACAGCTCTACATCATACACATCACACACACAGCTCTGCATCATACACATCACACACAGCTCTACATCATACACATCACACACAGCTCTACATCATACACATCACACACACAGCTCTACATCATACACATCACACACAGCTCTACATCATACACATCACACACAGCTCTACATCATACACATCACACACAGCTCTACATCATACACATTACACACACAGCTCTACATCATACACATTACACACAGCTCTACATCATACACATTACACACAGCTCTACATCATACACATCACACACAGCTCTACATCATACACATTACACAGCTCTACATCATACACATTACACACAGCTCTACATCATACACATTACACACACAGCTCTACATCATACACATCACACACAGCTCTACATCATACACATTACACACAGCTCTACATCATACACATCACACACAGCTCTACATCATACACATTACACAGCTCTACATCATACACATTACACACAGCTCTACATCATACACATTACACACAGCTCTACATCATACACATCACACACACAGCTCTACATCATACACATCACACACACAGCTCTACATCATACACATCACACACAGCTCTACATCATACACATTACACACAGCTCTACATCATACACATTACACACACAGCTCTACATCATACACATTACACACAGCTCTACATCATACACATCACACACAGCTCTACATCATACACATCACACACAGCTCTACATCATACACATCACACACAGCTCTACATCATACACATTACACACACAGCTCTACATCATACACATTACACACAGAGCTCTACATCATACACATCACACACAGCTCTACATCATACACATCACACACACAGCTCTACATCATACACATCACACACAGCTCTACATCATACACATCACACACAGCTCTACATCATACACATTACACACAGCTCTACATCATACACATTACACACAGCTCTACATCATACACATTACACACACAGCTATACATCATACACATTACACACACAGCTCTACATCATACACATTGCACACACAGCTCTACATCATACACATTACACACAGCTCTACATCATACACATTACACACAGCTCTACATCATACACATTACACACAGCTCTACATCATACACATTACACACAGCTCTACATCATACACATTACACACAGCTCTACATCATACACATTACACACAGCTCTACATCATACACATCACACACAGCTCTACATCATACACATCACACACAGCTCTACATCATACACATCACACACAGCTCTACATCATACACATTACACACACAGCTCTACATCATACACATTACACACAGAGCTCTACATCATACACATTACACACACAGCTCTACATCATACACATTACACACAGCTCTACATCACACACATCACACACAGCTCTACATCATACACATTACACACAGCTCTACATCATACACATTACACACAGCTCTACATCATACACATCACACACACAGCTCTATATCATACACATCACACACACAGCTCTACATCATACACATCACACACAGCTCTACATCATACACATTACACACAGCTCTACATCATACACATTACACACAGCTCTACATCATACACATCACACACAGCTCTACATCATACACATCACACACAGCTCTACATCATACACATCACACACAGCTCTACATCATACACATTACACACAGCTCTACATCATACACATCACACACAGCTCTACATCATACACATCACACACAGCTCTACATCATACACATCACACACAGCTCTACATCATACACATCACACACAGCTCTACATCATACACATCACACACAGCTCTACATCATACACATCACACACACAGCTCTACATCATACACATCACACACAGCTCTACATCATACACATCACACACACAGCTCTACATCATACACATCACACACAGCTCTACATCATACACATTACACACACAGCTCTACATCATACACATCACACACACAGCTCTACATCATACACATCACAGACACAGCTCTACATCATACACATTACACACACAGCTCTACATCATACACATTACACACACAGCTCTACATCATACACATCACACACACAGCTCTACATCATACACATTACACACACAGCTCTACATCATACACATTACACACAGCTCTACATCATACACATCACACACAGCTCTACATCATACACATCACACACAGCTCTACATCATACACATCACACACACAGCTCTACATCATACACATCACACACAGCTCTACATCATACACATCACACACACAGCTCTGCCCTCCTTCTCCTAGTTGAGTGGCCTCCAACCTGCGGCTGTTGGAAAACTACAACTCCCAGCATGCCCTGACAGCAGCAGGAGGGCCACAGGTTCATCCAAACCGACTAGAACAGGAAAGAAACCTCCCGATCACGTGACTCATCACATGACCGTGACGTCATCAAAGGTCCTTTAACCCATGTGGGGGATCTCTGGTTTTCCAGCATCTGCAGATCCCCCTCACACAAGGTACGTGACGTCACCCACCGGGCGACTACGACTCCCATTACTCTCTGCCGCGCATGCTGGGACTTGTAGTCTCACGCTAGTTGTCTAATCATTTTATCTGTGGAGCTCGGGATGATAACATCGGGTGCATCATCTCTTCTGTGTTATCTGTGTCCGGGAAAGTTGTCTGCCTACCAAAATGGCCGCCATTATAGCTGCAGTGAGGTGGGCACCCAGCTGTCCTAGTCTCCTGAGCAGTGCTTCCCAACCAGGGGGCCTCCAGCTGTGGCAAAACTACAACTCCCAGCATGCCCGGACAGCCTTTGGCTGTCCGGGCATGCTGGGAGTTGTAGTTTTGCCACAGCTGGAGGCCCCCTGGTTGGGAAACGCAGGATTAGCACGTGAGCATGTGAATACAGTGTATAATGTAGCAGAGCTGTGTGTGCGTTTAAAATGCAATTGTGTTCAAAAGGCTGTCAGGGCATACTGGGAGTTGTAGTTTTGCAGCGCTGAATGCAGAACAGCTGGATGGTTGTCTTGCGGCTTTACCGAAAAATGCGCAACATGGCGCCTATCTACAGGCTGTGCTGTTATGGCATATACCCTGTGATAGCGGTACGGCTGGGTTCACACTGCGCTTTTGTCTCCGTTTTACCTTCACAATACCTTTTTTTTTTTTTTTATTTTATTTCTTTCTGTAATAAAATAAGGTCCCCAATACAATCCTCTTTTTTTAATTTTTATTTTTTTAGTGTATTTATTTTTTAATAATATGAGTCAATGGCAATTGGATTTTGCCCTATAGCGAACAGCAGCATCCATTTGACACTGTTTGCATATATACGTATTTATTTATTTTTTTACTGCAGTTTGTTACTGTTCTGTCAGACTGGTCCAGTCTGCCCATTCTCCTCTGACATCAAACAAGGCATTTTCGTCCGCACCACTGCCGTTCGCCGGGTAGTTTTTCTCTTTTTTTTTTTTCGCACCATTGTCTGAAAATTTCTAGAGATGGTTGTGCGTGAAAAATCCCAGTAGATCAGCAGAGACTTCAGTAAGTTGTCTTCACCCCGTCCTGCTGCCATGTTTAACAAGAAATTGGAAAATATATATAATTTTTTTTTTTTTAAACACACTCACTGGGCATTTTCCAATTTTCATATATAAATATACAGCGGTCCCTCAAGTTACAATATTAATCGGTTCCAGGACGACCATTGTATGTTGAGACTAGAGATGAGCGAACTTACAGTAAATTCGATTCATCACGAACTTCTCGGCTCGGCAGTTGACTTTTCCTGCATAAATTAGTTCAGCTTTCAGGTGCTCCCGTGGGCTGGAAAAGGTGGATACAGTCCTAGGAGACTCTTTCCTAGGACTGTATCCACCTTTTCCAGCCCACCGGAGCACCGGAAAGCTGAACTAATTTATGCAGGAAAAGTCATCAACTGCCGAGCCGAGAAGTTCGTGACGAATCGAGTTTACTGTAAGTTCGCTCATCTCTAGTGTTCTTATAGTTTTGATTTTCCTAAGCTGGGTGATCTACTACGCTTTAGCGTGGTCAGACGCAGAACCAAACCTCTCTGCGCCTTATTGTAGGTCCTATAGACAGAGCCTGCGCGGTTCTATTCTAGACTAGACACCCTGCTCAGTGCTACAGACTATACCAGGTGATACCTTATGTCTATGATAATGGAAGAAGCTCCGCTGGTGTGTGTGTGTGTGTGTGTGTGTGTGTGTGTGTGTGTGTGTGTGGTGGTGGGGGGGGGGGGGGGGTGCACTTACTTTTTTTTCTTTTCTTTAAACACCCTAGTGCAGTATGTACTAACATTCTCCTTGCTTACATTGTTATTATTGTAAAATATATATATATATAAATTTATTTTTTATTTTATTTGAAGCAGCGGAGAGATGGAGGAGTCATCCAGTACAGCGCCCCCTGATGAAGACAAAGCAGGGAAAACCCACTTCAAGATCATTCGATTTATTATGGAGGCAGGTAAGCAGCACCCCTAGTGGACGTTGTGGGAATTTTTCCTTTTGTATCAGCTGGGGCTGTACCCGTCGGTGTTGTGCATAGGGGGCGCTTTAGCCTCCAGCTGTTGCAAAACTATAACTCCCAGCATGCCCGGACAGCCTAGTTTTGCAACAGCCTAAGGCAGCCTGGTTGGGAAACGCTGTCATAAGGTGTCGGGGTGACCATCGCTGGGATGCTATCATTCCCCCTGGCTATGAGGAGGTCTGACCCATTACCCCGCATTGCACTGATCACTTGTCGTCCTTTCTAGGGGTGAAGCTCGGGATGCAGTCTATCCCCATCGCTACGGCCTGCACCGTGTATCACAAGTTCTTCCATGAGACCACGCTGGATGCCTATGACCCCTACCTGGTGGCCATGTCTGCCATTTACTTGGCTGGGAAGGTAGAGGAGCAACATCTCAGAACGAGGGACATCATCAACGTGTGTCACCGGTAAGAGGCGTCTGTAATATCCCTATTGCCTTGTATTCAGGGGCTGTGCTGCAGGTAT